>NC_091302.1:39165570-39225570 GCF_038502225.1 Cherax quadricarinatus | reverse complement strand
CGTCACACTACCGTTACATACACACCCTGTCACACGCACACCGTCACACACGCACACCGTCACACCACCACCGTCAACACCACCACCGTCACATATACACCCTTCACACTACCACCGTCACATATACACCCTTTACACACCCCTGACACATATCTATCACACCACTACCGTCACATATACACCCTTCACACTACCACCGTCACATATACACCCTTTACACACCCCTGACACATATCTATCACACCACTACCGTCACATATACACCCTTCACACTACCACCGTCACATATACACCCTTTACACACCCCTGACACATATCTATCACACCACTACCGTCACACAGAACTCCTCACACCACCGTCACACACAGCTCCTCACACCACCATCACACAGCACCTCACACCACCACCGTTTCACACCACCACCGTCACACACAGTTCGTTACACCATTACCGTCACACAATTCGTCATATCACCACCGTCACACACAGCTTACGATACCACCACTCTGACACAACCGTTACACACAGACACCATCACACCACCACCGTCACACAGACACCACCACCGTCACACACACAGACACCACCACCGTCACACACACAGACACCATCACACCGCAGCAGCACCACCACCGTCACACAGCTTGTCACACCACCACCGTGACAACCATCACACACACAGCTTGTCACACCACCACCGTGACACAGCCGTCACACACACAGCTTGTCACACCACCACCGTGACAACCGTCACACACACACACACACACACACACACACACACACACACACACACACACACACACACATACATACACACACACATACACACACACACACACATACACATACACACACACACAACAGGCCTAGTGTCTAATCGACATGTGCCTAGGACAAAATGGTAACTAACATACACACACACACACACACAAACACACACACACACACACACACATTCGCAAATGCAACAGGCCTAGTGTCTAATCGACATGTGCCTAGGACAAAATGATAACACACACACACACACACACACACACACACACACACACACACACACACACACACACACACACACACACATACACACACACACACATACACATACACACACACATAGCTCATCATACAAATATGCTGAGAGAGCTATGAGGAGAAACTAGAGGAAATAAACCTGACGACACTAAAGGAGAGGAGGACCAGAGTTGACATGATTACGACGTACAAAATACTGAGAGGAATTGACAGAGTGGACAGGGCGAGTGTTTGAGAGGCGAGGTCGCACGTACATGAGGTCACAGCAGGAAGTTAAAAGCACAGTTGAGTCACAGGGATGTTAGGAAATACGTCTTTAGCCTCTGAGTCCAGGTAGTAGAAAGACTTAGCGAAGTGGTTGAGGTAGAAGGCATACATAGCTTTAAGAATAGGTATGATAAGGTTCCGGCAGCCAGAAGAGAATGAAATCACTATCAGCCAAGCAGGGGCCAGGAGCTGACACTCGACCGCTGCATCCACAATTTGGTGAGTACGATTAGATGAGTACAAGGTTGCAGACGTTTCACTGACAAGCCGTCACGTAGGTAGCAGTCGGGGGATGGGGGGTAGAGGGTCATACCCAAGGTAGTCAGGGCATGGCAGGCTGTAACCGCACCCGCCGCCCGCCGCCCGATGCTGCTGCAACAAAAACTTTTTGTACACGAGTTCCTGAACTAACTGTACCAGGGTCACTGTCACCGTTATTGACTATGTCACATCCCGGTCACCTGTCTTACCTCTCTCCAAGCTACTGTTAATTGCTGTTATTCCCACCTGTTCTTCACTCACTGTTATTAGTCTCTCCTGTCTCCCAGCTCTTCCTCTCCGGCTACTATTATTTCATCTCCTCACGTATAAGAGATTATAGTAAGGCAAAGTAAGAGTGTTGTGTAAGTCTGGCTCAACAGTGAGTATTACCAGTTACACACAACAAACTTGTATACACTCACCTGACATAAAAGCTAAAACACAACAGACTGTTACAGAGACGACGTTATGCACAGAGGACGAGGGAAATATGAGAAAATTTAAAAGAGAAACCCCAAAGGGGTACGAGCATTACCCAAAGAATGAGGGGGGGGGGAGGGAGACATCAGGAGACCAACACGAGTAATAAAAAAGAAACTACAGTGAGTGAGAGAGAGAAACGAGAGAGAGAGAGACGAGAGAGAGAGAGACGAGAGAGACGAGAGAAAGAGAGACGAGAGAGAGAGAGACAGAGACGAGAGAGAAAATGAGGAGACTTCCGAGGAAGGTAGAGAAGAGACTTTGGGCATTAAGAAAAGAGTCAGTGTGACCCACTTAGCAAGACTGACCAGCAGCAACACACTGGACAACTGCTGGACACATGTATATAACCCTGAAATGTTCTGAATAACACTGAACTTTCTGCATCCACACTTAAATGTAACTTCTCTGTACAAACATATCAAGCTGAAATAATAATAATTATTATTATTATTATTATTATTATTATTATTATTATTATTATTATTATATGGTCACAATATACAGGAAGGGAAACCTAGAGGAAGCAGCAGACTGCAACAGCCTCATTGACCAGTATACTGGCTATGGTGATAGAAAACATAACAAGAGAGAACAGTTGAACACCTTAAAGATAGGGAGATATGAGAGACAAGCAATACAATCTAATCGATCAGTCCATCAACCTTTAAGTTTGGTCTAGGACTGAACAGCATCACTTCCTCCGCCCCTGCAATTTATCACAGGTGGTCTCACCTTAAACCGCTGAGAAACACGCGCACTGCAACGTGTATAACTTGCTAAGTTAAGGTGTTAGGTGGTCATAGTTTGAAGACCACATCACCACCGGGGCTCACACACCAAGACCTCAATGATGATAGCCTGAGCTGTCAGGCTGTTAGTGCTGATTACATGCAGGCTGAACATAACTATCACAGCCTGTATAAGGTCACGCTTTCCACAAGTCACACCTCACAGGTCACACCTCACACAAGCCACACCACACGTCACCACACAGGCCACACCTCACACCGTGACTGGGGTAGGGGCCACACAGAAGCCACTTCACACACCATGACTGAGGTAGGGTCCACAAAGAAGTCACACCTCACACAAGCCACACCTCATTCCGTGGCTAGGGTAGGAGTAACACCACACAACGTGACTAAGGTAGGGGCCCACACACCATGAATGGAGTAGGGGCCACACAGTGACAGGGGTAAGGGCTCACACACCGTGACTGGGGTAAGGGCCCACACACCGTGACTGGGGCAGGGGCCCACACACCGTGACTGAGGCAGGGGCCCACACACCGTGACTGAGGCAGGGGCCCACACACCGTGACTGAGGCAGGGGCCCACACACCGTGACTGAGGCAGGGGCCCACACACCGTGACTGAGGCAGGGGCCCACACACCGTGACTGGGGCAGGGGCCCACACACCGTGACTGGGCAGGGGCACACACCGGGAGGCAGGGGCCCACACACCGTGACTGGGGCAGGGGCCCACACACCGTGACTGGGGCAGGGGCCCACACACCGTGACTGGGGCAGGGGCCCACACACCGTGACTGGGGCAGGGGCCCACACACCGTGACTGGGGCAGGGGCCCACACACCGTGACTGGGGCAGGGGCCCACACACCGTGACTGAGGCAGGGGCCCACACACCGTGACTGAGGCAGGGGCCCACACACCGTGACTGAGGCAGGGGCCCACACACCGTGACTGAGGCAGGGGCCCACACACCGTGACTGGGGCAGGGGCCCACACACCGTGACTGGGGCAGGGGCCCACACACCGTGACTGGGGCAGGGGCCCACACACCGTGACTGGGGCAGGGGCCCACACACCGTGACTGGGGCAGGGGCCCACACACCGTGACTGGGGCAGGGGCCCACACACCGTGACTGGGGCAGGGGCCCACACACCGTGACTGGGGCAGGGGCTACCATTGTATGCTAATATTTAGAGAGAATTTTCTTTCTGGGTGAAGACGAGTCATGAAGGCGCTTGTAATGAACGAGTTAATTATTACCTGTAACTACCTGAGTGCCCGCCCGCCACACATCAACAAATATTTTGGCTTAAACAGCAACGCTCTTCTTGCCGAATAAGACAAGTGAAAATTTGTGTATGCAATAATTTCGCAAAAATCATTCTGAACCTAACGAAAAAATGTATCTTATTGTGTTTGTTTATTATTAGGATTAGTAGGATTAGGCTAAATTAAACTGCTCTTGTTATAATAAGGTTAGGTAAATTTTCTAAGGTTCTTTTGGTACAATATTATTAATTTTTACATTAACATAAATGAAAAAAAATATCTTTAAACGTATAAGAATTTTTTTTAGAAAGAACTTAATTTTAAAGGAGTTCTTGCTAACTGACCAGTTTTCCCTATTCGGCACGATTATATATATATATATATATATATATATATATATATATATATATATATATATATATATATATATATATATATATATATATATATATATATATATATATGCAATAAAATCACAGTAAACAGGTGATATCACAATACGCAAAACAACTACTGTGAAAGAATAGCGAAATTCCAAGTGCTTTCGTGACTTCTCACATTATCAAGGAACTAATAATGTGAAAAGTCACGAAACCGCTTGGAATTTCGCTATTCTTTCACAGTGGTTGTTCTGCGCACATAAATATATATATATATATATATATATATATATATATATATATATATATATAAATAATGTACCAGGCAATGTACCCGCTTGTTTCTGTGTGGTGCATTGATATAAAAATCGCTTGAGAGGTCAGAACATACAGGAGATTGAAATAGCTTGAATCCGTACTTAAGGCTGACTGACATGCCCGGGCTGGGAAAGAAACATGGCTTGTGAACCAGGCTGCCCAGCTTATGTGGCATTTGTGATGGCCGAGTGGATAAGAGCGCTGCCTGGGAATCTTGTCCGCCCCAGTATGCAGTATCGAGTCCTGCTGACTGCGATCTTTCTCTGTATATGCCCGCTTGTTTCTGCGTTTTCTTGGCAATATTCCGACAAAAATAGCAATTATAATAACGAAAATCATAGTACCCAAGCCAGAGAGACTTGGCAAGGAGAGTTAGTGTTTAACTGTAACCACTTCAAATTAAGGTTAATATATATTCTCCAACCCACAGCCTCCACCCTCATTGCATACTAATGGTGGTAGGTGGTAGTTGATGGTAGAAGTGGTGGTAGGTTGTGGTGGTGGTGGTGTAGGGTGTGGTTGTAGTTCTTAACTTGAGGCAACCACCTCACACACCTGCAACACAAGTGTCTGAGGCAGCAACACATGAACCAACACAGACCTGACACACATTCTGTGAAAGTCGCTCACAGAATATTCTATACGAAAAACACGACCTTAAAACTGGCCAGATGGATCTTCAACTTTCTTACAACAACAACCAAGTAAATCAGAGGCCTCCACAGTGAAAATCAGAGGCTACTACAGTGAAAATCAGAGGCTACTACAGTGAAAATCAGAGGCTACTACAGTGAAAATCAGAGGCTACTACAGTGAAAATCAGAGGCTACTACAGTGAAAATCAGAGGCTACTACAGTGAAAATCAGAGGCTACTACAGTGAAAATCAGAGGCTACTACAGTGAAAATCAGAGGTCTCTACAGTGAAAATCAGAGGCCTCTACAGTGAAAATCAGAGGCTACTACAGTGAAAATCAGAGGCATCTACAGTGAAAATCAGAGGCTACTACAGTGAAAATCAGAGGCCTCCACAGTGAAAATCAGAGGCTACTACAGTGAAAATCAGAGGCCTCCACAGTGAAAATCAGAGGCTACTACAGTGAAAATCAGAGGCCTCCACAGTGAAAATCAGAGGCTACTACAGTGAAAATCAGAGGCCTCCACAGTGAAAATCAGAGGCCTCTACAGTGAAAATCAGAGGCCTGTACAGTGAAAATCAGAGGCCTCTACAGTGAAAATCAAAGGTTTCTACAGTGAAAATCAGAGGCCTCTACAGTGAAAATCAGAGGCCTCTACAGTGAAAATCAGAGGCCTCTACAGTGAAACTCAGAGGCCTCCACAGTGAAAAATCATAGGCTTCCACAGTGAAAATCAGAGGCCTAAACAGTGACTAAACAGTGAAAAGTTCGGTTTCTCAAGACAGTACTCGTCGCAATTTTTTTTGTCACAGTTGACGCAAAGATAACAATCAGAGAATTGTACCTTCCTTCTCTGACCACACTAATGTGTGACATCAGTTGACCACACTGTGTGACATCAGTTGACCACACTAATGTAAGTGTGACATCAGTTGACCACACTAATGTAAGTGTGACATCAGTTGACCACACTAATGTAAGTGTGACATCGGTTGACCACACTAATGTGTGACATCGGTTGACCACACTAATGTAAGTGTGACATCAGTTGACCACACTAATGTAAGTGTGACATCGGTTGACCACACTAATGTAAGTGTGACATCAGTTGACCACACTAATGTAAGTGTGACATCAGTTGACCACACTAATGTAAGTGTGACATCAGCTGACCACACTAATGTAAGTGTGACATCAGTTGACCACACTAATGTAAGTGTGACATCAGTTGACCACACTAACGTGTGACATCAGTTGACCACACTAATGTAAGTGTGACATCAGTTGACCACACTAATGTAAGTGTGACATCAGTTGACCACACTAATGTAAGTGTGACATCAGTTGACCACACTAATGTAAGTGTGACATCAGTTGACCACACTAATGTAAGTGTGACATCAGTTGACCACACTAATGTTAGTGTGACATAAGTTGACCACACTAATGTAAGTGTGACATCAGTTGACTACACTAATGTAAGTGTGACATCAGTTGACCACACTAATGTAAGAGTGACATCAGCTGACCACACTAATGTAAGTGTGACATCAGTTGACCACACTAATGTAAGTGTGACATCAGTTGACCACACTAATGTTAGTGTGACATCAGTTGACCACACTAATGTTAGTGTGACATCAGTTGACCACACTAATGTTAGTGTGACATCAGTTGACCACACTAATGTAAGTGTGACTTCAGTTGACCAGACTGTGTGTGACATCTGACCACACTGTGACATCAGCTGACCACACTGTGTGACATCAGCTGACCACACTGTGTGACATCAGCTGACCACACTGTGTGACATCAGCTGACCATATCATGTGGGAGTTCGATACGTGGATTAGGGAAGAAATACTCACGTAGGCTGTTATTACGTATAATTGCAGTTATGTGGACAGAGCCCTTACCAGCCGTACCTATCTCCTTGGCTACACTCGTAATACTGACTAGCCGGCTGCAGTACCCTATGTGAGGGGGCCTTTGAATACTGCTGAGGTCAGCACAATATGAAAGACCGTGACTCAGGCAGAGACGGTTGGTCGTTGAGTCAACGGACGGTTACTGGTAACTGGTTACTACTACTGAGACTGGTAACTGGTTACTACTACTGAGAACCACACTGTGTGACATCAGCTGACCACACTGTGTGACATCAGCTGACCACACTGTGACATCAGCTGACCACACTGTGACATCAGCTGACCACACTGTGACATCAGCTGACCACACTGACGCATATGAGAGAGACAGAGAAGCGAATTTAGCCATTAACCTATTATTAACATATCATAACACTATTAAATGAAATATTACATGGAGAAGAGGGAGGGAGGGAGGAAAGGGACGGAGGGAGGAATGGAGGGTGAAAGGAAAGGAAGGGAAGGAGGGAGGAATGGAGGGTGAAAGGAAAGGAAGGGAAGGAGGGAGGAATGGAGGTTGAAAGGAAAGGAAGGGAAGGAGGGAGGAATAGAGGGAGGAAGGAATGGAGGGAGGGAGGAAAGGAAGGGACGGAGGGAGGAATGGAGGGTGGGAGGAAAGGAAGGGAAGGAGGGAGCAATGGCGGGGGGGAGGAAAGGAAGGGACGGAGGGAGGAATGGAGGGTGGGAGGAAAGGAAGGGACGAAGGGAGGAATGGAGGGTGGGAGGAAAGGAAGGGACGGAGGGAGGAATGGAGGGAGGAAGGAATGGAGGGAGGGAGGAAAGGAAGGGACGGAGGGAGGAATGAAGGGTGGGAGGAAAGGAAGGGAAGGAGGGAGGAATGGAGGAAGGAAAGGAAGGGACGGAGGGAGGAATGGAGGGAGGGAGGAAAGGAAGGGACGGAGGGAGGAATGGAATGAGGGAGGAAAGGAAGGGACGAAGGGAGGAATGGAGGGTGGGAGGAAAGGAAGGGACGGAGGGAGGAATGGAGGGTGGGAGGAAAGGAAGGGACGGAGGGAGGAATGGAGGGTGAAAGGAAAGGAAGGGAAGGAGGGAGGAATGGAGGGGGGGAGGAAAGGAAGGGAAGGAGGGAGGAATGGAGGGTGGGAGGAAAGGAAGGGACGGAGGGAGGAAAGGAAGGGACGGAGGGAGGAATGGAGGGAGGGAGGAAAGGAAGGGACGAAGGGAGGAATGGAGGGTGGGAGGAAAGGAAGGGAAGAAGGGAGGAATGGAGGGAGGGAGGAAAGGAAGGGACGGAGGGAGGAATGGAGGGAGGGAGGAAAGGAAGGGACGGAGGGAGGAATGGAGGGAGGGAGGAAAGGAAGGGACGGAGGGAGGAATGGAGGGAGGGAGGAAAGGAAGGGACGAAGGGAGGAATGGAGGGTGGGAGGAAAGAAAGGGAAGGAGGGAGGAATGGAGGGAGGGAGGAAAGGAAGGGACGGAGGGAGGAATGGAGGGAGGGAGGAAAGGAAGGGACGGAGGGAGGAATGGAGGGTGGGAGGAAAGGAAGGGACGGAGGGAGGAATGGAGGGTGAAAGGGAAGGAGGGAGGAATGGAGGGTGGGAGGAAAGGAAGGGAAGGAGGGAGGAATAGAGGGAGGAAGGAATGGAGGGAGGGAGGAAAGGAAGGGACGGAGGGAGGAATGTAGGGTGGGAGGAAAGGAAGGGAAGGAGGGAGGAATGGAGGGTGGGAGGAAAGGAAGGGACGGAGGGAGGAATGGAGGGTGGGAGGAAAGGAAGGGACGAAGGGAGGAATGGAGGGTGGGAGGAAAGGAAGGGACGGAGGGAGGAATGGAGGGAGGAAGGAATGGAGGGAGGGAGGAAAGGAAGGGACGGAGGGAGGAATGAAGGGTGGGAGGAAAGGAAGGGAAGGAGGGAGGAATGGAGGGAGGAAGGAAAGGAAGGGACGGAGGGAGGAATGGAGGGAGGGAGGAAAGGAAGGGACGGAGGGAGGAATGGAGGGAGGGAGGAAAGGAAGGTAAGGAGGGAGGAATGGAGGGAGAAAGGAAAGGAAGGTACGTTGGGAGGATTGGAGGGTGGGAGGAAAGGAAGGGACGGAGGGAGGAATGGAGGGTGGGAGGAAAGGAAGGGAAGGAGGGAGGAATGGAGGGAGGGAGGAAAGGAAGGGAAGGAGGGAGGAATGGAGGGAGGGAGGAAAGGAAGGGACGGAGGGAGGAATGGAGGGAGGGAAGAAAGGAAGGGACGGAGGGAGGAATGGAGGGTGGGAGGAAAGGAATGGACGGAGGGAGGAATGGAGGGTGGGAGGAAAGGAAGGGAAGGAGGGAGGAATGGAGGGAGGAAAGGAAGGGACGGAGGGAGGAATGGAGGGTGGGAGGAAAGGAAGGGACGGAGGGAGGAATGGAGGGAGGGAGGGATGGAAGGGACGGAGGGAGGAATGGAGGGAGGGAGGAAGGGACGAAGGGAGGAATGGAGGGAGGGAGGAAAGGAAGGGACGGAGGGAGGAATGGAGGGAGGGAGGAAAGGAAGGGACGGAGGGAGGAATGGAGGGTGGGAGGAAAGGAAGGGACGGAGGGAGGAATGGAGGGTGAAAGGAAAGGAAGGGAAGGAGGGAGGAATGGAGGGTGGGAGGAAAGGAAGGGAAGGAGGGAGGAATGGAGGGTGGGAGGAAAGGAAGGGACGGAGGGAGGAATGGAGGGAGGGAGGAAAGGAAGGGACGGAGGGAGGAATGGAGGGAGGGAGGAAAGGAAGGGACGGAGGGAGGAATGGAGGGAGGGAGGAAAGGAAGGGACGGAGGGAGGAATGGAGGGTGGGAGGAAAGGAAGGGACGGAGGGAGGAATGGAGGGTGAAAGGAAAGGAAGGGAAGGAGGGAGGAATGGAGGGTGGGAGGAAAGGAAGGGAAGGAGGGAGGAATGGAGGGTGGGAGGAAAGGAAGGGACGGAGGGAGGAATGGAGGGAGGGAGGAAAGGAAGGGACGGAGGGAGGAATGGAGGGAGGGAGGAAAGGAAGGGACGAAGGGAGGAATGGAGGGTGGGAGGAAAGGAAGGGAAGAAGGGAGGAATGGAGGGAGGGAGGAAAGGAAGGGACGGAGGGAGGAATGGAGGGAGGGAGGAAAGGAAGGGACGGAGGGAGGAATGGAGGGAGGGAGGAAAGGAAGGGACGGAGGGAGGAATGGAGGGAGGGAGGAAAGGAAGGGACGAAGGGAGGAATGGAGGGTGGGAGGAAAGGAAGGGAAGGAGGGAGGAATGGAGGGAGGGAGGAAAGGAAGGGACGGAGGGAGGAATGGAGGGAGGGAGGAAAGGAAGGGACGGAGGGAGGAATGGAGGGTGGGAGGAAAGGAAGGGACGGAGGGAGGAATGGAGGGTGAAAGGAAAGGAAGGAGGGAGGAATGGAGGGTGGGTGGAAAGGAAGGGAAGGAGGGAGGAATAGAGGGAGGAATGGAGGGAGGGAGGAAAGGAAGGGACGGAGGGAGGAATGGAGGGTGGGAGGAAAGGAAGGGAAGGAGGGAGGAATGGAGGGTGGGAGGAAAGGAAGGGACGGAGGGAGGAATGGAGGGTGGGAGGAAAGGAAGGGACGAAGGGAGGAATGGAGGGTGGGAGGAAAGGAAGGGACGGAGGGAGGAATGGAGGGAGGAAGGAATGGAGGGAGGGAGGAAAGGAAGGGACGGAGGGAGGAATGGAGGGTGGGAGGAAAGGAAGGGAAGGAGGGAGGAATGGAGGGAGGAAGGAAAGGAAGGGACGGAGGGAGGAATGGAGGGAGGGAGGAAAGGAAGGGACGGAGGTAGGAATGGCGGGAGGTAGGAAAGGAAGGGACGGAGGGAGGAATGGAGGGAGGGAGGAAAGGAAGGGACGGAGGGAGGAATGGAGGGTGGGAGGAAAGGAAGGGAGGGAGGTAGGAATGGAGGGTGGGAGGAAAGGAAGGGAAGGAGGGGGGAATGGAGGGAGGGAGGAAAGGAAGGGAAGGAGGGAGGAATGGAGGGAGGGAGGAAAGGAAGGGACGGAGGGAGGAATGGAGGGAGGGAGGAAAGGAAGGGACGGAGGGAGGAATGGAGGGTGGGAGGAAAGGAATGGACGGAGGGAGGAATGGAGGGTGGGAGGAAAGGAAGGGAAGGAGGGAGGAATGGAGGGAGGGAGGAAAGGAAGGGACGGAGGGAGGAATGGAGGGAGGGAGGAAAGGAAGGGACGGAGGGAGGAATGGAGGGTGGGAGGAAAGGAAGGGACGGAGGGAGGAATGGAGGGAGGGAGGAAAGGAAGGGACGGAGGGAGGAATGGAGGGTGGGAGGAAAGGAAGGGACGGAGGGAGGAATGGAGGGTGGGAGGAAAGGAAGGGACGGAGGGAGGAATGGAGGGAGGGAGGAAAGGAAGGGACGGAGGGAGGAATGGAGGGAGGGAGGAAAGGGACGGAGGGAGGAATGGAGGGTGGGAGGAAAGGAAGGGACGGAGGGAGGAATGGAGGGAGGGAGGAAAGGAAGGGACGGAGGGAGGAATGGAGGGTGGGAAGAAAGGAAGGGACGGAGGGAGGAATGGAGGGTGGGAGGAAAGGAAGGGAAGGAGGGAGGAATGGAGGGAGGGAGGAAAGGAAGGGACGGAGGGAGGACTGGAGGGAGGGAGGAAAGGAAGGGACAGAGGGAGGAATGGAGGGTGGGAGGAAAGGAAGGGACGGAGGGAGGAATGGAGGGAGGAAAGGAAGGGACGGAGGGAGGAATGGAGGGTGGGAGGAAAGGAAGGGACGGAGGGAGGAATGGAGGGTGGGAGGAAAGGAAGGGAAGGAGGGAGGGAGGAAAGGAAGGGACGGAGGGAGGAAAGGAAGGGACGGAGGGAGGAATGGAAGGTGGGAGGAAAGGAGGGGACGGAGGGAGGAATGAAGGGAGGGAGGAAAGGAAGGGACGGAGGGAGGAATGGAGGGTGGGAGGAAAGGAAGGGACGGAGGGAGGAATCGAGGGTGGGAGGAAAGGAAGGAGGGAGGAATGGAGGGAGGGAGGAAAGGAAGGGACGGAGGGAGGGATGGAGGAAAGGAAGGGACGGAGGGAGGAATGGAGGGTGGGAGGAAAGGAAGGGACGGAGGGAGGAATGGAGGGAGGGAGGAAAGGAAGGGACGGAGGGAGGAATGGAGGGTGGGAGGAAAGGAAGGGACGGAGGGAGGAATGGAGGGTGGGAGGAAAGGAAGGGACGGAGGGAGGAATGGAGGGAGGGAGGAAAGGAAGGGACGGAGGGAGGAATGGAGGGTGGGAGGAAAGGAAGGGAAGGAGGGAGGAATGGAGGGTGGGAGGAAAGGAAGGGACGGAGGGAGGAATGGAGGGAGGGAGGGACGGAGGGAGGAATGGAGGGAGGGAGGAACGGAAGGGACGGAGGTAGGAATGGAGGGAGGGAGGAAAGGAAGGGACGGAGGGAGGAATGGAGGGAGGGAGGAAAGGAATGGAGGGAGGGAGGAATGGAGGGAGGGAGGAAAGGAAGGGACGGAGGGAGGAAAGGAAGGGACGGAGGGAGGAATGGAAGGAGGGAGGAATGGAGGGAGGGAGGAAAGGAAGGGATGGAGGGAGGAATAGAGGGAGGGAGGAAAGGAAGGGACGGAGGGAGGAATGGAGGGAGGGAGGAAAGGAAGGGACGGAGGGAGGAATGGAGGGAGGAAAGGAAGGGACGGAGGGAGGAATGGAGGGTGGGAGGAAAGGAAGGGACGGAGGGAGGAATGGAGGGTGGGAGGAAAGGAAGGGACGGAGGGAGGAATGGAGGGAGGGAGGAAAGGAAGGGACGGAGGGAGGAATGGAGGGAGGGAGGAAAGGAAGGGACGGAGGGAGGAATGGAGGGAGGGAGGAAAGGAAGGGACGGAGGGAGGAAAGGAAGGGACGGAGGGAGGAATGGAGGGAGGGAGGAATGGAGGGTGGGAGGAAAGGAAGGGACGGAGGGAGGAATGGAGGGTGGGAGGAAAGGAAGGGACGGAGGGAGGAATGGAGGGAGGGAGGAATGGAAGGAGGGAGGAAAGGAAGGGACGGAGGGAGGAATGGAGGGTGGGAGGAAAGGAAGGGAAGGAGGGAGGAATGGAGGGTGGGAGGAAAGGAAGGGACGGAGGGAGGAATGGAGGGAGGGAGGAATGGAGGGAGGGAGGAAAGGAAGGGACGGAGGGAGGAATGGAGGGAGGGAGGAAAGGAAGGGACGGAGGGAGGAATGGATGGAGGGAGGAAAGGAAGGGACGGAGGGAGGAATGGATGGAGGGAGGAAAGGAAGGGACGGAGGGAGGAATGGAGGAAGGGACGGAGGGAGGAATGGAGGGAGGGAGGAAAGGAAGGGACGGTGGGAGGACTGGGGGGAGGGAGGAAAGGAAGGGATGGAGGGAGGAATAGAGGGAGGGAGGAAAGGAAGGGACGGAGGGAGGGAGGAAAGGAAGGGACGGAGGGAGGAATGGAGGGTGGGAGGAAAGGAAGGGACGGAGGGAGGAATGGAGGGTGGGAGGAAAGGAAGGGACGGAGGGAGGAATGGAGGGAGGGAGGAAAGGAAGGGACGGAGGGAGGAATGGAGGGAGGGAGGAAAGGAAGGGACGGAGGGAGGAATGGAGGGAGGGAGGAAAGGAAGGGACGGAGGGAGGAATGGAGGGAGGGAGGAAAGGAAGGGACGGAGGGAGGAATGGAGGGAGGGAGGAAAGGAACGGACGGAGGGTGGGAGGAAAGGAAGGACGGAGGGAGGAATGGAGGGAGTGAGGAAAGGAAGGGACGGAGGGAGGAATGGAGGGAGGGAGGAAAGGAAGGGAAGGAGGGAGGGAGGGACAACACTGTATACTACACACTCAGTAATAAATGCTGGAAGCTGCTGTAACAGTGACTATCCCACTGTCTTAGTAACAGTAAAATACTGCCCCGTCCACCCACGTGCCCCTACCCTCTACCCGGGTCTACTAATCCAATACGTACCCCCCCCCCTTACTCACCAAACGTTCCACCCCCCCACCACCCGCTTACCCAAGCCACTACAGCACCTCTCCCCCGCATGATGGGTATTTCCACGGGGCATGGGTATGCCTATATTAAGAGTAAGCATACTCCCTCCCCTCATGCCCCATCCCTGGACCCCCTGCTGCGTAAAGTGGTGACGCCCTCTACGCCAACCCTGACCACCTCACCTCACACCCACCACAACACCATCTACACCTCAACCAGCGTCTCCTTTACAACGCTGCCATCCTGTTTATGTATAAATACCCTGACTTTGTCCACTGTAAATAATGCACTACCACTTAAAGCTGTGCATGTGTGACGTAATGCATGTCTGCGTAAATAACTCAATACGACTGTAACCAGATATTAACATGTAAATACTTGATCACCAGTGTAACTTACTCAACTATCAAAACATTGCGACCTCGTCCCGGGACCCATTATGTACCTGTGTGACCTTTTGACTACCACCCACAGCATGATGGATATGAGGTGCATAATAAACATGTTAAATTACATCGTCTTTATAAAGCTTCCTTAGTAGTAGTTAATTAAAGGTAATTACAGGTTAGAATAACAACGCTGGAATATACAGTGTCAGCCGCTCCTCACCTGCATCATTACATACCTGCTACATGTAGGGTGTTCCGGGGGTCAACGCCCCCGCGGCCCGGTCCCTGACCAGGCCTCGCGGTGCATCAGGGTGTGATCAACGAGGTTGTTATTGCTGGCCACACGCAGTCCAATGTACGAACCACAGCTAGGCTGGTCACTCACTGACCTTAGGTGCCTGTCCAGTTTCCTCTTGAAGACAGCCAGGGGTCTATTGGTAATCCCCCTTTTGGATGCTGGGAAGCAGTTGAACAGTCTAGGGCCCCTGACACTTACTGTGTCATCTCTCAGTGTATTCACGACACCACTGCTTTTCACTGGGAGTATGTTGCAACGTCTGCCGCACATGGAGCCACAGGGACGCACATGGAGCCACAGGGACGCACATGGAGCCACGTTTTCAGTCTTCATACATGGTGAGTGGAATGCACTCAATGAAGACGTGGAGGCAACCACTATACACAGCTTCAAGAGTAGTTATAATCATGCCTGGAAGCGAGAAATGAGTGAAAACGGATGATGTGAGTTAAGAGGCGGTACCAGGAGCTCTGACTCAACACCCTGCATATACCTTGATATACCTTTGATGAGTTTCCAGAATTATCCTACTCCAGAGCCCAGTGCAGGCTTGTCTGGGCTGGGCCAGGCTTATTTGGGCTGGGCTAGGCTTGTCTGGGCTGGGCCAGGCTTGTCTGGGCTGGGCCAGTCTTGTCTGGGCTGGACCAGGCTTGTCTGGCCTAGGCTAGGCTTGTCTGGGCTGGACCAGGCTTGTCTGGGCTGGGCCAGGCTTGTTTGGGCTGGACCAGGCTTGTCTGGGCTGGGCCAGGCTTGTTTGGGCTGGGCCAGGCTTGTCTGGGCTGGGCCAGGCTTGTTTGGGCTGGGCCAAGCTTGTCTGGGCTGGGCCAAGCTTGTCTGGGCTGGGCCAGGCTTGTCTGGACTGGGCCAGGCTTGTTTGGGCTGGGCCAAGCTTGTCTGGGCTGGACCAGGCTTGTCTGGGCTGGGCCAGGCTTGTTTGGGCTGGGCCAGGCTTGTTTGGG
The DNA here is from genome assembly GCF_038502225.1 of Cherax quadricarinatus. NCBI lineage: Eukaryota > Metazoa > Arthropoda > Malacostraca > Decapoda > Parastacidae > Cherax > Cherax quadricarinatus. The sequence goes on along the minus strand of NC_091302.1, from coordinate 39,209,709 downwards.
CTGGGCCAAGCTTGTCTGGGCTGGGCCAAGCTTGTCTGGGCTGGGCCAGGCTTGTCTGGGCTGGGCCAGGCTTGTTTGGGCTGGGCCAGGCTTGTCTGGGCTGGGCCAAGCTTGTCTGGGCTGGGCCAAGCTTGTCTGGGCTGGGCCAGGCTTGTCTGGGCTGGGCCAGGCTTGTCTGGGCTGGGCCAAGCTTGTCTGGGCTGGGCCAGGCTTGTCTGGGCTGGGCCAGGCTTGTTTGGGCTGGGCCAGGCTTGTCTGGGCTGGGCCAAGCTTGTCTGGGCTGGGCCAAGCTTGTCTGGGCTGGGCCAGGCTTGTCTGGGCTGGGCCAGGCTTGTCTGGGCTGGGCCAGGCTTGTCTGGGCTGGGCCAGGCTTGTCTGGGCTGGGCCAGGCTTGTCTGGGCTGGGCCAGGCTTGTCTGGGCTGGGCCAGGCTTGTCTGGGCTGGGCCAGGCTTGTCTGGGCTGGGCCAGGCTTGTCTGGGCTGGGCCAGGCTTGTCTGGGCTGGGCCAGGCTTGTTTGGGCTGGGCCAAGCTTGTCTGGGCTGGACCAGGCTTGTCTGGGCTGGGCCAAGCGTAGGAAACAAATGTCCATCATAGAGGCACACCTGTAGCATACCTGTGACACACCTGTAGCATACCTGTGTCACACCTGTAGCATACCTGTGTCACACCTGTAGCATACCTGTGTCACACCTGTAGCATACCTGTGACACACCTGTAGCATACCTGTGACACACCTGTAGCATACCTGTGTCACACCTGTAGCATACCTGTGTCACACCTGTAGCATACCTGTGTCACACCTGTAGCATACCTGTGTCACACCTGTAGCATACCTGTGACACACCTGTAGCATACCTGTGTCACACCTGTAGCATACCTGTGACACACCTGTAGCATACCTGTAACACACTTGTGACACACCTGCTACTATTTCTACCCTGGTAGCCTGGCACTAGACCAGGCAGAGGCTCGGTGACCTGGAGTCACTGGTCTGAGTGATGTGTTTGTGTTAGGCAGTGAAATTTCAGTACTGCTCACACGTCACCTACCGTGACGTGTGAGTCACCTACCGTGACGTGTGAGTCACCTACCGTGACGTGCGAGTCACCTACTGTCACTATTGACATCACTCACACCTTACCTCACCTCCGGTCACTGCCAACATCACTCACACCTAACCTCCGGTCACTGCCAACATCATTGACACCTCACCTCCGGTCACTGCCAACATCACTGACACCTCACCTCCAGTCACTGCCAACACATAACACACACCTGGAACAAAAAAAAATACATTGTTACAACTAAAAACATTATGTACACTCGCTACTCCAACATATGAACACTGAACACAAATAATAACGAGGGAACAGGTTATGAGAACACAGCAGAACATGGGAAGATAATGCAAGTGACCCATTCTGAAGGACCATCACACACACACACAATATATAATATATATATATATATATATATATATATATATATATATATATATATATATATATATATATATATATATATATATATATGTGTGTGTGTGTGTGTGTGTGTGTGTGTGTGTGTGTGTGTGTGTGTGTGTGTGTGTGTGTGAGTTAAAAGATAAAGAATCAAACACAAAGTGGGATTTGTTACAGTTGCTCTTTGCTGATGACACTGTGCTTTTGGGAGATTCTGAAGAGAAGTTGCAGAGGTTGGTGGACAAATTTGGTAGGGTATGTAAAAGAAGAAAATTAAAAAAAATGCTTCCGAGACCCGAGTAGCAATTTCCAACTAATTTTAGGTCACTGATAATGAAAATGGTTTAAAATTGTTTGTTAGCTCTACTTTTCAATATACACCTACGTGTCACAACAGGTTCCAACAGGCTTGTGGCAGTGTGTTTCTTACCACACTCACAGTCTGACTGACCCTCATTATTGTTCCAGCAGTCATAGAAGGTCTAAGTTTATATTTTGAGGTATAAGGTAGGTGATTTTCTTAGCCAACACTTTTTAAACCTATACTACTGCGGCTTTCTGTGTGAATGGGACAGCCGTGCAAGAGGTTCCCACTATATCAGGAGAGACTGGCCACCTCGTCAATCATTGGAGTCTGGGATGAAAAATGTTCAACATCCACCTCTCATTGAACCAAACAAAATTTTGCTCCCACCACTACACATAAAACTGGGGCTCATGAAAAACTTTGTAAAAGCTATGGACAAATCCGGTCAGGGATTCAAGTATTTAACATCAAAATTCCCCTCACTGAGCGACGCTAAGATAAGAGAGGGAGTCTTCAATGGTCCTCAGATTCGAGAGCTTCTTAAAGATGGTGACTTTGAATCAGACCTTCATGGGGAGGAGAAAGCTGCTTGGGAAGCATTCAAGTTAGTGGCGAAGGGATTTCTCGGAAACAGAAGGGAAGGCAACTATGAAGAATTGGTGGAAAACCTCATCAAGGCTTACAAGAACATGGGATGTAACATGTCACTTAAAATCCACTTTTTGGACTCACATTTAGACTTTTTTCCAGCGAACTGTGGGGCAGTTAGTGACGAACATGGTGAAAGGTTTCACCAAGATATTTCAACCATGGAAAAATGGTACCAGGGCAAATGGGGCACAAGAATGCTTGCAGACTATTGCTGGACATTGGCAAGAGATGATTCTTCAGCCCACTATAAGCGTCAAGCAAAAAGGCAGAGAGTAGGTACGGATTAGAGTTTAAAACATACTGACACATATTGTACGTTATAATAAAATAATCAAATATTACATGTCTCGTATCTTTAAACCTATAACCAATAAGCATTTTTCAAGGCGATGTTTGGATTCAGGACATGAAAATACATAATGGTGTTACCTGGAGGTTACCTGGAGGTTATTCCGGGGATCAACGCCCCCGCGGCCTGGTCCATGACCAGGCCTCCTGATGGATCAGGGCCTGATCAACTAGGCTGTTACTGCTGGCCGCACGCAGTCCAACGTAAGAGCCACAGCCCGGCTGATCCGGCACTGACTTTAGGTATCTGTCCAGCTCTCTCTTGAAGGCAGCCAGGGGTTTATTGGCAATTCCCCTAATGCTTGATGGGAGGCTGTTGAACAGTTTTGGGCCCCGGACACTTATGGTGTTTTCTCTTAGTGTACCAATGGCGCCCCTACTTTTTATTGGCGGCATTTTGCATCGCCTGCCCAGTCTTTTACGTTCGTAGGGAGTGATTTCTGTGTGCAGATTTGGGACCATTCCTTCCAAGATTTTCCAAGTGTAGATTATGATATATCTCTCCCTCCTGCGTTCCAACGAGTACAAGTCAAGTGCTTCCAAGCGTTCCCAGTAGTTAAGGTGCTTGACAGAACTTATACGTGCAGTAAAGGATCTCTGTACACTCTCTAGATCTGCGATTTCACCTGCTTTGAATGGAGATGTTAATGTACAGCAGTATTCCAGCCTAGAGAGAACAAGTGATTTGAAAAGGATCATCATGGGCTTGGCATCTCTCGTTTTGAAAGTTCTCATTATCCATCCTATCATTTTCTTTGCACGTGCGATCGTGGCACTGTTGTGATCCTTGAAAGTGAGATCCTCAGACATTACTACTCCCAGGTCCCTTACAATTCTTTTCCGCTCTATTGTATGGTAATAACAGCACAATTATAATTACGCCAATAACAACCTTCCTAATTACAAATATAACAGCAATTAAATCCTGATATGCAGTTGATAACTTGTCGCCTGTAAATAAGTGGTTCACAGAACCGACAAGTTATTAAATTAGACACATGTGCAACACTTGGCTATCTCTACTCTGGAAAAGTTTCACCACACATTTGCTTGTGGTGAAATATTTCCACAATAAAGATACCCAAGTGTTGCACATGTGTCTAATTTAACTTGTCGCCTCTTAGCGCAAATGACCCATCAGGTAAATAATTGCAAATAGTTAAATAGTAGTCTTGATCAACAAGTACCGTATTTTCCAGCATATAAGGCGCATCTGTTTTTCCACAAAATGTCTTGGAAAACTCACCCTGCGCCTTATATGCTCAAGGTCAGGGTCAAGGGTAGGCTTTGGGTTACGCATTATCGTAAAGTAAGACGGTACTTAGACCTTGAATACAACTCCTGAATTACTGCACTGTGGTGCGCCTTATATGCCGGAAACTACAGTAAGTTATCAGATGAAGCCAGGCCAGGGGAAGAACAAAAGAAAACGGGATGCCACTTGTGAGGGGTCAAGTGGAGGTCAACACAGCTTCACCAAACTTGATATAAACAACCCATGACTCCACTCCTCACAGCACTATGATCCATCATGGCGGACAATGTTTTATCTTCCGTGACGGGGCGGTGCGGGGCTCTTACGATCTTCAAAACCACTTTTACCGGTCACAGTGTTCTGTTGGACGGAATGGTTTGTTGTCGAAATGTTCTGTTATCGAAAATGTTCTGTTGGGAATGTTCTGTTATCGAAAATGTTCTGTTGGGAATGTTCTGTTATCGAAAATGTTCTGTTGTTGGGAATATTCTGTCGAGAATGTTCTGTTGTTGGGAATGTTCTGTTGTCGAGAATGTTCTGTTGTCGAGAATGTTCTGTTGTCGAAAATGTTCTGTTGGCGAGAATGTTCAGTTGGCGAGAATGTTCTGTTGTCGAGAATGTTCTGTTAGCGAGAATGGTCTGTTGTTGGGAATGTTCTGTTGGCGAGAATGTTCTGTTGTTGGGAATGTTCTGCTGGCGAGAATGTTCTGTTGTCGAGAATGTTCTGTTGTTGGTAATGTTCTGTTGTCGAGAATGTTCTATTGTTGGGAATGTTCTGTTGTTGGTAATGTTCTGTTGTCGAGAATGTTCTGTTGTCGAGAATGTTCTGTAGGTGGTAATGTTCTGTTGGAGAGAATGTTCTGTTGGCGAGAATGTTTTGCTGTCGAGAATGTTCTGTTGTTGGGAATGTTGTCGAGAATGTTCTGTTGTTGGTAATGTTCTGTTGTCGAGAATGTTCTGTTGTCGATAATGTTCTGTTGTTGGGAATGTTCTGTTGTCGAGAATGTTCTGTTGTCGAGAATGTTCTGTTGTTGGGAATGTTCTGTTGTCGAGAATGTTCTGTTGTCGAGAATGTTCTGTTGTTGGGAATGTTCTGTTGTCGAGAATGTTCTGTTGTTGGGAATGTTCTGTTGTCGAGAATGTTCTGTTGTTGGAATGTTCTGTTGTCGAGAATGTTCTGTTGTCGAGAATGTTCTGTTGGCGAGAATGTTCTGTTGTTGGGAATGTTCTGTTGTTGGTAATGTTCTGTTGTCGAGAATGTTCTATTGTTGGGAATGTTCTGTTGTTGGTAATGTTCTGTTGTCGAGAATGTTCTGTTGTCGAGAATGTTCTGTAGGTGGTAATGTTCTGTTGGAGAGAATGTTCTGTTGGCAAGAATGTTTTGCTGGCGAAAATGTTCTGTTGTCGAGAATGTTCTGTTGTTGGGAATGTTCTGTCGAGAATGTTCTGTTGTTGGGAATGTTCTGTCGAGAATGTTCTGTTGTTGGTAATGTTCTGTTGTCGAGAATGTTCTGTTGTTGGGAATGTTCTGTTGTCGAGAATGTTCTGTTGTTGGGAATGTTCTGTTGTCGAGAATGTTCTGTTGTTGGAATGTTCTGTTGTCGAGAATGTTCTGTTGTCGAGAATGTTCTGTTGTCGAGAATGTTCTGTTGTTGGGAATGTTCTGTTGTTGGTAATGTTCTGTTGTCGAGAATGTTCTATTGTTGGGAATGTTCTGTTGTTGGTAATGTTCTGTTGTCGAGAATGTTCTGTTGTCGAGAATGTTCTGTAGGTGGTAATGTTCTGTTGGAGAGAATGTTCTGTTGGCGAGAATGTTTTGCTGGCGAAAATGTTCTGTTGTCGAGAATGTTCTGTTGTTGGGAATGTTCTGTCGAGAATGTTCTGTTGTTGGGAATGTTCTGTCGACAATGTTCTGTTGTTGGTAATGTTCTGTTGTCGAGAATGTTCTGTTGTCGAGAATGTTCTGTTGTTGGGAATGTTCTGTTGTCGGGAATGTTCTGTTGTTGGAATGTTCTGTTGTCGAGAATGTTCTGTAGGTGGGAATGTTCTGTTGGCGAGAATGTTCTGTTGGCGAGAATGTTCTGTTGGCGAGAATGCTCTGTTGGCGGAAATGTTCTGGCGAGAATGTTCTGTTGGCGAGAATGTTTTGTTGGCAGGAATGAGAATGTTCTCTTGGCGGGAATGAGCGTATTTTGCATATAACTTTATCTATGTAGTACAACCGCGCGCTCTCTCTCTCATATATATATATATATATATATATATATATATATATATATATATATATATATATATATATATATACAATCGCAGACAGGCGATCTTAACAATACAAGACAAAACAAGCCGCGGGGGGAAGGGGGGGAAGGGGGGAATCTTTAGCTCAAGTACTTTCACACTTGCCAGTGTGTCATCAGGAGCTGTGCAGTGTTGCAAGGCAGCAACTGAAGCAGGGAAAGTTTTATCAGAGTAGCGCAGTGCGGGTAGATATATTACTCTACTCCCCCCCCCCCGCCACAAAAAAAAAGTAATCTTATATTTGGCGAGATGCGGCTGGTGGTATCCCAGACGCGAGAGGGTGAGGACGCGTCTCCTCCTGCCCCTCTAGTCTCAAGTACCAACTTTCTTCATATTTCTTACATATACAACCCGTGGCGTAAGATTACATGGCACCACTTACGCTCTAGTACCGGCAAGCTGCACTTTGGTACCCGTCATCAACACAGGCGGTCTGGTCTGAGACCAGGTAGTGATGATCCAGGATCCATCAACACAGACGGTCTGGCCTGAGATCAGGCGATGATGATCCAGGATCCATCACAGGCGGTCTGGTCTGAGACCAGGTAGTTGTAATGTGGCTGGTGTTTGTACTCTAGTAAGGCTGGTGTTTGTACTCTAGTAAGGCTGGTGTTTGTACTCTAGTAAGGCTGGTGTTTGTACTCTAGTAAGGCTGGTGTTTGTACTCTAGTAAGGCTGGTGTTTGTACTCTAGTAAGGCTGGTGTTTGTACTCTAGTAAGGCTGGTGTTTGTACTCTAGTAAGGCTGGTGTTTGTACTCTAGTAAGGCTGGTGTTTGTACTCTAGTAAGGCTGGTGTTTGTACTCTAGTAAGGCTGGTGTTTGTACTCTAGTAAGGCTGGTGTTTGTACTCTAGTAAGGCTGGTGTTTGTACTCTAGTAAGGCTGGTGTTTGTACTCTAGTAAGGCTGGTGTTTGTACTCTAGTAAGGCTGGTGTTTGTAACAGTATTTCTTAACGTAGTATTCTTGGAACTACTGTTATGGTTTGTGTGGTTCCCCCAACTGATTTATTCTGTCCCACCTGTTTCTCTTTCGTGTTTATTTTTATCTTTCTGCTTAGTCTCTCTCTCTCTCTCTCTACATTCTTCTCTTTGTCTTTCTTTATTCCCACACCTTAAAAATAAACCTTCGTTGCTAACGTTCAGTTTCTCTAGCATGAGCATTCTAGGTCACAGTGTTTTTCCTAGTACACCTTTATATGTCACCAGGTGATAGAATGTTTATACGTCACCAGGAGCAACTGTGGTAATGACCAGGAACAACTGTGGTAATGACCAGGAACTGTGGTAATGACCAGGAGCAACTGTGGTAATGACCAGAAGCAACTGTGGTAATGACCAGGAGCAACTGTGGTAATGACCAGGAACAACTGTGGTAATGACCAGGAGCAACTGTGGTAATGACCAGGAACAACTGTGGTAATGACCAGGAACAACTGTGGTAATGACCAGGAGCAACTGTGGTAATGACCAGGAGCAACTGTGGTAATGACCAGGAACAACTGTGGTAATGACCAGGAGCAACTGTGGTAATGACCATGAGCAACTGTGGTAATGACCAGGAGCAACTGTGGTAATGACCAGAAACAACTGTGGTAATGATCAGGAGCAACTGTGGTAATGACCAGGAACAACTATGGTAATGACCAGGAACAACTGTGGTAATGATCAGGAGCAACTGTGGTAATGACCAGGAACAACTGTGGTAATGATCAGGAGCAACTGTGGTAATGACCAGGAACAACTGTGGTAATGACCAGGAACAACTGTGGTAATGATCAGGAGCAACTGTGGTAATGACCAGGAACAACTGTGGTAATGACCATGAGCAACTGTGGTAATGATCAGGAGCAACTGTGGTAATGACCAGGAGCAACTGTGGTAATGACCAGGAGCAACTGTGGTAATGACCAGGAACAACTATGGTAATGACCAGGAACAACTGTGGTAATGATCAGGAGCAACTGTGGTAATGACCAGGAACAACTATGGTAATGACCAGGAACAACTGTGGTAATGATCAGGAGCAACTGTGGTAATGACCAGGAACAACTGTGGTAATGACCATGAGCAACTGTGGTAATGATCAGGAGCAACTGTGGTAATGACCAGGAGAAACTGTGGTAATGACCAGGAACAACTGTGGTAATGACCATAAGCAACTGTGGTAATGATCAGGAGCAACTGTGGTAATGACCATGAGCAACTGTGGTAATGACCAGGAACAACTGTGGTAATGACCAGGAGCAACTGTGGTAATGATCAGGAGCAACTGTGGTAATGACCAGGAACAACTATGGTAATGACCAGGAACAACTGTGGTAATGACCAGGAACAACTGTGGTAATGACCAGGAACAACTGTGGTAATGACCAGGAGCAACTGTGGTAATGACCAGAAGCAACTGTGGTAATGACCAGGAGCAACTGTGGTAATGACCAGGAGCAACTGTGGTAATGACCAGGAGCAACTGTGGTAATGACCAGGAACAACTGTGGTAATGACCAGGAACAACTGTGGTAATGACCAGGAACAATTATGGTAATGACCAGGAACAACTGTGGTAATGACCAGGAGCAACTGTGGTAATGACCAGGAGCAACTGTGGTAATGACCAGGAACAACTGTGGTAATGACCAGCAGCAACTGTGGTAATGACCAGGAACAACTGTGGTAATGACCAGCAGCAACTGTGGTAATGACCAGGAGCAACTGTGGTAATGACCAGGAGCAACTGTGGTAATGACCAGGAACAACTGTGGTAATGACCAGCAGCAACTGTGGTAATGACCAGGAACAACTGTGGTAATGACCAGCAGCAACTGTGGTAATGACCAGGAGCAACTGTGGTAATGACCAGGAGCAACTGTGGTAATGACCAGGAACAACTGTGGTAATGACCAGGAGCAACTGTGGTAATGACCAGAAAACTGTGGTAATGACCAGGAACAACTGTGGTAATGACCAAGAACAACTGTGGTAATGACCAGGAACAACTGTGGTAATGACCAGGAACAACTGTGGTAATGACCAGCAGCAACTGTGGTAATGACCAGGAACAACTGTGGTAATGACCAGGAGCAACTGTGGTAATGACCAGGAACAACTGTGGTAATGACCAGGAGCAACTGTGGTAATGACCAGAAAACTGTGGTAATGACCAGGAACAACTGTGGCTGTGGTAATGATCACCTACAACAGTGCCACCCACAACTCGACCCACAAAAGACACAACAGCCTCCTTGTTTGTCCTTGTTAGCCCGGCCTCACAGTAACACATTGCTTAATGAGCGAACCACCATAATCTCCCCAGCAACTCCCCCTCAATTAGCTGCTCAAGCAGTCTACCCCCTCCTCACCCCTTCCTCCCACTCCTCCACAACTCTGCTCTTTCTCACAAATTTTGTACCCAATTTTACTTAAAAATAAGAACAGCAGCAGCAGCAGCACAAAGTCGTGTTCTACATCTCTGACTACTGCGTCTTGATCAACTTTACTGACTCGAGTACTTTGCTTGATACGACGCACCAAACACCGCAAAGCTTCATCGCAGCGAGGTTTCGATCAAGGGAAGCTTTATCAACCGAAACGTTGTCATCAGAAATGCTATATGATGTTTCGGGTGTTATCATCTGTGTGTGTGTGTGTGTGTGTGTGTGTGTGTGTGTGTGTGTGTGTGTGTGTGTGTGTGAGAGAGAGAGAGAGAGAGAGAGAGAGAGAGAGAGAGAGAGAGAGAGAGAGAGAGAGAGAGAGAGAGAGAGGATAGACAAGAGGACAAGGACCCCGGATTCCCACGCTCACCTCATCTTCCTCCTGTTCCTCTATCTTCCCTATTCATCCTCCTCCTCCTCCATAGCATCAACCTCCCTCTTTTCCGCATCCAACTTCCTTTCCTCCTACTCTAACTTCTCTTCCACCTCCTGTTTCTCTCCACGCTTCTGTTCTTTTTTAAATTTCATTCTCCTAAAGCTCCTCGTCCTCCTCCAGATCCTCCTGCTGCTGCTGTGTGTGAGAAGCAAGTCATCGAGTAATGTAAATGTAGTGAATGTCTCTGACTTTTCTATCTTCACTCATGATGTGTGGAATGCCTCAGAGCCACTACTCTCTTCACTCGCTCCCACAAACTAAGTTTTCCAGAGTAAGGTTGGATACATCAGCAGTGTGCTGCTACACTAGTCAGTATGATAGTTACACAGCAACAATACAAGCTGGCTGTTGCCTTGTTAAAACCATCACTTACGATGGTCTCCACACACACTGCTGGATGGGGGAAGGAAGAAAGCAAAGAATGAGAAAGGAAAGAGGAGGAAGACAAGGAGAGAAGGAGAAGAGGTAATGGAGGAGAGGGTAAAGAGAATAGAGTAAAGAGGAGGACAGGGTAAGGAAGAGGCGGCGGCAGCTAGGGTAAAGAGGAACCTATAGTAAAGTTATTATGACGAAGCAAACACTAAATATCCATCAATTTTATGGTGTTGAGCCCGGGAGTCATGGCCCCCGCGGCCCGGTCTCACACCAGTAAGGCTGTTGGTGCTGGCAACACGCATCCAATCCAGTGATGGCATGATTTAACAAAATATTTCACCTTAGTGTAAGTAACAAATAGATTATTGATATATTACTGAAATCTGGAGGATCGGCTGAGCCCAGCAGTGACATCACCCACGTTTGATCGGCTGAGCCCAGCAGTGACATCACCCACGTTTGATCGGCTGAGCCCAGCAGTGACATCATCCACGCTTGATCGGCTGAGCCCAGCAGTGACATCACCCACGTTTGATCGGCTGAGCCCAGCAGTGACATCACCCACGTTTGATCGGCTGAGCCCAGCAGTGGCATCACCCACGTTTGATCGGCTGAGCCCAGCAGTGACATCACCCACGTTTGATCGGCTGAGCCCAGCAGTGACATCACCCACGTTTGATCGGCTGAGCCCAGCAGTGACATCACCCACGTTTGATCGGCTGAGCCCAGCAGTGACATCACCCACGTTTGATCGGCTGAGCCCAGCAGTGACATCACCCACGTTTGATCGGCTGAGCCCAGCAGTGACATCACCCACGTTTGATCGGCTGAGCCCAGCAGTGACATCACCCACGTTTGATCGGCTGAGCCCAGCAGTGACATCACCCACGTTTAATCGACTGAGCCCAGCAGTGACATCACCCACGTTTGATCGACTGAGCCCAGCAGTGACATCACCCACGTTTGATCGGCTGAGCCCAGCAGTGACATCACCCACGTTTGATCGACTGAGCCCAGCAGTGACATCACCCACGTTTGATCGGCTGAGCCCAGCAGTGACATCACCCACGTTTGATCGGCTGAGCCCAGCAGTGACATCACCCACGTTTGATCGGCTGAGCCCAGCAGTGACATCACCCACGTTTGATCGGCTGAGCCCAGCAGTGACATCACCCACGTTTGATCGGCTGAGCCCAGCAGTGACATCACCCACGTTTGATCGGCTGAGCCCAGCACTGACATCACCCACGTTTGATCGGCTGAGCCCAGCAGTGACATCACCCACGTTTAATCGACTGAGCCCAGCAGTGACATCACCCACGTTTGATCGACTGAGCCCAGCAGTGACATCACCCACGTTTGATCGGCTGAGCCCAGCAGTGACATCACCCACGTTTGATCGGCTGAGCCCAGCAGTGACATCACCCACGTTTGATCGGCTGAGCCCAGCAGTGACATCACCCACGTTTGATCGACTGAGCCCAGCAGTGACATCACCCACGTTTGATCGGCTGAGCCCAGCAGTGACATCACCCACGTTTGATCGGCTGAGCCCAGCAGTGACATCACCCACGTTTGATCGGCTGAGCCCAGCAGTGACATCACCCACGTTTGATCAGCTGAGCCCAGCAGTGACATCACCCACGTTTGATCGGCTGAGCCCAGCAGTGACATCACCCACGCTTGATTGGCTGAGCCCAGCAGTGACATCATCCACGCTTGATTGGCTGAGCCCAGCAGTGACATCACCCACGCTTGATTGGCTGAGCCCAGCAGTGACATCACCCACGCTTGATTGGCTGAGCCCAGCAGTGACATCACAGCCTAGTTGATCAGGCCCTGATCCATCGGGAGGCCTGGTCGTGGACCGGGCCGCGGGGGCGTTGATCCCCGGAATAACCTCCAGGTAACCCACGCTTGATTGGCTGAGCCCAGCAGTGACATCACCCACGTTGGAGTTGGCATCACCCACGTTTGACTGGTTGAACCTAGCAGTGACACTGTCAGCATATTTCATATTTCAAACACTCTAGCCATGACGCCACGGACTTATTTCAAATATTGTTATGTCAGCAAAGTTCAAACCTTGCCATGACAATGTCCCACCGTCAGGCTGGGTCGGGTGGGGGAGTACCCTGGCAGTCAAGACATCAGACGGTATATTGAGTATATACGTGGGTATACTGAGGTATATTGAGTATATACGTGGTTAGAAACCCCGTATATACTCAATATGCCTACTGTAAAACAGCCACAGTGAGTTTATCATTCACCATCACCCACGTTTGATTGACTGAACCCAGTACTGAACCAGCACACATAAGGGGGATTACCAACAGACCCCTGGCAGTCTTCAAGCTGGCACTGGACAAGCACCTAAAGTCAGTTCCTGATCAGCCCGGCTGTGGCTCGTACGTTGGTTTGCGTGCAGCCAGCAGCAACAGCCTGGTTGATCAGGCTCTGATCCACCAGGAGGCCTGGTCACAGACCGGGCCGCGGGGGCGTTGACCCCCGGAACTCTCTCCAGGTAAACTCCAGTAGAGACATCACACAAGTGATATTCAAATCACTTGTGCTCTCTCGCTTAGAGTATTGTTCAGTGTTGACAGCTCCGTTCAGGGCAGGAGGATATCGGAGTCGGAGCCGATACAGAGTTCATTTGTGGTCCGCATAGAGTCAATAAAGCATTTAAATTACTGGAACGTCTCAGTGTCCTAAATATGTGGAGTGTAGGAGAGAAAGAAGCATGATATATACCTGGAAAGAACTTGAGGGCCTTGTCACAAATCTGCACACTGCCATAACATACTAGGGTGAGAGAGATAAGAGAAAATGCAAAATAAGCCCAGTGAAAAGCAGGGGCACCGTGGGCACAAAGGAATATTGTATCAACATCCGTGGGGAAAGATTTTTCAACATCTTATCAGAGGTACCAGACACACTTCTGTGACAAGTGTAGAAGTTTGCAAGAGAAAACTAGACATGTACCTCCGACATGTGCCAGATCAACCAGGCTGTGGATATGTGGACCAGCAGGCCACCAGCAGCAACAGCCTGGTTGACCAGGCAAGCCAGGCCTAGGGCCGGGCTGAGGGAGAAGACAACCCTTTGAAATCCGTCAAAGGTATATCAGAGGTAAAGGTAGGGTTGATTGGCTACACCCAGCAGTGACATCACCACCGTCTGAATGACTGTACCCAGCCATGATTGGCACTATCAAATATCCTCAACACGAGGGACTGTTTAACACCAACAGGGCGAGCAGGTAGTTAGTCCCAAGGGGTGGGACAGCCGTTTAACGCTCCGTTGATTCCTTTAATGTTCATCCTGCACACACTCCCCAACGCTGTAATATACTCACTCACTCGTTTGCATTTGTAGGGGTCGAGTCTCAGCTCCTGGCTCTGCCTATTGCAGTGTTTACTCTTAGCCTCGTGGGCCCTCTCTTAAGTATTCTTAAAACGATATAAGGAGTCTGCCTCCACTGTTGCTGGTCCACAGAGGCTGGCCAGCTAACTGCCGGAGTAAGTCACATAGTTGTTAGGTCATCAGAGGTTAATAGATGACTGCTACGCTGGTAGTCAGTTTTCAACCTCAGTGGACCGGAGTTAGGATATAATTAATGGATAAGGCTCAGACACCACTATCCGAACATATGTACTGCTCACACCAGAAGTGTGAGCAGTATGTGCGGATAGTAGGTGTTTATGAGCACTATCCATCAATTACATCCTAACCCCGGTCCACTGAGGTTGATCTGACTACCGGTGCAGTGGTCACCTGTTAACCTCTGATGACTTAACCTCTATGAGACTGTTACTTCGGCAGTTAGCTGGTCAGCCGCTGTGGACCAGTCCACAAGTGATGCTTGGCCTGGTGTAGGTGGATGCTTGCTACGCATGACGTCAAGCACCGCTGGGTCTGGCCAGTAATTGGCTGAGATAGCACACACATCCACAGACACTTAGCAGAGAGTTTCACAAGAAACTGTAAAGATTTTCTCTCGTGTCTCTCAGTTGATTTGGTAATTATCCACAGTACGCGCTCGCGCGCGCGCACAAACACACACACACACACACACACACACACGCGCGCGCGCGGGAGAAGAGTGGTGGAACACCTAGAAAGGAATGATCTCATCAACAGCAGCCAACATGGTTTCAGGGACGGGAATTCCTGTGTCACAAACCTCCTGGAGTTCTATGACAGGGTGACAGCAGTAAGACAAGAGAGAGAGGGGTGGGTGGATTGCATTTTCTTGGACTGCAAGAAGGCGTTTGACACAGTTCCACACAAGAGATTGGTGCAAAAACTGGAGGACCAAGCAGGGATAACAGGGAAGGCACTACAATGGATCAGAGAATACTTGTCAGGACGACAGCAGCGAGTCATGGTACGTGGCGAGGTGTCAGAGTGGGCGCCTGTGACCAGCGGGGTCCCACAGGGATCAATCCTAGGACCAGTACTGTTTCTGGTATTTGTGAACGACATGGTGGAAGGAATAGACTCCGAAGTGTCCCTGTTTGCAGATGACGTGACGTTGATGAGAAAAATTGATTCGATCGAAGACCAGGCAGAACTACAAAGGGATCTGGACAGGCTGCAGACCTGGTCCAGCAATTGGCTCTTGGAATTCAACCCCACCAAGTGCAAAGTCATGAAGATTGGGGAAGGGCAAAGAAGACCGCAGACGGAGTACAGTCTAGGGGGCCAGAGACTACAAACCTCGCTCAAAGAAAAAGATCTTGGGGTAAGTATAACACCAGGCACATCTCCTGAAGCGCACATCAACCAAATAACTGCTGCAGCATATGGACGCCTTTCAAACATCAGAACAGCATTCCGACATCTTAATAAGGAATCGTTCAGGACCCTGTACACCGTGTACGTTAGGCCCATATTGGAGTATGCGGCACCAGTTTGGAACCCACACCTAGCCAAGCACGTAACGAAACTAGAGAAAGTGCAAAGATTTGCAACAAGACTAGTCCCAGAGCTAAGAGGTATGTCCTACGAGGAGAGGTACCTGGAGGTTACCTGGAGGTTACCTGGAGGTTATTCCGGGGATCAACGCCCCCGCGGCCCGGTCCACGACCAGGCCTCCCGATGGATCAGGGCCTGATCAACTAGGCTGTTACTGCTGGCCGCACGCAGTCCGACGTACGAGCCACAGCCCGGCTGATCCGGCACCGACTTTAGGTATCTGTCCAGCTCTCTCTTGAAGGCAGCCAGGGGTTTATTGGCAATTCCCCTAATGCTTGATGGGAGGCTGTTGAACAGTTTTGGGCCCCGGACACTTATGGTGTTTTCTCTTAGTGTACCAATGGCGCCCCTACTTTTTATTGGCGGCATTTTGCATCGCCTGCCCAGTCTTTTACTTTCGTAGGGAGTGATTTCTGTGTGCAGATTTGGGACCATTCCTTCCAAGATTTTCCAAGTGTAGATTATGATATATCTCTCCCTCCTGCGTTCCAACGAGTACAAGTCAAGTGCTTCCAAGCGTTCCCAGTAGTTAAGGTGCTTGACAGAACTTATACGTGCAGTAAAGGATCTCTGTACACTCTCTAGATCTGCGATTTCACCTGCTTTGTATGGAGATGTTAATGTACAGCAGTATTCCAGCCTGCACGCACACACACACGCACACGCACGCGCACACACACACACACACACACACACCAAAGATGCACAGAGGTAAAAAAAATTAGAGCATGGGAAAACTATAAGGAGCAAAGGACAGGTGAGAACAGAGAAGTGAACAGATTAGCCAGAAATGAATATGCGAGGGTGAGAGAGACAGACACAGACAGAGAGGGGATACTGAGCCATAATTTGAGAATAACATAACAGCCAAGGCCAAGTCTGAACCAAAACTGCTTCACAGACACATCAGAAGAAAAATGACGGTAAAGTCAATATTTTCAACTAATAATAGCAAGGTCCTGGGTTGGATTCCTTGGCGCGGAGAAACGTATTGGAGAATTCCTTATGCCCCTGCCCACCTAGAAGTTAAAATAGTAACCTGGGTGATGGTAGACTGTTGTGGGTCATATCCAGGGAAAAACTGTGTTGGAACACTCCACTACCTGCTGGAATGTTATATTCTGAGTGTAAGACACCACAGTACCTGCTGGAAGTAGTCAGGTGGTGGGTAACACGGCTCTCATTGTACTATCTCTTTCCCTTAACACTTCATCTCCCTCCTTCCCTCCCCACCACTTCACCTCCCTCCCTTCTTCCCTCCCCACCACTTCACCTCCCTCCCTCCTTCCCTCCCCACCACTTTACTCCCTCCCTCCCCAATACTTCAGCCACCCTGAGAGGTATGATGGAGTGGTGAGTGTACCATCACTTACCGAGTGTCGGCAACCACCACCACTGACGTCACACCACTCATTGCTCCCCCCCCTCCTTATTGTGTAGCAATAGTGCAGTTGATAGTGCCACCACCCCAGGCCACGGTGGCCCGTGGCCTGGTGACAACAGTTCTTGCTTCACACAATGAGGGGTCCGGGTTCGATTTCCGGCAAGGGTACAAACATTGGGCGTGTTTCCTTACACCGGTTATCTATGTTCACCATCAGTAAAATGGGTACCTGGGTGTTTGTCGACTGGTGTGGGTCGCATCCTGGGACAAAACTGACCTAATTTGCCCGAAATGCTCTGCATAACATGCGGCTTTCTAAGTAGTAGTATGTCAGTGATGTCAGCTAGGACTGTATACCTTGTACTTGTAGAAATAAAGATATGACCACCAGTGCCACTACCTAGCACCAGTACAATACAACCACATACACACCAACACCTGTAACAACTACACACACACCAACACCTGTAACAACCACACATACACATCAACACATAAGAACTACACACCAACACCTGTAAAAACCCCACACACACACCAACACGTAACAACACACACACGAACACCTGTAACAACCACACACACCAACACCTGTAACAACTACACACACACCAACACATGTAACAACTACACACACACCAACACCTGTAACAACCACACACACCAACACCTGTAACAACTACACACACACCAACACGTAACAGTTACACACACACCAACAAGTAACAACTACACACACCAACACCTGTGACAACCACACACAACAACACCTGTAACAACCACACACAACAACTGTAACAACTACACACACCAACACCTGTGACAACCACACACAACAACACCTGTAACAACCACACACACCAACACCTGTAACAACCACACACAACAACACCTGTAACAACTACACACACCAACACCTGTGACAACCACACACAACAACACCTGTAACAACCACACACACCAACACCTGTGACAACCACACACAACAACACCTGTAACAACCACACACAACAACACCTGTAACAACCACACACAACACCTGTAACAACCACACACAACAACACCTGTAACAACCACACACAACACCTGTAACAACCACACACACCAACACCTGTGACAACCACACACAACAACACCTGTAACAACCACACACAACAACACCTGTAACAACCACACACAACACCTGTAACAACCACACACAACAACACCTGTGACAACCACACACAACAACACCTGTAACAACCACACACAACAACACCTGTAACAACCACACACAACACCTGTAACAACCACACACAACAGCACCTGTAACAACCACACACAACACCTGTAACAACCACACACAACAACACCTATAACAACCACACACAACAACACCTGTAACAACCACACACCTGTAACAACCACACACCTGTAACAACCACACACCTGTAACAACCACACACCTGTAACAACCACACACCTGTAACAACCACACACCTGTAACAACCACACACCTGTAACAACCACACACCTGTAACAACCACACACACCAACACCTGTAACAACCACACACAACAACACCTGTAACAACCACACACAACACCTGTAACAACCACACACAACAACACCTGTAACAACCACACACAACACCTGTAACAACTACAAAGTTTACTTCCACAACACTATCAAGTAAACAGACATACATGGCTGTATACACACACACAACTGTATACATACGTAATTATACACACGTGTACACACATGACGTACAGGGACAGCAGGGAAGGTACTCAAAATTGAAGGATGCCTTGGGGGTCAACGCCCCCGCGACCCGCTCCCAGACCAGGCCTCCTGGATTAAGGCTTGGTTAACTAGGCTGTTACTGCAAGCAGTCCAGTGTATGAACCACAACCCGGCTGGTCAGGAAATGATTTGAGGAACTTGGTCCTGTTCCCTCTTGAAGACAACCAAAGATTTGCTGGTAAAAGTTACACAGCTGGAACAAAACCTGTGTTCCCACGGACATATTCCATCACTAAGGACGGTGCTTATACAAGGTGTGGAAATCAGCCAGCCCGAGCTGGGAGACTTCAGTAGTTTCAGCCGGAGCTGCGAGAAATCGGCCTAACAGCTACACAGGAGAGGGAGAGAGCCTTTAAGTACGTTTCAACAGGCTACAAACATGGTCAGGAAAGTGGAAGCTCTAATTAAATCCTGACAAGTGCAAAGTGACGAAAGTATTAGAGCGAGCGAGAGGACCGGACACGGAATACAACCTGGGAAAACACTGCACAGACCGTGCAAGGAGGAGAAACACTGCAGAGACCGTGCAAGGAGGAGAAACACTGCAGAGACCGTGCAAGGAGGAGAAACACTGCAGAGATCATGCAAGGTGGAGAAACACTACAGAGATCATGCAAGGTGGAGAAACACTACAGAGATCATGCAAGGTGGAGAAACACTGCAGAGATCATGCAAGGTGGAGAAACACTACAGAAACCATGCAAGGAGGAGAAACACTGCAGAGATCATGCAAGGTGGAGAAACACTGCAGAGATCATGCAAGGTGGAGAAACACTGCAGAGATCATGCAAGGTGGAGAAACACTACAGAGATCATGCAAGGTGGAGAAACACTACAGAAACCATGCAAGGAGGAGAAACACTGCAGAGATCATGCAAGGTGGAGAAACACTACAGAAACCATGCAAGGAGGAGAAACACTGCAGAGATCATGCAAGGTGGAGAAACACTGCAGAGATCATGCAAGGTGGAGAAACACTGCAGAGATCATGCAAGGAGGAGAAACACTGCAGAGATCATGCAAGGTGGAGAAACACTGCAGAGATCATGCAAGGTGGAGAAACACTACAGAAACCATGCAAGGAGGAGAAACACTGCAGAGATC
Source organism: Cherax quadricarinatus (assembly GCF_038502225.1). Taxonomy (NCBI): domain Eukaryota; kingdom Metazoa; phylum Arthropoda; class Malacostraca; order Decapoda; family Parastacidae; genus Cherax; species Cherax quadricarinatus. Next base: position 39,189,894 of record NC_091302.1, on the reverse strand, counting down.
ATGCAAGGAGGAGAAACACTGCAGAGATCATGCAATGAGGAGAAACACTGCAGAGATCATGCAAGGTGGAGAAACACTGCAGAGATCATGCAAGGAGGAGAAACACTGCAGAGATCATGCAAGGTGGAGAAACACTGCAGAGATCATGCAAGGAGGAGAAACACTGCAGAGATCATGCAAGGTGGAGAAACACTGCAGAGATCATGCAAGGAGAAACACTGCAGAGATCATGCAAGGTGGAGAAACACTGCAGAGATCATGCAAGGAGGAGAAACACCGCAAAGATCATGCAAGGAGGAGAAACACTGCAGAAACCATGCAAGGAGGAGAAACACCGCAAAGATCATGCAAGGTGGAGAAACACTGCAGAGATCATGCAAGGAGGAGAAACACTGCAGAGATCATGCAAGGTGGAGAAACACTGCAGAGATCATGCAAGGAGGAGAAACACCGCAAAGATCATGCAAGGAGGAGAAACACTGCAGAGATCATGCAAGGAGGAGAAACACTGCAGAGATCATGCAAGGAGGAGAAACACTGCAGAGATCATGCAAGGAGGAGAAACACTGCAGAGATCATGAAAGGAGGAGAAACACTGCAGAGATCATGCAAGGAGGAGAAACACTGCAGAGATCATGCAAGGAGGAGAAACACTGCAGAGATCATGCAATGAGGAGAAACACTGCAGAGATCATGCAAGGAGGAGAAACACTGCAGAGATCATGCAAGGTGGAGAAACACTGCAGAGATCATGCAAGGAGGAGAAACACTGCAGAGATCATGCAAGGAGGAGAAACACTGCAGAGATCATGCAATGAGGAGAAACACTGCAGAGATCATGCAAGGAGGAGAAACACTGCAGAGATCATGCAAGGTGGAGAAACACTGCAGAGATCATGCAAGGAGGAGAAACACTGCAGAGATCATGCAAGGAGGAGAAACACCGCAAAGATCATGCAAGGAGGAGAAACACTGCAGAGATCATGCAAGGAGGAGAAACACCGCAAAGATCATGCAAGGAGGAGAAACACTGCAGAGATCATGCAAGGAGGAGAAACACCGCAAAGATCATGCAAGGAGGAGAAACACCGCAAAGATCATGCAAGGAGGAGAAACACTGCAGAGATCATGCAAGGAGGAGAAACACTGCAGAGATCATGCAAGGAGGAGAAACACTGCAGAGATCATGCAAGGTGGAGAAACACTGCAGAGATCATGCAAGGAGGAGAAACACTGCAGAGATCATGCAAGGAGGAGAAACACTGCAGAGATCATGCAAGGAGGAGAAACACCGCAAAGATCATGCAAGGAGGAGAAACACTGCAGAGATCATGCAAGGAGGAGAAACACTGCAGAGATCATGCAAGGAGGAGAAACACTGCAGAGATCATGCAAGGAGGAGAAACACTGCAGAGATCATGCAAGGAGGAGAAACACTGCAGAGATCATGCAAGGAGGAGAAACACTGCAGAGATCATGCAATGAGGAGAAACACTGCAGAGATCATGCAAGGAGGAGAAACACTGCAGAGATCATGCAAGGTGGAGAAACACTGCAGAGATCATGCAAGGAGGAGAAACACCGCAGAGATCATGCAAGGAGGAGAAACACTGCAGAGATCATGCAAGGAGGAGAAACACCGCAAAGATCATGCAAGGAGGAGAAACACTGCAGAGATCATGCAAGGAGGAGAAACACCGCAAAGATCATGCAAGGAGGAGAAACACCGCAAAGATCATGCAAGGAGGAGAAACACTGCAGAGATCATGCAAGGAGGAGAAACACTGCAGAGATCATGCAAGGAGGAGAAACACTGCAGAGATCATGCAAGGTGGAGAAACACTGCAGAGATCATGCAAGGAGGAGAAACACTGCAGAGATCATGCAAGGAGGAGAAACACTGCAGAGATCATGCAAGGTGGAGAAACACTGCAGAGATCATGCAAGGAGGAGAAACACCGCAAAGATCATGCAAGGAGGAGAAACACCGCAAAGATCATGCAAGGAGGAGAAACACTGCAGAGATCATGCAAGGAGGAGAAACACTGCAGAGATCATGCAAGGAGGAGAAACACTGCAGAGATCATGCAAGGAGGAGAAACACTGCAGAGATCATGCAAGGAGGAGAAACACCGCAAAGATCATGCAAGGAGGAGAAACACTGCAGAGATCATGCAAGGAGGAGAAACACTGCAGAGATCATGCAAGGAGGAGAAACACTGCAGAGATCATGCAAGGAGGAGAAACACTGCAGAGATCATGCAAGGTGGAGAAACACTGCAGAGATCATGCAAGGAGGAGAAACACTGCAGAGATCATGCAAGGAGGAGAAACACTGCAGAGATCATGCAAGGAGGAGAAACACTGCAGAGATCATGCAAGGAGGAGAAACACCGCAAAGATCATGCAAGGAGGAGAAACACTGCAGAGATCATGCAAGGAGGAGAAACACCGCAAAGATCATGCAAGGAGGAGAAACACTGCAGAGATCATGCAAGGAGGAGAAACACCGCAAAGATCATGCAAGGAGGAGAAACACTGAAGAGACCATGCAAGGAGGAGAAACACTGCAGAGATTATGCAAGGAAGAGAAACGCTGCGGAAAACATGCAAGGAGGAGAAACACTGCAGAAACTATGCAAGGAGGAGAAACACTGCAGAGATCATGCAAGCAGTAAGATGCCTGTGCAAGCACCGCTTCAAGCGTACAACCCCAGCAACATGTAAAGACTTGCTAATCTAAGAACTGCTTTCAAGAATGTAAACAAAGAGAAGAATAGTGTAAACAAAGAGAAGAATACAGTGTAAACAAAGAAGAATACAGTGTAAACAAAGATAAGAATACAGTGTAAACAAAGAAAAATAGTGTAAACAAAGAGAAGAAGTGTAAACAAAGAGAAGAATACAGTGTAAACAGAGAAGAATACAGTGTAAAGAAGAATACAGTGTAAACAAAGAAGAATAGTGTAAACAAAGAGAATGCTGTGTAAACAAAGAAGACAGTGTAAACAAAAAGAATAGTGTAAACAAAGAAGAATACAGTGTAAACAAAGAGAAGAATACAGTGTAAACAAAAAGAATACAGTGTAAACAAAGAAGAATAGTGTAAACAAAAAGAAGAATACAGTGTAAACAAAGAGAAGAATACAGTGTAAACAAAGAGAAGAATACAGTGTAAACAAAGAGAAGAATACAGTGTAAACAAAGAATAGTGTAAACAAAGAGAAGAATACAGTGTAAACAAAGAGAAGAATACAGTGTAAACAAAGAAGAATAGTGTAAACAAAGAAGAATACAGTGTAAACAAAGAGAAGAATACAGTGTAAACAAAAAGAATACAGTGTAAACAAAGAATAGTGTAAACAAAGAGAAGAATACAGTGTAAACAAAGAGAAGAATACAGTGTAAACAAAGAAGAATAGTGTAAACAAAGAGAAGAATACAGTGTAAACAAAGAGAAGAATACAGTGTAAACAAAGAATAGTGTAAACAAAGAGAAGAATACAGTGTAAACAAAGAGAAGAATACAGTGTAAACAAAGAAGAATAGTGTAAACAAAGAGAAGAATACAGTGTAAACAAAGAGAAGAATACAGTGTAAACAAAGAAGAATAGTGTAAACAAAGAGAAGAATAGTGTAAACAAAGAGAAGAATACAGTGTAAACAAAGAAGAATAGTGTAAACAAAGAGAAGAATACAGTGTAAACAAAGAGAAGAATACAGTGTAAACAAAGAGAAGAATACAGAGATTCGACAACACCGAGATTAATACACAAATAACCAGTTTCGGTCCTACTTGGACCACCGAGATCGTTGCCGTAACTACAAAGAAACACCTAAAACAACACTGCAACACTAGTAACTGCCAAAAAACACTTAACCAACTAACACTGCAAGAATACAAACACACTGTAACTGTTGTTCTGCTCTAAGCAGAGGGAGGCTTGATCCTCCGTCTGCTGAGCTGCAGACGCGCTGATGTGGCTAGTTTATTGAGTTGCTCCATAACCATCTTGTAGAGGGTAACGCAAAAACGTATGAACACACAGTAGGCCTAGGAACTAGGCCTATATTAACAGGAGTATATCTGGATTTATATCTAAAAAGTCCCAAGTGTTGGAAGCTAATTTAAGATATTTGTTTAGTTTGTCTGGTAGAGAGGACCAGGGAAGACATGATTATCAGGGAAGACATGATTACCAGGGAAGACATGATTACCAGGGAAGACATGATTACCAGGGAAGACATGATTACCAGGGAAGACATGATTACCAGGGAAGACATGATTACCAGGGAAGAAATGATTACCAGTGAAGACATGATTACCAGTGAAGACATGATTACCAGTGAAGACATGATTACCAGGGAAGACATGATTACCAGGGAAGACATGATTACCAGAGAAGACATGATTACCAGTGAAGACATGATTACCAGGGAAGACATGATTACCAGGGAAGACATGATTACCAGGGAAGACATGATTACCAGGGAAGACATGATTACCAGGGAAGACATGATTACCAGGGAAGACATGATTACCAGTGAAGACATGATTACCAGTGAAGACATGATTACCAGTGAAGACATGATTACCAGGGAAGACATGATTACCAGAGAAGACATGATTACCAGTGAAGACATGATTACCAGAGAAGACATGATTACCAGTGAAGACATGATTACCAGTGAAGACATGATTACCAGGGAAGACATGATTACCAGAGAAGACATGATTACCAGTGAAGACATGATTACCAGGGAAGACATGATTACCAGTGAAGACATGATTACCAGTGAAGACATGATTACCAGTGAAGACATGATTACCAGGGAAGACATGATTACCAGGGAAGACATGATTACCAGGGAAGACATGATTACCAGTGAAGACATGATTACCAGGGAAGACATGATTACCAGTGAAGACATGATTACCAGGGAAGACATGATTACCAGTGAAGACATGATTACCAGGGAAGACATGATTACCAGGGAAGACATGATTACCAGTGAAGACATGATTACCAGTGAAGACATGATTACCAGTGAAGACATGATTACCAGTGAAGACATGATTACCAGGGAAGACATGATTACCAGAGAAGACATGATTACCAGTGAAGACATGATTACCAGGGAAGACATGATTACCAGGGAAGACATGATTACCAGGGAAGACATGATTACCAGGGAAGACATGATTACCAGTGAAGACATGATTACCAGTGAAGACATGATTACCAGTGAAGACATGATTACCAGTGAAGACATGATTACCAGTGAAGACATGATTACCACGGAAGACATGATTACCAGGGAAGACATGATTACCAGGGAAGACATGATTACCAGGGAGCCTTTGAAGAAGAAACCTGATAAAGAATTAGACACATGTACAACATCTGGGTACCATTATAATGTAGACGTTTCGCCCACCTTCAGATTCAACAAGACTACTATACTGAAAACGTGCTCCTAGACTGGGGGACTGACTATACTGAAGTATAAAAAGCTCCTTCTCCGCTGCACTCTTATCAAGACTGTTGGACTGAACACATCGACTCCAGGCTGAGGGACTGATTACCTCAAACTCCACAAGAGAAAACTGTCTTATGAGTAGAGTTAGGTGAAAAACTTAAGAAAATACAACTATACAATTAGGCGAGATCATCTAGGCGAGTACAACTAGATGAGTGCAACCAGAAGAGTACATCAACACTGAAGTGTGGTGCATGCGTCAGTCTACTCACTCGTACAAATTCCATGTGTGATATCAACACACATCCCGTGGAGCTGGCGAGACAAACACAACTGATTCACTCACTCAACACCTGCACCTGTGTCCTGATGTGTACTCTTTGTAAAGAAATGCACAGTACCATTAGCAGGATCACTCAAAGATTTAGCAATTCTTCACAGAGTGCAAGTGTAGCAACTACACAGAGTGCAAGTGTAGCAACACTACACAGAGTGCAAGTGTAGCAACACTACACAGAGTGCAAGTGTAGCAACTACACAGAGTGCAAGTGTAGCAACACTACACAGAGTGCAAGTGTAGCAACACTACACAGAGTGCAAGTGTAGCAACTACACAGAGTGCAAGTGTAGCAACACTACACAGAGTGCAAGTGTAGCAACACTACACAGAGTGCAAGTGTAGCAACACTACACAGAGTGCAAGTGTAGCAACTACACAGAGTGCAAGTGTAGCAACTACACAGAGTGCAAGTGTAGCAACTACACAGAGTGCAAGTGTAGCAACTACACAGAGTGCAAGTGTAGCAACTACACAGAGTGCAAGTGTAGCAACTACACAGAGTGCAAGTGTAGCAACTACACAGAGTGCAAGTGTAGCAACTACACAGAGTGCAAGTGTAGCAACTACACAGAGTGCAAGTGTAGCAACTACACAGAGTGCAAGTGTAGCAACTACACAGATTGCAAGTGTAGCAACTACACAGAGTGCAAGTGTAGCAACTACACAGAGTGCAAGTGTAGCAACTACACAGAGTGCAAGTGTAGCAACTACACAGAGTGCAAGTGTAGCAACTACACAGAGTACAGGTGTAGCAACTACACAGAGTGCAGGTGTAGCAACTACACAGAGTGTAGGTGTAGCAACTACACAGAGTGCAAGTGTAGCAACTACACAGAGTGCAAGTGTAGCAACTACACAGAGTGCAGGTGTAGCAACTACACAGAGTGCAGGTGTAGCAACTACACAGAGTGTAGGTGTAGCAACTACACAGAGTGCAGGTGTAGCAACTACACAGAGTGTAGGTGTAGCAACTACACAGAGTGCAAGTGTAGCAACTACAGAGTGTAGGTGTAGCAACTACACAGAGTGCAGGTGTAGCAACTACACAGAGTGCAGGTGTAGCAACTCTACACAGTGCAGGTGTAGCAACTCTACACAGTGCAGGTGTAGCAACTCTTCACAGTGCAGGTGTAGCAACTCTTCACAGTGCAGGTGTAGCAACTCTTCACAGTGCAGGTGTAGCAACTCTACACAGTGCAGGTGTAGCAACTCTACACAGTGCAGGTGTAGCAACTCTACACAGTGCAGGTGTAGCAACTCTTCACAGTGCAGGTGTAGCAACTCTTCACAGTGCAGGTGTAGCAACTCTACACAGTGCAGGTGTAGCAACTCTTCACAGTGCAGGTGTAGCAACTCTACACAGTGCAGGTGTAGCAACTCTACACAGTGCAGGTGTAGCAACTCTACACAGTGCAGGTGTAGCAACTCTTCACAGTGCAGGTGTAGCAACTCTACACAGTGCAGGTGTAGCAACTCTACACAGTGCAGGTGTAGCAACTCTACACAGTGCAGGTGTAGCAACTCTTCACAGTGCAGGTGTAGCAACTCTACACATGTAAGTGTGGAAAACGTATAACGTAAGCAACCAAGTCAACCTGGAAGATCTCAACCTGGAAGATCTCAACCTGAATGATGTCAACCTGAAAGATCTTAACTGAAAGATCTCAACCTGGAAGATCTCAATCTGGAAGATCTCAACTTGAAAGATCTCAACTTGAAAGATCTCAACCTGAAAGACCTCAACCTGAAAGATCTCAACCTGGAAGACCTCAACCTGGAAGACCTCAACCTGGAAGACCTCGATCTGGAAGACCTCGATCTGGAGGATCGTACTCGTCATAACTATTATATAATTGAGGGTTTGGAAGGAAGTCGAAATGCAGATGTGGTCTATCTGGAGTCTACACCTGGAGTCCACACCTGGAGTCTACCTGGATTCTAAGCCTGGAGAATGTTCCGGGGGTTAATGCCCCCGCGGCCCGGTCCATGACCAGCCTCGCCCAGCTCTACACGAACTATGCAAAAGTCATTTAACAGATGTTATCACATATTAGCCCATGAAACGAGGTCAACCGACACAACAGGAAAAAATTAAGCGACACATATTTAATTTTCTAACAAGCAGAACACATAGTAACACACAAATAACCCGTACATGGGAGAGTGAAACCTAACACGTTTGGGTCCGTCTTGTACCATTAACTAGTCACATTCAACAAGGAGTGGTAGCAACTAAAATGGTGATGAGTCTCAGAACGGTGAAAGGTTTAGTACCGCAAGTCATGGTCCTAGTACCAAATCTGCACATAGAAATCTCTGCTAACGAAAGCAAGAGTTGCGGCATACTGTTGCAGGATACCTCCGGTGAAAAACAGGAGACCAACGAATATACTAAGATGTAACCCAATAAGCGTAAATAGACCAGGACTTTTGAACATCCTTCCTCCATGCCAAAGACCCCTAGCTGTCTTCAAGTTCCTGATCAGCCGGGCTGTGGTTCATGCGTTGGACTGTGTGCAGTCAGCAACAACAGCCTGACCGTTCAGGCCAGCAAGCTGGAGGTCTGGTCTGGGACGGAGCCACTAGGGGGGTTACTAGTAAAGGCAGTCACCTAGAGGTGCCAGTGTGAAAATACTTCAAGGTGCCAGTAAGGGGAGCCACCTAGGTGCCAGTGAGTGACGGTGGCTGCCGCTGCCGCCGCCCCACAAGGACCACCCTCATGTGTAAACACATTACGTACTAGTATGCAAATCACACACACCACAGGGAATCCAAGACTACGACACTCAGCCTCAACACTGTAGTAGAGAGAGAGAGAGAGAGAGAGAGAGAGAGAGAGAGAGAGAGAGAGAGAGAGAGAGAGAGAGAGAGAAAGGTAGCCAGGATGAAGGGTAATAAGCTGATGAACACAGGAAATTCAAAGTAAGAAACCCGTGAGTGTCATGCAATGTGTGAAAGAAAACAGATGTGAGATATAGAAAACAACAGTGTGAGGAAACAACAGCATGGTAATAATGGTAAATATTTTCATAACAGGAGAATCAACCACATTAAACCTAAAACAGTTTGGTTGATGCAGCTGAAGAAGCTGGTTTACTGTTCAGCAAATATGTCCTGTGAAGGTCAATATGTACACACAAGACCTGGGAACTAAGCCTAAAAGGGTTAACAGAAAAACATTTGGATTTACATCTACAGTTGACTTATCTGATACAAAGTCAGAAAATTTAAGAAATTTGATTAATACGTCTGGTATATTATTTTCATTAATAAGACACCATAACATAACTTTATAGTCGTCAGTACATGAACAATCAAGAAAGCAGTGTTGAAGACAGTATCGTAGGCGTTCTTAAATGGAGATATCGAGGGTTGAAGGTATACACACTTGTTGGATGGTAACATATATGTCAGACTGTGATGATGAATGTGGAGCCCAGCCTCTGCCTGTCTTCGCCTGTAGGTCTACGCCGACTGCAAGCCTACACATGCGCATCCCGTGACGTCACACAAAGTCACAGGCCTACAAGGGATCTCGTATCTAAAGCACATGGACGATACTAATATGCTATGCTATATAACACAGGGATCAGCAACTATGCTGACAACAGTGACCGTAAGGTTGACCACTTGACATTTAGTTTGGACATCGTGAGTGTGTCTTCCCGACTGCCAGAAGTGTAAGCAAGTGTTAACCTGGCTACTACACCACCAGTCTGTATACATTGCAAGCTGCTCCATAACTATACTTACCTTCGTTTATGTACTCAAAATTATAGATCTACTCGCATTCCTAATTGTATTCCGATGATAGATTCATTATTTATCTCCTCATATTATTCCTAAGTATTAAAAAAAAAAACAAGAAAATTTTGAAAACCACGACAAGGCCTTTAATCAGCCGTAAGGGTACAGGGACTAGATTAACCAAGCTGTGGTGGTTGTGTGTGAAGCTAACTATTAATAGTAACAGCCTGGTTGACCAGGTAATTAACAAGGAAATTTGACCTTGATCCGGGTAGTTGGATTTGTGTTTGACAATTTCCTTAATGATGTTGACGTGGTTGAGAATCCAGTGTGTCAGTTGGAGAGGGTTGGTATGTTGTATTTTGAGGTGTGGCCAGCAGGGAAGATGAGTTTGTCTGGGCCACAGCAATGAGGAATCTATACCCGGGGCCAGGAGCTATGAATCGACCCCTGCAACCACAAATAAGTGAGTACCATACCCTGTGGGAGAAATATGTAGATGACTTCTCATAGTCTTAGCAACCAGGATACAGGAATAACAGTACGCACAAAACTAGCAATACTTACGTTGTAGACACGGATATACGATCACACACTTCTGGAAATATGCCTAATTTGTGATTAAGGAAAGATACGACACATGACGCAGATACCTGGAGTTTGCCTAATCTTCACAGACAAAATATTAATCGGCATAATCAGGGAGCTTTCAGTAGGTAGGGGGGGGGGAGGGAAACAGGTGAGTGGTCGGGAGATGAGATCATGGTGTGGGTGGTGAGTGGCCAGCCCTCACTGCTGGCCAACTGTACCTTATGTGCGCATCTGAAGCAGCAGTGAACTGCTTTTGTTTTTGTAACAGGAGCAGGGCTAAGAGCCCTACTCCTATTAGAAGTAGGGCTCAGTTGGCCAGCAGTGCGAGCTGGCCACTCACCACCCACACCATGATCTCACCTCCCGACCACTCACCTGCTCCCACTTAACTATGCCAGTATAAATATGCTTGTTGCTCATCATTTTGCATTGGCTTAAATGAGTTGTTACACAAGCGAAGCCTTGTCTGAATACAAGTTTTGGTGTGCTTATATTTTTATACACATGGGAATCCTGTACATTCTCTGCCTGTGATCAGTTTCGAGGGTGGTTGTACCTGTGTAGCCCGGCCTGGGGCCAGCCTTCCTTGTTGACTGCCTGTTTACAGCCCCACAGCACTAGTAGCAGGGAGCCGTCCAGCATCTTCCTGAAAACATTTATATTCATTCCAGTAATATTTTTGATATCTGTTGGTATTATTTTGAAGAGTCTTGGGCCATGAATGTTGACACAGTGTTCTCTTTCAATGGAATTATTAGACAATTTGTCGTATATCTTTCAAGCCACTAAGTTCTTAGAGCAGTGTGCAGATTTGGGACCAGATCCTCTATTATCTTCCAAGTACAATTTATGAGGTATCTGTGTTCTCCAGTGCAGGTTGAACAAGTCAAGTGTTTCGAGGCGTTGCCAATAGTTTACAGGTTTTATTGACTAAGTAGATAGTAACCAATCTATATACACTTTCTATTATCTCTCCTGCCTTGAAAGGCACTGTGAACATATAATATTATTCAAGTCGCAAGAACACAAGTGATTTCAAAAGTACCGTCACTAGTGGCGCTTCTCTTGTTCTGAAAGTTCTCATAATCCATGCCGTCATTCTCCTCACCTTCCACACTTCTAACTTGTTCTATTTTACATATAGAACCTTGCATAACATTATTACAAAATCTTTTGTCTGTTTCCTATAATCTAACGTCTGCCTGTGTTTTGTATGTTGTGTATACTGTCAGTGTTGTGTATGTTGTGTATATTGTCAGTGTGGTGTATGCTGTGTATACTGTCAGTGTTGTGTATGCTGTGTATACTGTCTTGTGCATGCTGTGTATATTGTCAGTGTTGTGTATGCTGTGTATACTGTCAGTCATGTGTATGCTATGTATACCAGTGTTGTGTATGCTGTGTATACTGACAGTGTTGTGTATGCTGTGTATACTGACAGTGTTGTGTATGCTGTGTATACTGACAGTGTTGTGTATGCTGTGTATACTGACAGTGTTGTGTATGCTGTGTATACTGACAGTGTTGTGTATGCTGTGTATACTGACAGTGTTGTGTATGCTGTGTATACTGACAGTGTTGTGTATGCTGTGTATACTGACAGTGTTGTGTATGCTGTGTATACTGTCAGTGTTGAGTATGCTGTGTATACTGACAGTGTTGTGTATGCTGTCAGTGTTGTGTATGCTGTGTATACTGTCAGGGTTGTGTATGCTGTCAGTGTTGTGTATGCTGTGTATACTGACATTGTGTATGCTGTGTATACTGTCAGTGTTGTGTATGCTGTGTATACTGACAGTGTTGTGTATGCTGTGTATACTGTCAGTGTTGAGTATGCTGTGTATACTGACAGTGTTGTGTATACTGTCAGTGTTGTGTATGCTGTGTATACTGTCAGTGTTGTGTATACTGTCAGTGTTGTGTATGCCGTGTATACTGTCAGTGTTGTGTATACTGTCAGTGTTGTGTATACTGTCAGTGTTGTGTATACTGTCAGTGTTGTGTATGCTGTGTATACTGTCAGTGTTGTGTATACTGTCAGTGTTGTGTATGCTGTGTATACTGTCAGTGTTGTGTATGCTGTGTATACTGTCAGTGTTGCGTATACTGTCAGTGTTGTGTATGCTGTGTATACTGTCAGTGTTGTGTATGCTGTGTATACTGTCAGTGTTGCGTATACTGTCAGTGTTGTGTATGCTGTGTATACTGTCAGTGTTGTGTATGCTGTGTATACTGTCAGTGTTGCGTATACTGTCAGTGTTGTGTATGCTGTGTATACTGTCAGTGTTGTGTATGCTGTGTATACTGTCAGTGTTGCGTATACTGTCAGTGTTGTGTATGCTGTGTATACTGTCAGTGTTGTGTATACTGTCAGTGTTGTGTATGCTGTGTATACTGTCAGTGTTGTGTATACTGTCAGTGTTGTGTATGCTGTGTATACTATCAGTGTTGTGTATACTGTCAGTGTTGTGCATACTGTCAGTGTTGTGTATGCTGTGTATACTGTCAGTGTTGTGTATACTGTCAGTGTTGTGTATGCTGTGTATACTGTCAGTGTTGTGTATACTGTCAGTGTTGTGTATACTGTCAGTGTTGTGTATGCTGTGTATACTGTCAGTGTTGTGTATACTGTCAGTGTTGTGTATGCTGTGTATACTGTCAGTGTTGTGTATACTGACAGTGTTGTGTATACTGTCAGTGTTGTGTATGCTGTGTATACTGTCAGTGTTGTGTATGCTGTGTATACTGTCAGTGTTGTGTATGCTGTGTATACTGTCAGTGTTGTGTATGCTGTGTATACTGTCAGTGTTGTGTATGCTGTGTATACTGTCAGTGTTGTGTATGCTGTGTATACTGTCAGTGTTGTGTATGCTGTGTATACTGTCAGTGTTGTGTATGCTGTGTATACTGTCAGTGTTGTGTATGCTGTGTATACTGTCAGTGTTGTGTATGCTGTGTATACTGTCAGTGTTGTGTATGCTGTGTATACTGTCAGTGTTGTGTATGCTGTGTATACTGTCAGTGTTGAGTATGCTGTGTATACTGTCAGTGTTGAGTATGCTGTGTATACTGTCAGTGTTGAGTATGCTGTGTATACTGTCAGTGTTGAGTATGCTGTGTATACTGTCAGTGTTGAGTATGCTGTGTATACTGTCAGTGTTGAGTATGCTGTGTATACTGTCAGTGTTGAGTATGCTGTGTATACTGTCAGTGTTGAGTATGCTGTGTATACTGTCAGTGTTGAGTATGCTGTGTATACTGTCAGTGTTGTGTATGCTGTGTATACTGTCAGTGTTGTGTATGCTGTGTATACTGTCAGTGTTGTGTATGCTGTGTATACTGTCAGTGTTGTGTATGCTGTGTATACTGTCAGTGTTGTGTATGCTGTGTATACTGTCAGTGTTGCGTATGCTGTGTATACTGTCAGTGTTGCGTATGCTGTGTATACTGTCAGTGTTGTGTATGCTGTGTATACTGTCAGTGTTGTGTATGCTGTGTATACTGTCAGTGTTGTGTATGCTGTGTATACTGTCAGTGTTGTGTATGCTGTGTATACTGTCAGTGTTGCGTATACTGTCAGTGTTGTGTATGCTGTGTATACTGTCAGTGTTGTGTATGCTGTGTATACTGTCAGTGTTGTGTATGCTGTGTATACTGTCAGTGTTGTGTATGCTGTGTATACTGTCAGTGTTGCGTATACTGTCAGTGTTGTGTATACTGTCAGTGTTGTGTATGCTGTGTATACTGTCAGTGTTGTGTATGCTGTGTATACTGTCAGTGTTGTGTATGCTGTGTATACTGTCAGTGTTGTGTATGCTGTGTATACTGTCAGTGTTGAGTATGCTGTGTATACTGTCAGTGTTGAGTATGCTGTGTATACTGTCAGTGTTGAGTATGCTGGTATACTGTCAGTGTTGAGTATGCTGTGTATACTGTCAGTGTTGAGTATGCTGTGTATACTGTCAGTGTTGAGTATGCTGTGTATACTGTCAGTGTTGAGTATGCTGTGTATACTGTCAGTGTTGAGTATGCTGTGTATACTGTCAGTGTTGAGTATGCTGTGTATACTGTCAGTGTTGTGTATGCTGTGTATACTGTCAGTGTTGTGTATGCTGTGTATACTGTCAGTGTTGAGTATGCTGTGTATACTGTCAGTGTTGTGTATGCTGTGTATACTGTCAGTGTTGTGTATGCTGTGTATACTGTCAGTGTTGTGTATGCTGTGTATACTGTCAGTGTTGTGTATGCTGTGTATACTGTCAGTGTTGAGTATGCTGTGTATACTGTCAGTGTTGTGTATGCTGTGTATACTGTCAGTGTTGTGTATGCTGTGTATACTGTCAGTGTTGAGTATGCTGTGTATACTGTCAGTGTTGAGTATGCTGTGTATACTGTCAGTGTTGAGTATGCTGTGTATACTGTCAGTGTTGAGTATGCTGTGTATACTGTCAGTGTTGAGTATGCTGTGTATACTGTCAGTGTTGAGTATGCTGTGTATACTGTCAGTGTTGTGTATGCTGTGTATACTGTCAGTGTTGTGTATGCTGTGTATACTGTCAGTGTTGTGTATGCTGTGTATACTGTCAGTGTTGTGTATGCTGTGTATACTGTCAGTGTTGTGTATGCTGTGTATACTGTCAGTGTTGAGTATGCTGTGTATACTGTCAGTGTTGTGTATGCTGTGTATACTGTCAGTGTTGTGTATGCTGTGTATACTGTCAGTGTTGAGTATGCTGTGTATACTGTCAGTGTTGAGTATGCTGTGTATACTGTCAGTGTTGAGTATGCTGTGTATACTGTCAGTGTTGAGTATGCTGTGTATACTGTCAGTGTTGTGTATGCTGTGTATACTGTCAGTGTTGTGTATGCTGTGTATACTGTCAGTGTTGAGTATGCTGTGTATACTGTCAGTGTTGTGTATGCTGTGTATACTGTCAGTGTTGTGTATGCTGTGTATACTGTCAGTGTTGTGTATGCTGTGTATACTGTCAGTGTTGTGTATGCTGTGTATACTGTCAGTGTTGTGTATGCTGTGTATACTGTCAGTGTTGAGTATGCTGTGTATACTGTCAGTGTTGTGTATGCTGTGTATACTGTCAGTGTTGTGTATGCTGTGTATACTGTCAGTGTTGAGTATGCTGTGTATACTGTCAGTGTTGAGTATGCTGTGTATACTGTCAGTGTTGAGTATGCTGTGTATACTGTCAGTGTTGAGTATGCTGTGTATACTGTCAGTGTTGAGTATGCTGTGTATACTGTCAGTGTTGAGTATGCTGTGTATACTGTCAGTGTTGAGTATGCTGTGTATACTGTCAGTGTTGTGTATGCTGTGTATACTGTCAGTGTTGAGTATGCTGTGTATACTGTCAGTGTTGAGTATGCTGTGTATACTGTCAGTGTTGAGTATGCTGTGTATACTGTCAGTGTTGAGTATGCTGTGTATACTGTCAGTGTTGAGTATGCTGTGTATACTGTCAGTGTTGTGTATGCTGTGTATACTGTCAGTGTTGAGTATGCTGTGTATACTGTCAGTGTTGAGTATGCTGTGTATACTGTCAGTGTTGAGTATGCTGTGTATACTGTCAGTGTTGAGTATGCTGTGTATACTGTCAGTGTTGAGTATGCTGTGTATACTGTCAGTGTTGAGTATGCTGTGTATACTGTCAGTGTTGAGTATGCTGTGTATACTGTCAGTGTTGTGTATGCTGTGTATACTGTCAGTGTTGTGTATGCTGTGTATACTCTCAGTGTTGAGTATGCTGTGTATACTGTCAGTGTTGAGTATGCTGTGTATACTGTCAGTGTTGTGTATGCTGTGTATACTGTCAGTGTTGTGTATGCTGTGTATACTGTCAGTGTTGTGTATGCTGTGTATACTGTCAGTGTTGTGTATGCTGTGTATACTGTCAGTGTTGTGTATGCTGTGTATACTGTCAGTGTTGTGTATGCTGTGTATACTGTCAGTGTTGAGTATGCTGTGTATACTGTCAGTGTTGAGTATGCTGTGTATACTGTCAGTGTTGTGTATGCTGTGTATACTGTCAGTGTTGTGTATGCTGTGTATACTGTCAGTGTTGAGTATGCTGTGTATACTGTCAGTGTTGAGTATGCTGTGTATACTGTCAGTGTTGTGTATGCTGTGTATACTGTCAGTGTTGTGTATGCTGTGTATACTGTCAGTGTTGTGTATGCTGTGTATACTGTCAGTGTTGTGTATGCTGTGTATACTGTCAGTGTTGTGTATGCTGTGTATACTGTCAGTGTTGTGTATGCTGTGTATACTGTCAGTGTTGTGTATGCTGTGTATACTGTCAGTGTTGAGTATGCTGTGTATACTGTCAGTGTTGTGTATGCTGTGTATACTGTCAGTGTTGAGTATGCTGTGTATACTGTCAGTGTTGTGTATGCTGTGTATACTGTCAGTGTTGTGTATGCTGTGTATACTGTCAGTGTTGAGTATGCTGTGTATACTGTCAGTGTTGAGTATGCTGTGTATACTGTCAGTGTTGTGTATGCTGTGTATACTGTCAGTGTTGAGTATGCTGTGTATACTGTCAGTGTTGTGTATGCTGTGTATACTGTCAGTGTTGAGTATGCTGTGTATACTGTCAGTGTTGTGTATGCTGTGTATACTGTCAGTGTTGAGTATGCTGTGTATACTGTCAGTGTTGTGTATGCTGTGTATACTGTCAGTGTTGTGTATGCTGTGTATACTGTCAGTGTTGTGTATGCTGTGTATACTGTCAGTGTTGTGTATGCTGTGTATACTGTCAGTGTTGAGTATGCTGTGTATACTGTCAGTGTTGTGTATGCTGTGTATACTGTCAGTGTTGAGTATGCTGTGTATACTGTCAGTGTTGTGTATGCTGTGTATACTGTCAGTGTTGTGTATGCTGTGTATACTGTCAGTGTTGTGTATGCTGTGTATACTGTCAGTGTTGAGTATGCTGTGTATACTGTCAGTGTTGAGTATGCTGTGTATACTGTCAGTGTTGTGTATGCTGTGTATACTGTCAGTGTTGTGTATGCTGTGTATACTGTCAGTGTTGTGTATGCTGTGTATACTGTCAGTGTTGTGTATGCTGTCAGTGTTGTGTATGCTGTCAGTGTTGTGTATGCTGTGTATACTGCCTTTATTCTTCCCAGAACTAAGGTGAAATTTGTCGTTACTGGGCATCATGTTATCTTCACTTGCTCATTGGATGATTTAGATAAAATCTGTGCTAACTCTTGTGTTATCTTTGTTATCTGTAACTGTTGTGCATCTTCTGTCATACTGTGATATTCATGTTCTGACTGTCATATTGTGATATTCATGTTCTGACTGTCATATTGTGATATTCATGTTCTGACTGTCATACTGTGATATTCATGTTCTGACTGTCATATTGTGATATTCATGTTCTGACTGTCATACTGTGGTATTCATGTTCTGACTGTCATACTGTGATATTCATGTTCTGACTGTCATATTGTGATATTCATGTTCTGACTGTCATACTGTGATATTCATGTTCTGACTGTCATACTGTGATATTCATGTTCTGACTGTCATACTGTGATATTCATGTTCTGACTGTCATACTGTGGTATTCATGTTCTGACTGACTGTCATACTGTGATATTCATGTTCTGAATGTCATATTGTGATATTCATGTTCTGACTGTCATACTGTGGTATTCATGTTCTGGCTGTCATACTGTGGTATTCATGTTCTGACTGTCATACTGTGGTATTCATGTTCTGACTGTCATACTGTGGTATTCATGTTCTGACTGTCATACTGTGGTATTCATGTTCTGGCTGTCATACTGTGGTATTCATGTTCTGACTGACTCATACTGTGGTATTCATGTTCTGGCTGTCATACTGTGGTATTCATGTTCTGGCTGTCATACTGTGGTATTCATGTTCTGACTGACTGTCATACTGTGGTATTCATGTTCTGACTGTCATACTGTGGTATTCATGTTCTGGCTGTCATACTGTGGTATTCATGTTCTGACTGACTGTCATACTGTGGTATTCATGTTCTGACTGTCATACTGTGGTATTCATGTTCTGACTGTCATACTGTGGTATTCATGTTCTGACTGTCATACTGTGGTATTCATGTTCTGACTGTCATACTGTGGTATTCATGTTCTGACTGTCATACTGTGGTATTCATGTTCTGACTGTCATACTGTGGTATTCATGTTCTGAGTGACTGTCATACTGTGGTATTCATGTTCTGAGTGACTGTCATACTGTGGTATTCATGTTCTGAGTGACTGTCATACTGTGGTATTCATGTTCTGACTGTCATACTGTGGTATTCATGTTCTTACTGTCATACTGTGGTATTCATGTTCTGGCTGTCATACTGTGGTATTCATGTTCTGACTGACTGTCATACTGTGGTATTCATGTTCTGGCTGTCATACTGTGGTATTCATGTTCTGACTGTCATACTGTGGTATTCATGTTCTGGCTGTCATACTGTGGTATTCATGTTCTGACTGACTGTCATACTGTGGTATTCATGTTCTGGCTGTCATACTGTGGTATTCATGTTCTGACTGTCATACTGTGGTATTCATGTTCTGACTGTCATACTGTGGTATTCATGTTCTGACTGTCATACTGTGGTATTCATGTTCTGACTGTCATACTGTGGTATTCATGTTCTGACTGTCATACTGTGGTATTCATGTTCTGACTGTCATACTGTGGTATTCATGTTCTGACTGTCATACTGTGGTATTCATGTTCTGACTGTCATACTGTGGTATTCATGTTCTGACTGTCATACTGTGGTATTCATGTTCTGACTGTCATACTGTGGTATTCATGTTCTGAGTGACTTATACTGTGGTATTCATGTTCTGGCTGTCATACTGTGGTATTCATGTTCTGACTGACCGTCATACTGTGGTATTCATGTTCTGAGTGACTGTCATACTGTGGTATTCATGTTCTGAGTGACTGTCATATTGTGGTATTCATGTTCTGACTGTCATACTGTGGTATTCATGTTCTTACTGTCATACTGTGGTATTCATGTTCTGGCTGTCATACTGTGGTATTCCTGTTCTGACTGACTGTCATACTGTGGTATTCCTGTTCTGACTGACTGTCATACTGTGGTATTCCTGTTCTGACTGACTGTCATACTGTGGTATTCCTGTTCTGACTGACTGTCATACTGTGGTATTCGGTTCTGACTGTCATACTGTGATATTCAGTTCTGACTGTCATACTGTGGTATTCAGTTCTGACTGTCATACTGTGGTATTCATGTTCTGGCTGTCATACTGTGATATTCATGTTCTGACTGACTGTCATACTGTGATATTCATGTTCTGACTGTCATATTGTGATATTCATGTTCTGACTGTCATACTGTGATATTCATGTTCTGACTGACTGTCATACTGTGATATTCATGTTCTGACTGTCATACTCTGATATTCATGTTCTGACTGTCATACTGTGATATTCATGTTCTGACTGTCATACTGTGATATTCATGTTCTGACTGTCATACTGTGATATTCATGTTCTGACTGTCATACTGTAATATTCATGTTCTGACTGACTGTCATACTGTGGTATTGTCCACAAAAGATGATATGAAGCTGTGGTCAGTGTTGTTGTATATGTGCTGAACCGATCAAGGGGAGACGGAAAGTCATCAGGTTTAATCTGAGGAAGGGAAGAGCAGCTTCACTTTCATGGAGGTCACTCCACGATAACCTGTTTACGATGATATACCTGTAATTGGTTTCCAGAGTTTTGCAACTTCCGCAGCCTGGTCATAGGCCACGGTCACCTGGGTGAGAGTTATACCTGCCTAGCATGGGCCAGCAGTACTCCTTCAGTCTTATGTAGTAATAAGTGAAGTAGATGATGTCTCAACTCTCCAACTTCACTGTAGACACAGTGGAGAGAGAGAGAGAGAGATTTCTGCTATACTATTATTGTCTCAAGTATTTAGACCTAAGAACATAAGAAAGAAGGAACACTGCAGCAGGTCTACTGACCCATGCGGAGCAGGTCCATGTCCCTCCCCCCCCGGATTAGCCCAATGTCTCACCCAGTCTGGTTACCTCCACTCAAGGAAGGAGCACGGCACCAGACCCAGCAGCACAAGCTAGTCAGGTCCAACTCACACCCACCCACACCCACTCATGTATTTATCTAACCTATTTTTAAAACTACACAACGTTTTAGCCTCAATAACTGTACTCGGGAGTTTGTTCCACTCATCCACAACTCTATTACCAAACCAGTGCTTTCCTATATCCTTCCTGAATGTGAATATTTCCTCCTATGTACGTTTTCCAGAGCATTTATATCCATTCTGTAATACGGTGACCAGAACTGAGCAGCATAGCCCAAATGAGGCCTAACCAAGGAAATATAGAGTTGAAGAACAACCTGAGGACTTCTAGTATTTATACTTCTAGATATGAAGCCAAGAATTCTGTTAGCTTTATTGCAAACACTAATGCACTGTTGTCTTGGTTTTAGATTACTGCTAACCAGAACTCCTAAATCCTTTTCGCAATCAGTAGTACTAAGATCTACATTATTTAGTTTATATGTGGCATGGTTATTTAACTGTCCAACATTTATAACTTTGCATTTGTCAATATTAAACTGCATCTGCCACTTCTCTGACCATTGCATCAGTCTATTCAAATCATCCTGGAGTGCTCTAGTGTCCTCATTAGAATGAATTGGACGGCCTATTTTGGTGTCATCAGCAAATTTGCTTATGTCGCTGTTTATTCCCTCATCTATGTCGTTTATGTAAATTGTGAACAACAACGGGCCTAACACTGACCCCTGAGGAACACCGCTTGTGACGTGCCCCATTCTGATTTCTCCCCATTTATGCAAACTCTCTGCTGCCTATTTGTCAGCCATGCCTCTACCCAGGAAAAAATTTCTCCTCCTATTCCGTGTGCCTTAAGTTTCCTCAATAGCCTCTTATGTGGAACTCTATCGAAAGCCTTACTGAAGTCCATATACACAATATCATATTCATTACCATGATCTTCCTCCTCAAACACCTTAGTGAAAAATGTTAGTAGACTCGTAAGACAGGAACGCCCTTTTGTAAAACCGTGTTCAGATTCATTAATCAATCTGTGCCTATCAAGATGGCTACGAATTGCTTCGGCAATTATTGATTCCACAAATTTTCCCACTATGGAGGTAAGGCTTATTGGTCTATAGTTCGAAGCCCAGGCCCCGTCACCTGCCTTGTAAATAGGTATTACATTTGCCATTTTCCACTTATCAGGCACTATGCCAGTTTGTGGTGATATGTTAAAAAGATTAGCCAAAGGTGTGCCTAGTTCCTCTTTACATTCCTGCTAGGCCCATGCTAGGCAGGTTCAACACACACGCGCACACAGGGGCCAGGAGCTGTGAATCGACCCTTGCAACTACATATAGGTGAGTACACATTCTCTCTCCTAGGATAATCCCAGTGGAGGGCTGAGGATAGGTGACGTCATCAGGACGCCCTACTGACGTCACCCTCAGTCTGGCTGGTCCTTCAAGGTCCACCTAACAACCACCCACTGTTCCCGCCCACCACCGCCCACACTCCCGCCCACCTCTGTCTTCCCACCTGACTTCCATTTGTATTGTAAAACATCAATACAAGATTATCAGTTGTTATACCACAAGACTGGCAGTTGACAATTATACTACAAGACTGGCAATTGACAGTTATTATACCACAAGACTGACAGCTGTTATACCACAAGACTGATAGTTGTTATACCACAAGATTGACAGCTAACTGGATGTAACTTTCTTTGGGACATCACTGATGTAATTGTCTTGGAGACATTTTCGATTATTCCAAGACTGACATTCATTGGAAACAAGTTCTCACAATTAGTGTGTGTGTGTGTGTGTGTGTGTGTGTGTGTGTGTGTGTGTGTGTGTGTGTGTGTGTGTGTGTATGTGTGTATGTGTGTGTGTGTGTGTGCGTGTGTGTGTGTGTGTGTGTATGTGTGTATGTGTGTATGTGTGTATGTGTGTATGTGTGTGTGTGTGTGTGCGTGTGTATGTGTGTGTGTGTGTGTGTGTGTGTGTATGTGTGTGTATGTGTGTGTGTGTGTGTGTGTGTGTGTGTGTGTGTGTGTGTGAGTGTGTGTGTGTGGGTGTGTGTGTGTGTGTGTGTGTGTGTGTGTGTGTGTGTGTGTGTGTGTGTGTGTGTGTGTGTGTGTGTGTGTAGGTAATGCAGCAGTTGTATTCACCTAGTTGTGGCTGCAGGGGTCAAGGATACTGTCCAGGTCCCGCCTCTAAACAGAGTTATCGGAAGAGGAGCAGGAGCAGCAACAAGGAGGAGATGGGGAGGAAGAGAAGATGCAGAAGATGCAGGGAGGGACAGAGTTAATCAGGAAAGGGATAACGAGAAGAGACGAAGAGATGGAGGGAGGAAAGAGACAAAGGAAGGGAGGGAGGGAGGAAGGTAAGGATCAAGATGGGCAGATGTGGGGAAGGTGGTGACTCCCTCTGCTTGTTTGTAGGTATGAACACTCCCCTCCCCTCCTCTCCCCTTCCATTCACCACACCCCTCCCCTCATCCCACCCCACCCAACCCCTTCACCACACCATGAACCCCTCCCTCCGTGCCTGACAGCCACCTCCGCCCTAACCAGAGATGTCAACACAAGTAACGCCAGTCACTAGGAACTGGGCACCTGAGGAATGTTTCACACGTACGGAAGGTAACTAGTAGCTGAGGACACAGGTACAGTAGGTAAGGCGCTAAGAACACACGTACAGTACTTAAGAAGGACACTCGTACAGTAGGCAAGGAGCTAGGGACACACGTACAATAGGTAAGGAGCTAAGAACACACGTACCAGGATGTCAGTCCAATTTATATAGTGGGAGATGTGTCCTTAGTTTCAAATTATAGAACAATCAACCCAGCCTCAACTCCAGGAAAGTTGATGGTGTCAGTAACTGCTAATACAACATGAAGTCACCTTGAGGTATGTAATGTGATCAATGACTCTCAACACGGCTTGACAAACCTATACACTAAGGTGTTCAAGGTACTAGAGCAAGGGAGAGAATGCGATAGTGTGTATGGACTTCAGTAAGGCCTCTGGTACTTCAGTAAGGTGTCCGGTACTTCAGTAAGGTCTCTGGTACTTCAGTAAGGTCTCTGGTACTTCAGTAAGGTCTCTGGTACTTCAGTAAGGTCTCTGGTACTTCAGTAAGGCATCTGGTATTTCAGTAAGGTCTCTGGTATTTCAGTAAGGTCTCTGGTACTTCAGTAAGGTCTCTGGTACTTCAGTAAGGTCTCTGGTACTTCAGTAAGGTCTCTGGTATTTCAGTAAGGCCTCTGGTACTTCAGTAAGGCCTCTGGTATTTCAGTAATGTCTCTTGTACTTCAGTAAGGTCTCTGGTACTTCAGTAAGGTCTCTGGTATTTCAGTAAGGTCTCTGGTACTTCAGTAAGGCCTCTGGTATTTCAGTAATGTCTCTGGTAATTCAGTAAGGTCTCTGGCATTTCAGTAAGGTCTCTGGTACTTCAGTAAGGCCTCTGGTATTTCAGTAATGTCTCTGGTACTTCAGTAAGGTCTCTGGTATTTCAGTAAGGCCTCTGGTACTTCAGTAAGGTCTCTGGTACTTCAGTAAGACCTCTGGTACTTTAGTAAGGTCTCTGGTACTTCAGTAAGACCTCTGGTATTTCAGTAAGGTCTCTGGTACTTCAGTAAGGCCTCTGGTACTTCAGTAAGGCCTCTGGTATTGCAGTAAGGTCTCTGGTATTTCAGTAAGGTCTCTGGTACTTCAAGAAGGTCTCTGGTACTTCAGGAAGGTCTCTGGTACTTCAGTAAAGCCTCTGGTACTTCAAGAAGGTCTCTGGTACTTCAGGAAGGTCTCTGGTACTTCAGTAAGGTCTCTGGTACTTCAGTAAGGCCTCTGGTATTTCAGTAAGGTCTCTGGTATTTCAGTAAGGTCTCTGGTACTTCAGTAAGGTCTCTGGTACTTCAGTAAGGTCTTTGGTACTTCAGTAAGGTCTCTGGTATTTCAGTAAGGTCTCTGGTACTTCAGTAAGGTCTCTGGTATTTCAGTAAGGCCTCTGGTATTGCAGTAAGGTCTCTGGTATTTCAGTAAGGTCTCTGGTACTTCAGTAAGGTCTC
>NC_091302.1:39153070-39160570 GCF_038502225.1 Cherax quadricarinatus | reverse complement strand
CAGTGTAACAGCACTGTAGGTGCAGTGTATCAGCACTGTAGGTGCAGTGTATCAGCACTGTAGGTGCAGTGTATCAGCACTGTAGGTGCAGTGTAACAGCACTGTAGGTGCAGTGTAACAGCACTGTAGGTGCAGTGTATCAGCACTGTAGGTGCAGTGTAACAGCACTGTAGGTGCAGTGTAACAGCACTGTAGGTGCAGTGTAACAGCACTGTAGGTGCAGTGTAACAGCACTGTAGGTGCAGTGTAACAGCACTGTAGGTGCAGTGTATCAGCACTGTAGGTGCAGTGTATCAGCACTGTAGGTGCAGTGTATCAGCACTGTAGGTGCAGTGTATCAGCACTGTAGGTGCAGTGTAACAGCACTGTAGGTGCAGTGTAACAGCACTGTAGGTGCAGTGTATCAGCACTGTAGGTGCAGTGTAACAGCACTGTAGGTGCAGTGTATCAGCACTGTAGGTGCAGTGTAACAGCACTGTATGTGCAGTTTAACAGCACTGTAGGTGCAGTGTAACAGCACTGTAGGTGGTGTAACAGCACTGTAGGTGCAGTGTAACAGCACTGTAGGTGCAGTGTAACAGCACTGTAGGTGCAGTGTAACAGCACTGTAGGTGCAGTGTAACAGCACTGTAGATGCAGTGTAACAGCACTGTAGGTGCAGTGTAACAGCACTGTAGGTGCAGTGTATCAGCACTGTAGGTGCAGTGTATCAGCACTGTAGGTGCAGTGTAATAGCACTGTAGGTGCAGTTTAACAGCACTGTAGGTGCAGTGTAACAGCACTGTACGTGCAGTGTATCAGCACTGTAGGTGGTGTAACAGCACTGTAGGTGCAGCGTAACAGCACTGTAGGTGCAGTGTAACAGCACTGTAGGTGTAGTGTAACAGCACTGTAGGTGCAGTGTATCAGCACTGTAGGTGCAGTGTATCAGCACTGTAGGTGCAGTGTAACAGCACTATAGGTGCAGTGTATCAGCCCTGTAGGTGCAGCGTAACAGCACTGTAGGTGCAGAGTAACAGCACTGTAGGTGCAGTGTGTCCGGACTGTAGGTGCAGTGTAACAGCACTGTAGGTGCAGTGTAACAGCACTGTAGGTGCAGTGTAACAGCACTGTAGGTGCAGTGTATCAGCACTGTAGGTGCAGTGTATCAGCACTGTAGGTGTAGTGTAACAGCACTGTAGGTGCAGTGTAACAGCACTGTAGGTGCAGTGTATCAGCACTGTAGGTGCAGTGTATCAGCACTGTAGGTGCAGTGTATCACCACTGTAGGTGCAGTGTAACAGCTCTGTAGGTGCAGTGTAACAGCACTATAGGTGCAGTGTAACAGCAATGTAGGTGCAGTGTATCAGCACTGTAGGTGCAGTGTATCAGCACTAATTGCAGTGTATCAGCACTGTAGGTGCAGTGTAACAGCACTGTAGGCGCAGTGTAACAGCACTATAGGTGCAGTGTATCAGCACTGTAGGTGCAGCGTAACAGCACTGTAGGTGCAGAGTAACAGCACTGTAGGTGCAGTGTGTCCGGACTGTAGGTGCAGTGTAACAGCACCGTATGTGCAGTGTACCTTATTGAAGATCCAGTGTAGGTTATCCTACATGATCACCTTGACTCACGAAATCGTACCGACACGATTACAAACCATACCACGGGCGGGCGATATGAATGTTATTGTGGCTAGCTGACCCAGTTGATAACGCGACGGTCTGGAGTTTTGAGACTCTGATCGCGGGTTCTATCCCCGCGAGTCTTTCCTGGAAGGTACATAAGACACCTGCACAACTTTATTGTCAAAACGTATCACGAGTACAGCAGGCTTAAGTGGAACACGGGCGAGGGGAGAGAGGCAATGTTCAGGTGATCACTCCCACAGCCGAGATGGGGGGGGGGGGCAGTCCCTTGTACACCATTTATGTAACTCCAGAGATCAGCCCCTGCCGTCCGGTCCTAGACCAGGCTTCATTCTAGGCAGTAATAGCTGTAAGAGCATTTTAATTATCTAAATATTTCTTGGAGGTAAATGAGTACTGTATATCAGAAAAGATATTATCCAATTAGTAAATGTAAATGTGCCCCACAATGTCTTTAATAAAACTGGTTAATTGGAACTCTCACAGCCCTGCAACACCACCAACCTCACAGCCCTGCAACACCACCAACCTCACAGCTCTGCAACACCACCAACCTCACAGCCCTGCAACACCACCAACCTCACAGCTCTGCAACACCACCAACCTCACAGCCCTGCAACACCACCAACCTCACAGCCCTGCAACACCACCAACCTCACAGCCCTGCAACACCACCAACCTCACAGCCCTGCAACACCACCAACCTCACAGCTCTGCAACACCACCAACCTCACAGCCCTGCAACACCACCAACCTCCCGCTTAACAAAACACACACATGCTGCAAGTTCAATACAGCCAACCAGAAGTAATCTCCAGGTATTACAAGCAGTCCAATCAGTTCAGGTTTAATAAATAAGCTTCTAGTCACCTAAACTGTCACCTGCGCACTACACTAATTCACCTGCACACCACACTATTAACTGTCACCTACAAACTACACTAACAACTGTCACCTGCATACCATAGTAACAACTAGCACATACACACTACACTAACAACTGTCACCTACGTACGACACTAACAACTGTCACCTACACATTACACTAACAACTGTCACCTGCACACTACACTAACAACTGTCACCTGCACACCACACTAACAACTGTCACCTGCACACCACACTAACAACTGTCACCTGCACACCACACTAACAACTGTCACCTGCACACTACACTAACAACTGTCACCTGCACACCACACTAACAACTGTCACCTGCACACCACACTAACAACTGTCACCTGCATACCATAGTAAAAACTAGCACATACACACTACACTAACAACTGTCACCTACGTACGACACTAACAACTGTCACCTACACATTACACTAACAACTGTCACTTACACACCACACTAACAACTGTCACCTGCACACCACACTAACAACTGTCACTTACACACCACACTAACAACTGTCACCTGCACACTACACTAACTACTGTCACCTACACATTACACTAACAACTGTCACCTGCACACCACACTAACAACTGTCACCTACACATTACACTAACAACTGTCACCTACACACCACACTAACAACTGTCACCTACACATTACACTAACAACTGTCACCTACACACCACATTAGCAACTGTCACATATACACTACACTAACAACTGTCACCTACACACTACACTAACAACTGTCACCTACACACTACACTAACAACTGTCACCTACACACTACACTAACAACTGTCACCTACACACTACACTAACAACTGTCACCTACACACTACACTAACAAATGTCACCTACACATTACACTAACAACTGTCACCTACACATTACACTAACAACTGTCACCTACACACTACACTAACAACTGTCACCTACACACAACACTGTCACCTACACACTACACTGTCACCTACACACTACACTAACAACCGTCACCTACACACTACACTAACAACTGTCACCTACACACTACACTGTCACCTACACATTACACTAACAACTGTCACCTACACACTACACTAACAACTGTCACCTACACACTACACTAACAACTGTCACCTACACATTACACTAACAACTGTCACCTACACATTACACTAACAACTGTCACCTACACATTACACTAACAACTGTCACCTACACAATAACAACTGTCACCTACACACTAACAACTGTCACCTACACACTAACAACTGTCACCTACACACTAACAACTGTCACCTACACACTAACAACTGTCACCTGCACAATAACAACTGTCACCTACACACTAACAACTGTCACCTACACACTAACAACTGTCACCTACACACTAACAACTGTCACCTGCACAATAACAACTGTCACCTACAAACTAACAACTGTCACCTACACACTAACAACTGTCACCTACACACTAACAACTGTCACCTACACACTAACAACTGTCACCTACACACTAACAACTGTCACCTACACACTAACAACTGTCACCTGCACACTAACAACTGTCACCTGCACAATAACTGTCACCTACACACTAACAACTGTCACCTACACACTAACAACTGTCACCTACACACTAACAACTGTCACCTACACACTAACAACTGTCACCTACACACTAACAACTGTCACCTACACACTAACAACTGTCACCTGCACAATAACAACTGTCACCTACACACTAACAACTGTCACCTACACACTAACAACTGTCATCTGCACAATAACAACTGTCACCTACACACTAACAACTGTCACCTACACACTAACAACTGTCACCTACACACTAACAACTGTCACCTACACACTAACAACTGTCACCTACACACTAACAACTGTCACCTACACACTAACAACTGTCACCTGCACAATAACAACTGTCACCTACACACTAACAACTGTCACCTACACACTAACAACTGTCACCTACACACTAACAACTGTCACCTAAACACTAACAACTGTCACCTACACACTAACAACTGTCACCTACACAATAACAACTGTCACCTACACAATAACAACTGTCACCTACACACTAACAACTGTCACCTACACACTAACAACTGTCACCTACACACTAACAACTGTCACCTACACACTAACAACTGTCACCTACACACTAACAACTGTCACCTACACACTAACAACTGTCACCTACACACTAACAACTGTCACCTACACACTAACAACTGTCACCTACACACTAACAACTGTCACCTACACACTAACAACTGTCACCTACACACTAACAACTGTCACCTACACAATAACAACTGTCAAATACACACTAACAACTGTCACCTACACACTAACAACTGTCACCTACACACTAACAACTGTCACCTACACACTAACAACTGTCACCTACACAATAACAACTGTCACCTACACACTAACAACTGTCACCTACACAATAACAACTGTCACCTACACACTAACAACTGTCACCTACACAATAACAACTGTCACCTACACACTAACAACTGTCACCTACACACTAACAACTGTCACCTACACAATAACAACTGTCACCTACACACTAACAACTGTCACCTGCACAATAACAACTGTCACCTACACACTAACAACTGTCACCTACACAATAACAACTGTCACCTACACACTAACAACTGTCACCTACACAATAACAACTGTCACCTACACACTAACAACTGTCACCTGCACAATAACAACTGTCACCTGCACAATAACAACATGTAAACTACCACCACCACTGGTTTACATAATAACTGGAGTACATGTGTACTAGTTGCAACAACTTCCCTGGTCAGAGTGCAACAACTTCCCTGGTCAGAGTGCAACAAGCTTCCCTGGTCAGAGTGCAACAAGCTTCCCTGGTCAGAGTGCAACAACCTTCCCTGGTCAGAGTGCAACAACTTCCCTGGTCAGAGTGCAACAAGCTTCCCTGGTCAGAGTGCAACAAGCTTCCCTGGTCAGAGTGCAACAACCTTCCCTGGTCAGAGTGCAACAACTTCCCTGGTCAGAGTGCAACAACCTTCCCTGGTCAGAGTGCAACAACTTCCCTGGTCAGAACGGGTAAGACTTTTTAAGTCCTAGAGGAAAACCTGGAACTGAGAATAAAAACAAGGGATCACTATAAGGTATCCCTTCAGGGATGACTACTATATGATATCCCTTCAGGGATAACTACTATATGGTATCCCTTCAGGGATGACTACTATAAGGTATCCCTTCAGGGATGACTACTATAAGGTATCCCTTCAGGGATGACTACTATATGGTATCCCTTCAGGGATAACTACTATAAGGTATCCCTTCAGGGATGACTATTATATGGTATCCCTTCAGGGATGACTACTATAAGGTATCCCTTCAGGGATGACTACTATAAGGTATCCCTTCAGGGATGACTACTATAAGGTATCCCTTCAGGGATGACTACTATATGGTATCCCTTCAGGGATAACTACTATAAGGTATCCCTTCAGGGATGACTACTATATGGTATCCCTTCAGGGATGACTACTATAAGGTATCCCTTCAGGGATGACTACTATAAGGTATCCCTTCAGGGATGACTACTATATGGTATCCCTTCAGGAATGACTACTATAAGGTATCCCTTCAGAGATGACTACTATATGGTATCCCTTCAGGGATGACTACTATAAGGTATCCCTTCAGGGATGACTACTATAAGGTATCCCTTCAGGGATGACTACTATATGGTATCCCTTCAGGAATGACTACTATAAGGTATCCCTTTGACTATATGGTATCCCTTCAGGGATGACTACTATAAGGTATCCCTTCAGGGATGACTACTATAAGGTATCCCTTCAGGGATGACTATAAGGTATCCCTTCAGGGATGACTACTATAAGGTATCCCTTCAGGGATGACTAATATATGGTATCCCTTCAGGGATGACTATAAGGTATCCCTTCAGGGATGACTACTATATGGTATCCCTTCAGGGATGACTACTATAAGGTATCCCTTCAGGGATGACTACTATAAGGTATCCCTTCAGGGATGACTACTATAAGGTATCCCTTCAGGGATGACTACTATAAGGTATCCCTTCAGGGATGACTACTATAAGGTATCCCTTCAGGGATGACTACTATAAGGTATCCCTTCAGGGATGACTACTATAAGGTATCTCTTCAGGGATGACTATAAGGTATCCCTTCAGGGATGACTTCTATAAGATATACCTTCAGGGATGACTACTATAAGATATCCCTTCAGGGATGACTACTATATGGTATCCCTTCAGGGATGACCTCTATATGGTATCCCTTCAGGGATGACTACTATATGATATCCCTTCAGGGATGACTACTATATGGTATCCCTTCAGGGATGACTACTATATGGTATCCCTTCAGGGATGACTACTATATGGTATCCCTTCAGGGATGACTACTATATGGTATCCCTTCAGGGATGACTACTACATGGTATCCCTTCAGGGATGACTACTATAAGGTATCCCTTCAGGGATGACTACTATAAGGTATCCCTTCAGGGATGACTACTATAAGATATACCTTCAGGGATGACTACTAAATGGTATCCCTTCAGGGATGACTACTATAAGGTATACCTTCAGGGATGACTACTATAAGATATACCTTCAGGGATGACTACTATATGGTATCCCTTCAGGGATGACTACTATAAGGTATACCATCAGGGATGACTACTATAAGGTATACCTTCAGGGATGACTGCTATAAGATATACCTTCAGGGATGACTACTATATGGTATCCCTTCAGGGATGACCTCTATATGGTATCCCTTCAGGGATGACCTCTATATGGTATCCCTTTAAGGATGACTATAAGGTATCCCTTCAAGGATGACTAATATAAGGTATCCCTTCAAAAATGACTACTATAAGGCATACATTAAGGGATGTCTACTA
>NC_091302.1:39061069-39152970 GCF_038502225.1 Cherax quadricarinatus | reverse complement strand
CCCCTCCAACGCATGCCCCCACCACAGCCGCCCCTTCACTGCACACCCCCACTACCACCACCACAACAGCCACCCCTCCACTGCGTACCCCTACTACCACTACCACCACAGCCGCCCCCTCCACTGCATACCCCAACTACCACCACTACCACAGCCGCCCCCTCCACCGCATTTCCCCACCAATGTATGTTAGTTGTACCTCCTGAGCAACTAGTGTAGTGTACACTCCGTGTTGGTGGTGGGAGTGGCAGTGCAGACAAGATTACAGAGTTTACCATACATATTTACCAGACTATCCTGTCCATACTTACCTACATCACAATATATATATTATGAACACAATACAACATGAAGTTAAAATCACAAAAGAAATAGCTATCTTACACACAACTATCTTAAACACAAATATCTTAAACACAAGCATCTTGAAAACAATGCAATATGCAGTTACAATCACACAAAATGCGAGAAACTAGAGTACAGACCAGCGCCGACGTTACACATTACCCAAATCTTTGAACTGGTCCTAAGAATCCAGACTGCCAATCACATAGACTGTCAACAATTACACAATACAGGGCAGTATGGGTTGAGAGCATGTCGCTCCTGCCTTACACAAATGTCAGATCATTACGATATGATCTCGGATGCACACTGGAAGACAAGCTAAATGCTGACGTAGTGTACACTGATTTTTTGCAAGTCTTCAACAAGTGCGACCAAGGTGTGCAAAGGGAATAACTTGAAAAGTGGGCAGATGGATATTCAACTTTTTAACAAATAGAACCCAGAGAGTAGTAGTGAACCGAGGTCGCAGGCAGCCCCAGTGAAAAGTTAGTGTTCCTTCAGGCACAGTACTCGCCCCATCTCTGTTTCTCATTCTTACATCCAACACAGACAAGGACATAAACCATAGCAACGTAACAGTCTTTGCTGATGACACCAGAAGTGATCAAGATCCCAGAAACTCTTGTTAAAGTCCTAGTATTTGCTCTCCAAGAGGAATTAAAGGGCACGTCAGTTCCCCTCTCTTCTAATAATATTTTTCCACTATAATCTACCTTGTCTATAATTACTTTTTTCCACTATAATCTACCTTGTCTATAATTACTATCACATTTGCTTTGTCTGTTTTCGTAAGGTGAAGTCCAGGATCTTTCCTTAATTCACAGTATAACTTTAACAGATGTTTGAGGATATTTGTGTTGTAGAGGTCTGAGCAAAGTCAGACCTGTGCAACATAATCGACCTCCCTGATCCACAGGGAGCCTGGTCGAGGACCGGGTAGAGCCACTACCACCCCATCCAGGAACCTATACATTTACGACCGTCAAGGTACCTCACACCTCCACCACCTAAGTCACATCTACTCACCTCTCCAGCAAGGTCACATACTCACCTCTCCAGCAAGGTCACATACCTCCCAGAGCAAGGTCACATACCTCCCCAGCAAAGTCACATTCCTCCCCAATCAAGGTCACATACCTCCCCCAGCAAGGTCACATACCTCTCCGATCAAGGTCACATACTCACCTCTCCAGCAAGATCACATACCTCCCCAGCAAGGTCACATTCCTCCCCGATCAAGGTCACATACCGACCCCACCAAGGTTACATACCTCCCCGACCAAGGTCACATATCTCCCCAGCAAGGTCACATTCCTCCCCAATCAAGTCACATACCTCCCTAGAAGTCACATTCATCCCCGATCAAGATCACATACTCACTTCCGCAGCAAGGTCATATACCTCCCCAGGAAGGTCACATATTCACCTTCCCAGTAAGGTCACATACCTCCCCCAGCAAGGTCATATACCTCCCCAGGAAGGTCACATACCTCCCCAGCAAGGTCACATACCTCCCCAGCAAGGTCACATACCTCCCTAGTAAGGTCACATACGTCCCCCAGCAAGGTCACATACCTCCTCCAGCAAAGTCACATACCTCCTCCAGCTGTCAGCATAGTTGCTGATCCCTGTGTTGTATAGCATATTAGTATCATCCATGTGCTTTAGATAGGAGATCCCTAGGCCTGTGACTGTATGACGTCACGGGATGCGCATGTGTACGGTCGTACCTCTGCCTCCCTCTCAGTGGGCGTAGACATCCAGGCTAAGACAGGCAGAGGCTGGGCTCCATTTCCCATCATCACAGTCTTACAATATACATCGTTACCATCCAACAAGTGTGTCTACCTTCAACCCTCGATATCTCCATTTAAGAACCCCCAACGATAAATGGTGACAGCGGTGTGGGCGTAAAATTGATAATTACGCCGATGTACGGAGATTTCTTTCGACCGAGCCTGCCATCTTGTGAGTAGGCCTACCGAGGCTAATGCCAGCCAGCTACCTCAAGTCAGCTACTCTCTCAATCTCCTACCAGCTTCTACACCATTCACTGGTCAGTCTCTTCGTATTAGTGTTTATCTGCTTATTTGCATCACTCCCGAGGGGTTGACCCGAGTTTGCAAAATAAGCCAGCTTCCAGTCTGTGGTGAGGGAGTCCAGTCGAGCCTAGTTTACTCCATCCAGTTCCTTTGCCTGCCAAGCCAGCTTCCACCCCTGCTGTGCTCATCGTGTGAAGTTATCAAGCTATTCTGTGTGAAGGGTTAAGATAAGCCAGCTAGCAACTAACCCAGGTGTCTTACCCCAGTACTCAAGCAAGCCACGTGAGTAGTCTTCATTGCTTGTGATTCAAGCTCCAAGCCATCCTGAGTGCTCTTTTTCATCCTTGTGGTGGTGTGGTATTTCGTGGGTGTATTTTAAGCTAGTCAGCTTAGAATATCTTCGGGGCAGTGTGGCTGTTCTCAGTGAGGTTTACGCCATTCAACCCATAGGCCCAACCACCCACGACCACGTGTGCCTCACCACGCGGTCTCAGACGCCTTAGCCCTGTTATGCCCACAAACCCAACCACTCTCTCTGTTTTGGTACTCACCCAACCTCCACCAGTGTTTTGGGTACACAACTCCGGGTTCCAGCAGCATATTTTAAGGACCACATAGGGGGTCAAGAGCTAGTGTGTGTTTTGCGCCACCATTGAAAGCCTCCTGTGTGTGTCTGTCGTCGATGTAAGTGCAATTCTACAATCACATGTGCAGAGGACAGCAGCAAGACGACATAAACAATCCTCTGCTCTCCACTACCATCTACCTCATTCTACACCAAGTCGTTACAGTGATAACATTTTTTTCATAGAGACATTTGCGAGTGTTGAGACATTTCTTTTGTGTTCCAGTGATTTTCTTACTGACATTCAGTGACTCTCGATCAGACTCAGTGTTTGTTTGCAATAATCTTTTTATCTCCTTAATTCAGTGTTAATTTCCGTTCATTATCTTATGTCTGTTGTGTTGTGTTTTCCTTTGTTGTGTGTGCAACATATGAGCAGTATAGAACTTGTGTTTACACTTCAGAATCACCTAGTGTTCTCAGTATTCCAGTGAAGTATTTCAGTAATTTATCAGCTTTATTCTGCATCACAACTCAGTGTTGTTTGTTATAATTTTTTTCTTCCCAGCATTTGTGTATTCTTGTTTTGTTCCCTGTGTGTTGAACATTCTTGTGTTCATATTCTTTCATTTAGCCAGTGTCTAATTTGTCTTATTTCCACAGACAATAGTGCCATTATTTTGTGTAAGCAAGAAATCATTTTTACAAAATTTTTCACACATCAAGTTTCATTGCAAGAAAATTCTAGTATTGTGTTTATGTTGATGTGTTGTGTTCTGCATCACTGTAAGTGTTGTGTTCTGCATCACTGTAAGTGTTGTGTTCTGCATCACTGTAAGTGTTGTGTTCTGCATCACTGTAAGTGTTGTGTTCTGTATCACTGTAAGTGTTGTGTTCTGCATCACTGTAAGTGTTGTGTTCTGCATCACTGTAAGTGTTCAAACTTTTTTGTTCTGTGTTTTAGCACCTATTATTTTTCATGTTTCATTGAACAAATTCACTCTTAGTGCAATTTTTAAGTTCTTCTTTTAGAGTAAATTGTTGAGTGCAGTTAAGAGTCAAAGTGTTCATTCCTTGATATATTTCTTTTCTTGTGTAATAATTTTTTTTATTATTGCACATTGACTCATTTTGCAATAATTCTTGTGCTAAGATTGTGTTGCAATTAAAGCTTTTCTTGCAGAGATTTTATGCAGTGTTGTGCAATACTTTTTAATTAGCAATTGCCATTTGAAATATTGCTACAGTTGATATCAGTGCAGTTCATATGCTCTGTTCTGTGCATAATATTTTATTCTTTCTGTGCCATTTTATTTCATTTCAGCAAATTGTGTCCCAGTTTGTTTCATTTTTGCACAAGTTTCATTGAGTCCATTTTATCATTTTATTGTGTGTTTCCCTATTGCATTGAAAGTAAAGACAACTCACTGTGCCATTTATTCAATTTAAAGTAAAAGTTGAGCAAATCAGATTTGAGTAAATTACAAGTTCTCTTGATTTTCAAAGTGTTATTGGTTAAGTTGAGTATTTTTCTTGTGTGAGTTCCTTTGCTTACTGTGTGACCTGTCAATTTTCAATTACTTATGCAGAATCGTTAAGTATTTTCTTCCCGTTTAAGCTTACTGTGTCATTCTTTCTACTTTTTTTTTGCCTTATGCCCTTCAGTAAGTTCACTGAGAAGATGTCCCAGTCACTTTTGAACATTCACTTAGTGTATCATGCAAGTCAAAGTCAATATGAATCAGTCCACAGTACCAACATTTCCTTACTGACTGAAAGACAATATCTAGCCCTTGAGCAATGTGTTTGTTCTCACAGCTTGTATCTGAGATTTGTTAAAGTGCTGCAAAATGTGAAGTTCAGATTAAGTTCCTATAGATCCGTGAATTACTTATTAACGTAGCCGAGCGATCAGGCACTAGTAATACTGTCACTCCTGTCTGGACTCCAGCCACAATATCATGCACGCAGGATAGCGCTGAGACTACTATCCTTGCGATGGCGACTTGTTCAAGTACTCGTTCCTTCCCAG
The DNA here is from genome assembly GCF_038502225.1 of Cherax quadricarinatus. Classification (NCBI taxonomy): domain Eukaryota; kingdom Metazoa; phylum Arthropoda; class Malacostraca; order Decapoda; family Parastacidae; genus Cherax; species Cherax quadricarinatus. The sequence continues at coordinate 39,147,983 of NC_091302.1, read as the reverse complement.
GGGACGCTTTGAGAAGAACTTTACTTGCAACGAGTTATGCCATCTCTTGCTGATGCCACAAGCCGTTGCAGAAAGACGTTTCTGTGGCTAGTGTGCTCAATTGAGTGTTGTTGTTGTCCCTTGTGTTTCAGATTGTGATCCCATCCTAGTTGACAGTAATCAGTGCATTGTAAGAAGTTATTTCTCGAGTAACTTTCACGTGTTGTTAACGTTTGTAAGTGAAGTTTTTTATAGCTGATACCTCGTGTCACTGTGTGAGACTCAGATTGAATATCAGCATTGTTGACCGTGTTCATTTATTTTCTCCTGTGCTTGCAGTTTGAGATAGTAGATTCGTTCTCCCTTGCTCATATTGCGTGTTATAGCATTAATTTTTTCAACCGGGGGGGAGTCATCCACTCCACCGAGTTTGTTCATTCCTCCAGTAAGAAAGAACCGATCCCTTGTGTTCTGGTGATTTGATTCCTGCTCCAGGAAGATCTTATTCTGACTGTGAAGCCACCAGCACCCATTAGCGACTTTGTAATGAGTCAAGAATTACTGTATCGAACAGCTGAGTTGGGTACTCCAAGTAGAAGAGTTTACCAGTTAGTAATTCCACAATCACTAGTAAACGTAGCTCTACAGCTAGTTCATGATGCACCAGGTGTTGCACACCCTGGTATGGATCGTTCTGTGAAACAAGCCAGAATGAAATACTTTTGGCCACGTATGGCAACTGACATTTCCGAGTATGTTAAGAAATGTAGTGTTTGTATGCAACATAAAGGAAATGTCAATGGTCCTAATCCAATCCAAGTGTACCCAACCACTAGCGAACCATGGGAAAGAGTTGCCCTTGACTTGTTAACCAATTTTAAATTTTCCCTCCAAGGCAACAAACATCTGTGTGTTATGGTAGACCATTTCACCAGATATTGTGAGTTAGTTCCTATTGCAGATAAGACTGCAGAGACAGTAGCTAAAGCGTTTAAAGAACACATTATCTGCAGGCATACCACCCCTAAGTCCTTAGTAACAGATAATGGAGGTGAATTCTGTAATGAGATTCTTGAAAATTTGTGTACTTTATACAAGATCTCTAAATCCACCATTGTTCCTCATCATCCTGCCAGCAATGGGTTAGCCGAAAGAACCAATAAGAAAGTACTTGATGTCCTGAGAGCCACTATCAACCCCAATAGTGAAACTTGGGATGAAGTCATACCAGATGTCCAATGTGCCATAAATTCTGCTTACAATGCTTCCATAGGTGATACTCCACATTATGCATTGTATGGTGTAGACAAGCGTTTACCCTATGAGTTGTTACATTCCACTCCGAAACCTAATTACAACCCTGATGATTTCGTAGCAACTCGTACCAGCATGGCTCAAAGTGTTTTTAGAAGAATCCATGAAACACTTCACAAATCAACAGCAGAATTTACTAGAGTAACTAATAGCCGTGCTAAGCCATCAAAAGTCAAAGTAGGTTCGAGAGTAATGCTGACAAATTTCAACAAAACATCCGCAATGCCTAAGCTCGATCAAAAGTTTGTCGGACCTTATCGAGTTGTAGAACATACCTCTGGTAATAAGTATAAGGTTAGAGAAATTAGTACTGGTAAGTACAAAGAATCGCATTTAGATCATATGAAATTAGTATGCGATGTTGATGATATTGCTACCCAGACTAATGTGACAAATGCTGAAAATCCTCCTGACTCTGTACCCTCTACCTCAGATACTCAGTTAGATAATCAACCTGAATGTCGTTACTCCTTGCGTATTTGACAAGTAATGAGAAACCCACAAGTATCTTTTGTAGATACTCGTTTAGATCTCCCTCAGTCAAGGCATGTGTTAGCCATTGCAGAGGAATTCGATCCTCCCGGAGATAACCATTCTGCATATGTAAACCTCACCCTCGCAGAATTGGGTTTAAATGTACATAGTCTGTATAACTAGATGTCCGAGATGAAGTAAATTGTCAATTGTTTATTATATATATATAGATTTTTTTTTTTCGTATTCACGTTCCCTCTGTATTCTGAGAATTGACAGTAACAGTCTGAGTGCACCAGATGCCTTTGCTGTTAATTTCACCTTGTATATATATATTTATTCTTCCTCAGAATCCGTAGAGTGCATGAATACAGATCGATCGATCAATTCCATCCATATTGTACAATGATTTGTTCTTATAGTTTGTAATGCATTACGTTAACACTCATTATGTTAAAAGTGATTACGTTAACATCCATTACGTAAAACTCATTTTGTTAACATCCATTATGATACCATCCACTAATTCTAAGTTATATATGAATTTGTTATTGTATAGAATCAGCCCAGAACCGCTTGCCTGTTCAGCCTATAGATAGTAGTGTATGTCAAGATGACATACGTAACATGACCGAGCTGTCAGCATAGTTGCTGATCCCTGTGTTGTATAGCATATTAGTATCATCCATGTGCTTTAGATAGGAGATCCCTAGGCCTGTGACTTTGTGTGACGTCACGGGATGCGCATGTGTATGGTCGTACCTCTGCCTCCCTCTCAGTCGGCGTAGACATCCAGGCTAAGACAGGCAGAGGCTGGGCTCCATTTCCCATCATCACAAACCATACCCCCGGCCGGGATTGAACCCGCGGTCATAGAGTGTCAAAACTCCAGCCCGTCGCGTTAGCCACTAGACCAGCTAGCCACAATAAGATTCATCCAACTAGGTATATTTCTACACCATAGGAAGGTTAGCACAGGCACCACTGTGACCACAAATGCAAGTTTTTACAGGCGGTGCCTGTGCTAACCTTCCTATGGTGTAGAAATATACCTAGTTGGATGAATCTTATTGTGGCTAGCTGGTCTAGTGGCTAACGCGACGGGCTGGAGTTTTGAGACTCTATGACCGCGGGTTCAATCCCGGCCAGGGGTATGGTTTGTTTGCAATCGTGTCATTACGACCCATCATCACAGACTGACAATATATATCGTTACCATCCAACAAGTGTGTCTACCTTCAACCCTCGATATCTGCATTTAAGAGCCCCTACGATACAGCAAGGTCACCTACCCCAGCAAGGTCACCTACCTCCCCCAGCAAGGTCACATACCTCCCCCAGCAAGGTCACATACCTCCCCCAGCAAGGACACATACCTCCCCCAGCAAGGTCACATACCTCCTCCAGCAAGGTCACATACCTCCCCCAGCAAGGTCATGTACCTCCCCCAGCAAGGTCGTGTACCTCCCCCAGCAAGGTCACATACCTCCTCTAGCAAGGTCACAAACCTCCCCTAGCAAGGTTACATACCTCCTCCAGCAAGGTCACATACCTCCCCCAGCAAGGTCACATACCTCCCCCAGCAAGGTCAAATACCTCCCCCAGCAAGGTCAAATACCTCCCCCAGCAAGGCCACCTACCTCCTCCAAGGTCACATACCTCCCCAGCAAGGTCACATACCTCCCCCAGTAAGGTCACATACCTCCCCAGCAAGGTCACTTACCTCCCTGAGCAAGGTCATGTACCTCCCCCAGCAAGGTCATGTACCTCCCCAGCAAGGTCACATACCTCCTCCAGCAAGGTCACAAACCTCCCCTAGCAAGGTTACATACCTCCTCCAGCAAGGTCACATACCTCCCCCAGCAAAGTCACTTACCTCCCCAAGCAAGGTCAAATACCTCCCCCAGCAAGGTCACCTACCTCCTCCAAGGTCACATACCTCCCCAGCAAGGTCACTTACCTCCACAAGCAAGGTCACATACCTCCCCCAGCAAGGTCACATACCTCCCCCAGTAAGGTCACTTACCTCCCCCAGCTAGGTCACTTACCTCCCCAGCAAGGTCACATACCTTCTCCAGCAAGGTAACATACCTCCCCAGCAAGGTCACATACCTCCCCCAGCAAGGTCACATACCTCCCCCAGCAAGGTCACTTACCTCCCCCAGCAAGGTCACTTACCTCCCCCAGCAAGGTCACTTACCTCCCCCAGCAAGGTCACTTACCTCCTCCAGCAAGGTCATGTACCTCCCCCAGCAAGGTCACTTACCTCCCCCAGCAAGGTCACTTACCTCCCCCAGCAAGGTCACTTACCTCCTCCAGCAAGGTCATGTACCTCCCCCAGCAAGGTCACTTACCTCCTCCAGCAAGGTCATGTACCTCCCCCAGCAAGGTCACTTACCTCCCAGAAAGATCACATACCCCCCAGCAAGGTCACTTACCTCCCCCAGAAAGGTCACATACCTCCCCCAGCAAGGTCACATACCTCCCCAGCAAGGTCACTTACCTCCCCGAGCAAGGTCACATACCTCCCCCAGCAAGGCCACTTACCTCCCCCAGCAAGGTCACATACCTCCCCCAGCAAGGTCACTTACCTCCCCAGCAAGGTCACATACCTCCCCCAGCAAGGTCACATACCTCCCCAGCAAGGTCACATACCTCCCCAGCAAGGTCACTTACCTCCCCCGGCAAGGTCACTTACCTCCCTCAGCAAGGTCACTTACCTCTCCCAGAAAGATCACATACCCCCCAGCAAGGTCACTTACCTCCCCCAGAAAGGTCATATACCTCCCCCAGCAAGGTCACTTACCTCCCCAGCAAGGTCACTTACCTCCCCCAGCAAGGTCACTTACCTCCCCAGCAAGGTCACTTACCTCCCCCAGCAAGGTCACATACCTCCCCCAGCAAGGTCACATACCTCCCCAGCAAGGTCACTTACCTCCCCAAGCAAGGTCACATACCTCCCCCAGCAAGGTCGCTTACCTCCCCCAGCAAGGTCACTTACCTCCCCCAGCAAGGTCACTTACCTACCCAAGCAAGGTCACATACCTCCCCCAGCAAGGTCACATAACTCCCCAGCAAAGCCAATTACCTCCCCCAGCAAGGTCACTTACCTCCCCCAGCAAGGTCACTTACCTCCCCAGCAAGGTCAAATACCTCCCCCAGCAAGGTCACATACCTCCCCCAGCAAGGTCACTTACCTCCCCCAGCAAAGTCACTTACCTCCCCAAGCAAGGTCACTTACCTCCCCCAGCAAGGTCACTTACCTCCCCCAGCAAGGTCACTTACCTCCCCCAGCAAGGTCACTTACCTCCCCCAGCAAGGTCACATACCTCCCCCAGCAAGGTCCCTTACCTCCCCCCGCAAGGGCACATACCTCCCCAGCAAGGTCACTTACCTCCCAGCAAGGTCACATACCTCCCCCAGCAAGGTCACATACCTCCCCCAGCAAGGTCACTTACCTCCCCCAGCAAGGTCACTTACCTCCCCCAGCAAGGTCACTTACCTCCCCCAGCAAGGTCACTTACCCCCCAGCAAGGTCACATACCTCCCCCAGCAAGGTCACTTACCTCCCCCAGCAAGGTCACTTACCTCCCCCAGCACGGTCACTGACCTCCTCCAGCAAGGTCATGTACCTCCCCCAGCAAGGTCACTTACCTCCTCCAGCAAGGTCATGTACCTCCCCCAGCAAGGTCACTTACCTCCCCCAGAAAGATCACATACCCCCCAGCAAGGTCACTTACCTCCCCCAGAAAGGTCACATACCTCCCCCAGCAAGGTCACATACCTCCCCAGCAAGGTCACTTACCTCCCCGAGCAAGGTCACATACCTCCCCCAGCAAGGCCACATACCTGCCCCAGCAAGGTCACATACCTCCCCCAGCAAGGTCACTTACCTCCCCAGCAAGGTCACATACCTCCCCCAGCAAGGTCACATACCTCCCCAGCAAGGTCACATACCTCCCCAGCAAGGTCACTTACCTCCCCCGGCAAGGTCACTTACCTCCCTCAGCAAGGTCACTTACCTCTCCCAGAAAGATCACATACCCCCCAGCAAGGTCACTTACCTCCCCCAGAAAGGTCATATACCTCCCCCAGCAAGGTCACTTACCTCCCCAGCAAGGTCACTTACCTCCCCCAGCAAGGTCACTTACCTCCCCAGCAAGGTCACTTACCTCCCCCAGCAAGGTCACATACCTCCCCCAGCAAGGTCACATACCTCCCCGGCAAGGTCACTTACCTCCCCAAGCAAGGTCACATACCTCCCCCAGCAAAGTCACTTACCTCCCCCAGCAAGGTCACTTACCTCCCCCAGCAAGGTCACTTACCTACCCAAGCAAGGTCACATACCTCCCCCAGCAAGGTCACATAACTCCCCAGCAAAGCCAATTACCTCCCCCAGCAAGGTCACTTACCTCCCCCAGCAAGGTCACTTACCTCCCCAGCAAGGTCAAATACCTCCCCCAGCAAGGTCACATACCTCCCCCAGCAAGGTCACTTACCTCCCCCAGCAAAGTCACTTACCTCCCCAAGCAAGGTCACTTACCTCCCCCAGCAAGGTCACTTACCTCCCCCAGCAAGGTCACTTACCTCCCCCAGCAAGGTCACTTACCTCCCCAAGCAAGGTCACATACCTCCCCCAGCAAGGTCGCTTACCTCCCCCAGCAAGGTCACATACCTCCCCAGCAAGGTCACTTACCTCCCAGCAAGGTCACATACCTCCCCCAGCAAGGTCACATACCTCCCCCAGCAAGGTCACTTACCTCCCCCAGCAAGGTCACTTACCTCCCCCAGCAAGGTCACTTACCTCCCCCAGCAAGGTCACTTACCCCCCAGCAAGGTCACATACCTCCCCCAACAAGGTCACTTACCTCCCCCAGCAAGGTCACTTACCTCCCCCAGCAAGGTCACTTACCTCCCCCAGCAAGGTCACATACCTCCCCAGCAACGTCTCTTACCTCCCCCAGCAAGGTCACATACCTCCCCCAGCAAGGTCAGTTACCTCCCCAAGCAAGGTCATTTACCTCCCTCAGCAAGGTCACTTACCCCCCAGCAAGGTCGCATACCTCCCCCAGCAAGGTCACTTACCTCCCCCAACAAGGTCATTTACCTCCCCCAGCAAGGTCACTTACCTCCCCCAGCAAGGTCACTTACCTCCCCAGCAAGGTTACTTACCTCCCCAGCAAGGTCACTTACCTCCCCCAGCAAGGTCACTTACCTCCCCCAACAAGGTCACTTACCTCCCCCAGCAAGGTCACTTACCTCCCCAGCAAGGTCACTTACCTCCCCCAGCAAGGTCACATACCTCCCCAGCAAGGTCACTTACCCCCCAGCAAGGTCACATACCTCCCCCAGCAAGGTCACTTACCTCCCCCAGCAAGGTCACCTACCTCCCCCAGCAAGGTCACTTACCCCCCAGCAAGGTCACATACCTCCCCCAGCAAGGTCACTTACCTCCCCCAGCAAGGTCATGTACCTCCCCCAGCAAGGTCACTTACCTCCCTCAGCAAGGTCACTTACCCCCCAGCAAGGTGACATACCTCCCCCAGCAAGGTCACTTACCTCCCCCAAGGTCACATACCTCCCCCAGCAAGGTCACTTACCTCCCCAACCAAGCACACTTACCTCCCCCAGTAAGGTCACTTACCTCCCCCAGAAAGGTCACTTACCTCCCCCAACAAGGTGACATACCTCCCCCAGAAAGGTCACTTACCTCCCCCAGCGAGGTCACTTACCACCCCCCGCAAGGTCACTTACCTCCCCCAGCAAGGTCACTTACCTCCCCCAGCAAGGTCACATACCTCCCCCAGCAAAGTCACTCCCCACCCCCAGCAAGGTCACTTACCTCCCCCAGCAAGGTCACTTACCTCCCCCAGCAAGGTCACTTACCTCCCCCGCCAGGTCACTTACCTCCCCCAGCAAAGTCACTTACCTCCCCCAGCAAGGTCACATACCTCCCCCAGCAAGGTCACATACCTCCCCCAGCAAGGTCACTTACCTCCCCCAGCAAGGTCACTTACCTCCCCCAGCAAGGTCACTTACCTCCCCCAGCAAGGTCACTTACCCCCCCCAGCAAGGTCACTTACCTCCCCCAGCAAGGTCACTTACCTCCCCCAGCAAGGTCACTTACCTCCCCCAGCAAGGTCACTTACCTCCCCTAGCAAGGTCACTTACCTCCCCCAGCAAGGTCACTTACCTCCCCCAGCAAGGTCACTTACCTCCCCCAGCAAGGTCACTTACCTCCCCCAGCAAAGTCACTTACCTCCCCCAGCAAGGTCACTTACCTCCCCAGCAAGGTCACTTACCTCCCCCAGCAAGGTCACTTACCTCCCCCAGCAAGGTCACTTACCTCCCCAGCAAGGTCACTTACCTCCCCAGCAAGGTCACTTACCTCCCCCAGCAAGGTCACTTACCTCCCCAGCAAGGTCACTTACCTCCCCCAGCAAGGTCACTTACCTCCCCCAGCAAGGTCACTTACCTCCCCCAGCAAGGTCACTTACCTCCCCCAGCAAGGTCACTTACCTCCCCAGCAAGGTCACTTACCTCCCCCAGCAAGGTCACTTACCTCCCCCAGCAAGGTCACTTACCTCCCCCAGCAAGGTCACTTACCTCCCCAGCAAGGTCACTTACCTCCCCCAGCAAGGTCACTTACCTCCCCCAGCAAGGTCACTTACCTCCCCCAGCAAGGTCACTTACCTCCCCCAGCAAGGTCACTTACCTCCCCTAGCAAGGTCACTTACCTCCCCCAGCAAGGTCACTTACCTCCCCCAGCAAGGTCAGGTCACAGCCTCACACAATTATTGTATTACCTGAAACGATAAAAAAAATAACTTACAATACATTCTAAATCGAAAAAAATAGTCAAAATAAACAGAGGTAAAAATATTACAAACAAATTTACGAAACAAAGCTCTTGTATTAATAATAATAATAATAATAATAATAATAATAATAATAATAATTGGTAAAATTACCAGCCTCTGGAGAGCGAAACGTTACCACAATAAAATGTCACACTAGTTACACTTGTGTCCTTTTACCTTACAACAACAATAATAATGATAACAATAATAATAATAATAATAATAATAATAATAATAATAATAATAATAATAATAGGTGTCCCAGGCGAGACAGGCGCATCATAACTGACAGCAGGAGAATCCTGTAGATACCGCCAGTGAGATCACACACTGAAATCACTCCCTGGCAGAGGAACAAGCACGACGGACGGTGCAAACTACCCGCAAGGAACACCAGAGGCGCACCGAGACAGAGAGAGAGAGAAACTCAATAAGTGTAAGGGGACCAAGACTCTTCAACACCCACCAAACATAAGGAGAATTACCAAGAGAGGGAACACCAAGGTGGAAATATGAACGAGTGTAATCCATGATAACGTTCACATATAAATATACACAGACTCGGAAGCGATGCTCTGAAAAACTGAGATATCTAAGGTACAATTATTATTATAATCATGGGGAAGCGCTAAACTCGCAAGGGACATAAAGCACCTGTGGAATGGAAAATAAGTCAAGTTTGATGCAAGGAAATGATAGAGTACATAAATGGTACATAACACCGACAAGATGAAGAATTAGTCACATGTGCAACACCTGGTTATCTTACTTGTAGACGCTTCACCTTCCACCTGGTTATCTTACTTGTAGACGCTTCACCTTCCACCTGGTTATCTTACTTGTAGACGCTTCACCTTCCACCTGGTTATCTTACTTGTAGACGCTTCACCTTCCACCTGGTTATCTTACTTGTAGACGCTTCACCTTCCACCTGGTTATCTTACTTGTAGACGCTTCACCTTCCACCTGGTTATCTTACTTGTAGACGCTTCACCTTCCACCTGGTTATCTTACTTGTAGACGCTTCACCTTCCACCTGGTTATCTTACTTGTAGACGCTTCACCTTCCAGTGACTTTATCAACACAGACATAATGTGAAGAATGTACAACAATTACTTCATCTTTTCTATATAGTTCTACAGTCACATTTTGCCCTTGTAATGATAAAGTCACTGGTTGACGAAACGGCTACAAATAAAGATACCCAGATGTTGCACCTGTGTCTAATTCAAGGGAAGGACAGGTCCAGGTCCTTGGATCAAGACCCCCTCACCGGCACCTAGGCACTTGGTACTAGCTGCACGCACTGTCACAACCTGGCTGATCAAGCACTGCCTGAAGGAACTGTCACCGTCTTCGAGAGTTCTTGTGCCCTTCACGGCAGATCCATGTTAAACATTAAGATATGTGCCACAGTTGGGTATCTTTATTGATGAAACGTTTCGCCTACACAGTGGGCTTCTTCAATCAAATACAGAGGAAGGTGTAGAAGTGAAATAGTGTTTGAGGCAGTCAGTCCCTCACCCTGGAGTGTGTTCAGCTCCACGGAGGTGAACTCTGAGGTGAAATAGTAGTAGTAGTGGGGGGGATATGGTGGTGGTGGTGGTGGTGGTGGTGGTGGTGGCGGCGGCGACGACGCGGTAGTAGTAGTAGTAGTAGTATAGGTAACTCTGGGTTACTGTGTGATGGCCGGGTTTATTGTTTTGAGAAGAATTCTGGCTAATACCGCCGAAATGACGAAGCTATCTTCATTTTGTTTAATGGTGTCTGAAATGGCGATTCAAGATGATTCAATGTATTTACGCCTGCGGAAGTTTGCGTCTTTGATCACTAGGCTGCATCATTGAATCTCATAAGATGGTTGGAGGAGTTTCTGTGCTGCACACATGCGTTGTTCAACTTGTCGCTTATACATGCATTGATATGTTCAATGAGACGTGTTTGAAGGGTACATGCTGTTTCACCGACGTATACCTTGTCACAGCCTCCGCAAGGGGCTGTGTAAACACATGCATTGACTGCTTCTATATTTTTGATGGATGTACTGGTTGTGATGGCGACTAGTGTTGGCTTGTGCCAAGTTCAATGGAGACGTTCAAGGCAACGTGGCTGCTGGGAAGGATTATGACTTCGTTTAAACAAGTGATGTAAGTGCGTGGTGAATTGATGATTTGGAGGGCTCTCTTCTTACAGTTCCTGGTGAAAAAGGAAGAAGATTGTAGCCCAGTAAAGGTTTGGTGTATGTATGCACACTCCCCGTCAAGAAACCAGACTGCAAATTCGGTGCTCTTAAGGAAAAAAAAAAAAACGATGATGATCTTGACTGGAGTAGAAGTGTGTGGGAGCGTGTGTGTTTGTAAGCTTTCTGTAAACCTGGAATTAAAGGGTGTTATCTACTTTATGAATAAGGACGTCGAGAAATGGTACCTTACCGCTGGACTCAAGTGTGAATTGTATGACCGGCTCAACTACAGTGAGTCTTCTCTATAAGTCTTCTACAATGAAACATTTTGGTGTTATGAGGACGTCGTCCACATGGAAAAATAAACACAAATGCAGTGTAATGTGATTCAACGTTTCACAGGTCCGTCTCACACACAACCTACCCAACATTCTCCACCTGACTAACAATATATTCATGTACTCTCTATCCAGGTATATCTGTTTGTGACATGATAAACTCCACTGTGTGGGCGAAGCGTAGTCAATAAAGGATCACATTATACTGCATTTGTATTTATTTTTCCATCGTGTCGGTATTTTATACGTTTTATCTCCAACGCTGTCCACATAACGTAACCATGTGGCGTTAGCTTCGCCAACATCATACTAACAAACGTCACAAGGTTACGTTAATGTGGATGACGTCTTCATAAAGACTCAACGAAGTTAAACTCGCCATCCAAGTTATACCTGCAGAAGAGTCCAGTGACACAGACACAGACAGTTAGTTTAATATGTTTATTATGCACACCAGACCCATCCTGTAGGCGATAGTCAAAAGATTACAAAAGATTACAGAGGTACATAACGGGTCCAGGGACTGGACCCCAAATTTTTGATAGCTGAATTAGTTACAGAGGTAATGAACTCCAGGTAGATCTGGAGTTTACCTGGAGAGAGTTCCGGGGGTCAACGCCCCCGCGGCCCGGTCTGTGACCAGGCCTCCTGGTGGATCAGAGCCTGATCAACCAATCATGGTCACAATCATGACCAAATTACAAAGGTAATGAATCATTACACTCTACACATGGTTACGATCAAGAACAAATTACAAGCACGACTCACGAAATCGTAATAACACGATTGCAAACAAACCATACCACTGACGGGGATAGAACCCGCGATAAAACTCCAGACCGTCGCGTTAGCCAGTGGCTAACGCGAGGGTCTGGAGTTTTGAGACTCTGTGATCGCGGATTCTATCCCAGTCCGTGGTATGGTTTGTTTAAATTACAAGCACATCTTGAAATCTTAATGCAGAGATTTCTACAAAACCTGTCTAACACAGAGGCACGACCTACTTCCACTGGTGGTTTTATCCACTGGTGACTCCGCCTACCACTGCTCCACCTCATCTGTCCTCCAATATGCTGCACTTTTATAAACCCTGATGGACTGAACATATCGACTCCAGGCTAAGGGACTGATTACCTCAAACTCTTCCTCATCCTCCACCTTTCTCTGCACTGGACTGAAGAAGCCACTGGCTGGAGAAACGTTTCCAAAATATACCCAAATGTTGCACAAGTGTCTCATTTATCAGTTTTCTAAAACATTTATTCACACAGGGTAATAAAATACAGCTAATAAAACACAGGGTAATAAAACACAGGGTAATAAAACACAGCTAATAAAACACAGGGTAATAAAACAAACAAGGTAGTAAAACAAATGGTAATAAACATAGGATAAAACAAATACTGAGTAATAAAACAAACACAGGGTTATAAACCCAGAAACACGGAGAGAATCAACGTTCCCGCCAAAAATAGTTTAACGTACTTCTTCCCGTCAAAAACTGCTCTAAGGTATTTCTTCCCGCCAAAAGTGGATTAATTAATATCTTGGTAAGTTTTGTTAGCGTTCATTAGGACTCATTACCGTCCCAGGTAAGAAGGTTATTGGTGTGCTTCCCTCGGCACGCTCTCTGCAGCCTTGTCCTCTTCAATTTGCATCCCAATTTGCATAATTATCATAATCAGAGACAACAGAGAGGGAGGCTAAACACCGACCTGATTACTCTGCCCCCTCTCTTTCTCCCTTCCCCTCTCTCACCCCCTCACTATCCCCCTCTCTCTCTCCCCTTCCCTCTCTCGGTCCTGGTACCTGGAGTCTATTACATCGACTACAGGTGAGGGACTGATTACCTCGAACTCATTCTGATCTTCACCATTCTTCTTTGTATTGGACTGATGAAGCCACTGTGTGGCGAAACGTTTCCTCAATAAAGATAGCTAAATGCTGCACATGTATCTTAATTTATCAACTTGGTTCTCTGAACCTTTTCCTGACAGTTGTGATGTTTGACACTGTGTGTACAAGGAAAGTGACCAGATGGACACTTAACATTTTAGCAAACGAAACCCAAACAAGGTCGAGCTGTGCTCACCAAGACAACCCACAACACCATAGCTGCAACAATTCCCAACCCACAACACCATGGCTGCAACAATTCACAAACCCACAACACCATGGCTGCAACAATTCACAAACCCACAATACCGTAACTGGAACAATTCCCAAGTAGCCCACAACAATACCGTGACTGGAACAATTCCCAACTAACCCACAATGAGGAGACGGCCGTACAGACGACTCTTCGCCGTCCTTGCTGGCCCATTACCGCCACGATCAAGTCTTAGAATTTCATGGCCGGTGATTACAAGTGCAGTTAAAGAGGCTATTAACCGCCTGGTCAATTAAAAAATCGTATACATTCTTGGTCAATATTTACGCTGGGTCAATACGGAGTTTAGCATACATAACATACACAAGTATTAACTCAGTCAACACAGACAGTGATGGTGATACCGAGGTCGTTACATAGTCACGGATGACTTAGTGACATCACGTGTTAGAAATGGTATAAAATACCGACAAGTTAAAGATTAAGACAAATGTACAACAGTTGGGTATCTTTATTGATGAAACGTTTCGCCTATACAGTAGGCTTCTTCAGTCAACTGCATAAGTAGAAGTAGTAGTAATTAAATAAAGATGATGTAATCAGTCCATCAACTTTGGGGAAAAAGTATTTGAGGTGGTCAGTCCCTCTGGGGCTGACCAAGGACTGTAACAGTAATTTGTGTTGCAGGCCACAGTAGTTCAGCCACGTCAAGAGTCAAGTCAAGCCACATCAGGGAGTAGGTCAAGCCACGTCAATGAGCAGGTCAAGCCACGTCAAGGAGCAGGTCAAGCCACGTCAAGGAGCAGGTCAAGCCACGTCAAGGAGCAGGTCAAGCTACGTCAAGGACCAGGTCAAGCTATGTCAGCAACACCAGGGTGCCGTGTTGTACACAACACAAAGTGACACTTAAAACAGAGCGACACTTGATCACACAATGCTTCGATGAAGCTAAGGTCAACTTGCGCGAAACATCGTCCAGTCTTGCCCTGACGTAAGTCTATAACTCTATCTTAATCAAAAAGCCACAATACCGTAACTGGAACAACACACAAATAACCCGCACATAGGAAAGAGGAGCTTACCACGCCGTTTCGAACCCACTTGGACCTCGTTCGCCGTGTCATCAGATCAGCGAAAAATTTAGGGTTGATCATGCGTCTAATTCATGAACTTGTCGATAGTGAGTGTGTACTCACCTAATTGTACTTACCTAATTGTGGTCGCAGGGGTCGAGACTCAGCTCCTGGCCCCACCTCTTCACTGACCGTTACTGGGTCCTCCCTCTCCCTGCTCCATGAGCTTTATCATACCTCGTCTTAAAGTTATGTATGGCTCCTGCCTCCACTACATCACTTGTGTTTGTGTGTGTACTCACCTAATTGTGGTTGCAGGGGTGTTGTGTGTGTGTGTGTGTGTGTGTGTGTGTGTGTATACACACACACACCTACTATCCGACTTACGACCAAGCTTGATTCCAACCAACTGGTCGTAAGACAAAATGGACGTAAGTCGAACCTTTGAAAATTGCCGACATATTGGGTAGGGCATAATGTCAAACTTTTCCTATATAAACTACCTACATAGTGCTGTAATGTAATGTACAATCATTATTTCATTCTTTTTAACATAATTTACTTCTATTGTTATATTTTAGTTATTTATGTACTGTATATAATGTATACATGGTAGTTAACTGTATTGTAAATTTTACATCGCATACAGTATCATACGTTATTGTTATCTTTATGTATTGTCGACACAGTGAATGGGAGAATACCACTGGTAGTGTCATCCTGCCAGAATGTAGTGTATGTGTGTGTGTGTGTGTGTGTGTGTGTACGCACCTAACTGTGGTTGTAGGGGTCGAGACTCAGCTCCTGGCCCCGGCTCTTCACTGAACGCTACTAGGTCCTCTCTCTCCCTGCTCCATGAGCTTTATCATACCTCGTCGTTAGTTATATATGGTTCCTGCCTCCACTACATCACTTGCTAGACTGTTCCACTTCCTGACTACTATATGACTGAAGAAATAATTCCTAACATCCCTCTGACTCATCTGAGTCTTCAACTTCCAAGTGTGACCCCTTGTTTCTGTGTTCCCTCTCTGGAACATCCTGTCTCTGTCCACCTTTTCTATTCCACGCAGTATTTTGTATTTCGTTATCATGTCTCGTGTGTGTGTGTGTGTGTGTGTGTGTGTGTGTGTGTGTGTGTGTGTGTGTGTGTGTGTGTGTGTGTGTGTGTGTGTGTGTGTGTGTGTGTGTGTAGCCTACACAATGTACTACTGTGTGGAGCCTACACAGAGTATACTAGTAAAAGGACACAAGTGCAACTAATGTGACATTTTATTGTGGCAACGTTTCGCTCTCCAGGAGCTTTATCAAGCCATTGGCTTGATAAAGCTCCTGGAGAGCGAAACGTTGCCACAATAAAATGTCACATTAGTTGCACTTGTGTCCTTTTACTTTACATATTGTCGGTAATTCTACCAACTTTATTACAGAGTATACTACTGTGTGGAGCCTACACAGAGTATACTACTGTGTGGAGCCTACACAGAGTATACTACTGTGTGGAGCCTACACAGAGTATACTACTGTGTGGAGCCTACACAGAGTATACTACTGTGTGGAGCCTACACAGAGGCTCTTATTAAAGACTAACAACTAGGGATATCAGGGTACACATTTTACGAGGTACGTTTGAGTAAACAGAGCACAAGGTGGCGTCTGTGTGTACATTAGTCATCAAGAGTGAGCCGCTGCTTAACACTACAAACACTGTAGACAAAGGTGCTACCAGGGAAACATGAGCGTCACAACTTACTGATCTTGTATAAACAACAACGAGGCGCAATATCGTGACTGGAACAATACACAAATAACCCGCACATAGGAGAGAGAGGAGCTTACGACGACGTTTCGGTCCGACCCAGACCATTTACAAAGTCACACTACATCTTACACTGCATATTTTAGTTGGTATACAATACCCACAAGTTAATAAGTTACACGTGTACAACATCTGGGTATCTTGATCCTGTATATGTCTGGCCATCCAGTGACTTCATACAATACACAGACATAAAGTGACGACAATATTGCACCGTCATACCTTACATCGTTATATATTATGGTGTATAGAAGTGTTTGTTAGATTTCAGATCTGACACCATAGAAGTCATTACGACTCACCTCGAGACACTTCTCTCACACCACCTGTCTATCTACCTGGAGGTGTCCTAGGCAGTGACCAGGCCTCGTGGCCGCACCTGGAGGGTGTCCCAGGCACTGACCAGGCATCGTGGTCGCACCTGGAGGTGTCCCAGGCAGTGACCAGGCCTCGTGGCCGCACCTGGAGGGTGTCCCATTCAGTGACCAGGCCTCGTGGCCGCACCTGGAGGGTGTCCCAGGCAGTGACCAGGCCTCGTGGCCGCACCTGGAGGGTGTCCCATTCAGTGACCAGGCCTCGTGGCCGCACCTGGAGGGTGTCCCAGGCAGTGACCAGGCCTCGTGGCCGCACCTGGAGGTGTCCCATTCAGTGACCAGGCCTCGTGGCCGCACCTGGAGGGTGTCCCAGGCAGTGACCAGGCCTCGTGGCCGCACCTGGAGGGTGTCCCAGGCAGTGACCAGGCCTCGTGGCCGCACCTGGAGGTGTCCCATTCAGTGACCAGGCCTCGTGGCCGCACCTGGAGGGTGTCCCAGGCAGTGACCAGGCATCGTGGCCGCACCTGGAGGTGTCCCATTCAGTGACCAGGCCTCGTGGCCGCACCTGGAGGGTGTCCCAGGCAGTGACCAGGCCTCGTGGCCGCACCTGGAGGGTGTCCCAGGCAGTGACCAGGCCTCGTGGCCGCACCTGGAGGGTGTCCCAGGCAGTGACCAGGCCTCGTGGCCGCACCTGGAGGGTGTCCCAGGCAGTGACCAGGCCTCGTGGCCGCACCTGGAGGGTGTCCCATTCAGTGACCAGGCCTCGTGGCCGCACCTGGAGGGTGTCCCAGGCAGTGACCAGGCCTCGTGGCCGCACCTGGAGGGTGTCCCAGGCAGTGACCAGGCCTCGTGGCCGCACCTGGAGGGTGTCCCAGGCAGTGACCAGGCCTCGTGGCCGCACCTGGAGGGTGTCCCAGGCAGTGACCAGGCCTCGTGGCCGCACCTGGAGGGTGTCCCAGGCAGTGACCAGGCCTCGTGGCCGCACCTGGAGGGTGTCCCAGGCAGTGACCAGGCCTCGTGGCCGCACCTGGAGGGTGTCCCAGGCAGTGACCAGGCCTCGTGGCCGCACCTGGAGGGTGTCCCATTCAGTGACCAGGCCTCGTGGCCGCACCTGGAGGGTGTCCCAGGCAGTGACCAGGCCTCGTGGCCGCACCTGGAGGGTGTCCCAGGCAGTGACCAGGCCTCGTGGCCGCACCTGGAGGGTGTCCCAGGCAGTGACCATGCCTCGTGGCCGCACCTGGAGGGTGTCCCAGGCAGTGACCAGGCCTCGTGGCCGCACCTGGAGGGTGTCCCATTCAGTGACCAGGCCTCGTGGCCGCACCTGGAGGGTGTCCCAGGCAGTGACCAGGCCTCGTGGCCGCACCTGGAGGGTGTCCCAGGCAGTGACCAGGCCTCGTGGCCGCACCTGGAGGGTGTCCCAGGCAGTGACCAGGCCTCGTGGCCGCACCTGGAGGGTGTCCCAGGCAGTGACCAGGCCTCGTGGCCGCACCTGGAGGGTGTCCCATTCAGTGACCAGGCCTCGTGGCCGCACCTGGAGGGTGTCCCAGGCAGTGACCAGGCCTCGTGGCCGCACCTGGAGGGTGTCCCAGGCAGTGACCAGGCCTCGTGGCCGCACCTGGAGGGTGTCCCAGGCAGTGACCAGGCCTCGTGGCCGCACCTGGAGGGTGTCCCAGGCAGTGACCAGGCCTCGTGGCCGCACCTGGAGGGTGTCCCATTCAGTGACCAGGCCTCGTGGCCGCACCTGGAGGGTGTCCCAGGCAGTGACCAGGCCTCGTGGCCGCACCTGGAGGGTGTCCCAGCCAGTGACCAGGCCTCGTGGCCGCACCTGGAGGGTGTCCCAGGCAGTGACCAGGCCTCGTGGCCGCACCTGGAGGGTGTCCCATTCAGTGACCAGGCCTCGTGGCCGCACCTGGAGGGTGTCCCAGGCAGTGACCAGGCCTCGTGGCCGCACCTGGAGGGTGTCCCAGGCAGTGACCAGGCCTCGTGGCCGCACCTGGAGGGTGTCCCAGGCAGTGACCAGGCCTCGTGGCCGCACCTGGAGGGTGTCCCAGGCAGTGACCAGGCCTCGTGGCCGCACCTGGAGGGTGTCCCATTCAGTGACCAGGCCTCGTGGCCGCACCTGGAGGGTGTCCCAGGCAGTGACCAGGCCTCGTGGCCGCACCTGGAGGGTGTCCCAGGCAGTGACCAGGCCTCGTGGCCGCACCTGGAGGGTGTCCCAGGCAGTGACCAGGCCTCGTGGCCGCACCTGGAGGGTGTCCCAGGCAGTGACCAGGCCTCGTGGCCGCACCTGGAGGGTGTCCCAGGCAGTGACCAGGCCTCGTGGCCGCACCTGGAGGGTGTCCCCGGCAGTGACCAGGCCTCGTGGCCGCACCTGGAGGGTGTCCCAGGCAGTGACCAGGCCTCGTGGCCGCACCTGGAGGGTGTCCCATTCAGTGACCAGGCCTCGTGGCCGCACCTGGAGGGTGTCCCAGGCAGTGACCAGGCCTCGTGGCCGCACCTGGAGGGTGTCCCAGGCAGTGACCAGGCCTCGTGGCCGCACCTGGAGGGTGTCCCAGGCAGTGACCAGGCCTCGTGGCCGCACCTGGAGGGTGTCCCAGGCAGTGACCAGGCCTCGTGGCCGCACCTGGAGGGTGTCCCATTCAGTGACCAGGCCTCGTGGCCGCACCTGGAGGGTGTCCCAGGCAGTGACCAGGCCTCGTGGCCGCACCTGGAGGGTGTCCCAGGCAGTGACCAGGCCTCGTGGCCGCACCTGGAGGGTGTCCCAGGCAGTGACCAGGCCTCGTGGCCGCACCTGGAGGGTGTCCCAGGCAGTGACCAGGCCTCGTGGCCGCACCTGGAGGGTGTCCCATTCAGTGACCAGGCCTCGTGGCCGCACCTGGAGGGTGTCCCAGGCAGTGACCAGGCCTCGTGGCCGCACCTGGAGGGTGTCCCAGCCAGTGACCAGGCCTCGTGGCCGCACCTGGAGGGTGTCCCAGGCAGTGACCAGGCCTCGTGGCCGCACCTGGAGGGTGTCCCATTCAGTGACCAGGCCTCGTGGCCGCACCTGGAGGGTGTCCCAGGCAGTGACCAGGCCTCGTGGCCGCACCTGGAGGGTGTCCCAGGCAGTGACCAGGCCTCGTGGCCGCACGTGGAGGGTGTCCCAGGCAGTGACCAGGCCTCGTGGCCGCACCTGGAGGGTGTCCCAGGCAGTGACCAGGCCTCGTGGCCGCACCTGGAGGGTGTCCCATTCAGTGACCAGGCCTCGTGGCCGCACCTGGAGGGTGTCCCAGGCAGTGACCAGGCCTCGTGGCCGCACCTGGAGGGTGTCCCAGGCAGTGACCAGGCCTCGTGGCCGCACCTGGAGGGTGTCCCAGGCAGTGACCAGGCCTCGTGGCCGCACCTGGAGGGTGTCCCAGGCAGTGACCAGGCCTCGTGGCCGCACCTGGAGGGTGTCCCATTCAGTGACCAGGCCTCGTGGCCGCACCTGGAGGGTGTCCCAGGCAGTGACCAGGCCTCGTGGCCGCACCTGGAGGGTGTCCCAGGCAGTGACCAGGCCTCGTGGCCGCACCTGGAGGGTGTCCCAGGCAGTGACCAGGCCTCGTGGCCGCACCTGGAGGGTGTCCCAGGCAGTGACCAGGCCTCGTGGCCGCAGCTGGAGGGTGTCCCAGGCAGTGACCAGGCCTCGTGGCCGCACCTGGAGGGTGTCCCAGGCAGTGACCAGGCCTCGTGGCCGCAGCTGGAGGGTGTCCCATTCAGTGACCAGGCCTCGTGGCCGCACCTGGAGGGTGTCCCAGGCAGTGACCAGGCCTCGTGGCCGCACCTGGAGGGTGTCCCAGGCAGTGACCAGGCCTCGTGGCCGCACCTGGAGGGTGTCCCAGGCAGTGACCAGGCCTCGTGGCCGCACCTGGAGGGTGTCCCATTCAGTGACCAGGCCTCGTGGCCGCACCTGGAGGGTGTCCCAGGCAGTGACCAGGCCTCGTGGCCGCACCTGGAGGGTGTCCCAGGCAGTGACCAGGCCTCGTGGCCGCACCTGGAGGGTGTCCCAGGCAGTGACCAGGCCTCGTGGCCGCACCTGGAGGGTGTCCCAGGCAGTGACCAGGCCTCGTGGCCGCACCTGGAGGGTGTCCCAGGCAGTGACCAGGCCTCGTGGCCGCACCTGGAGGGTGTCCCAGGCAGTGACCAGGCCTCGTGGCCGCACCTGGAGGGTGTCCCAGGCAGTGACCAGGCCTCGTGGCCGCACCTGGAGGGTGTCCCAGGCAGTGACCAGGCCTCGTGGCCGCACCTGGAGGGTGTCTCAGGCAGTGACCAGGCCTCGTGGCCGCACCTGGAGGGTGTCTCAGGCAGTGACCAGGCCTCGTGGCCGCACCTGGAGGGTGTCCCAGGCAGTGACCAGGCCTCGTGGCCGCACCTGGAGGGTGTCCCAGGCAGTGACCAGGCCTCGTGGCCGCACCTGGAGGGTGTCCCAGGCAGTGACCAGGCCTCGTGGCCGCACCTGAAGGGTGTCCCAGGCAGTGACCAGGCCTCGTGGCCGCACCTGGAGGGTGTCCCATTCAGTGACCAGGCCTCGTGGCCGCACCTGGAGGGTGTCCCAGGCAGTGACCAGGCCTCGTGGCCGCACCTGGAGGGTGTCCCAGGCAGTGACCAGGCCTCGTGGCCGCACCTGGAGGGTGTCCCAGGCAGTGACCAGGCCTCGTGGCCGCACCTGGAGGGTGTCCCAGGCAGTGACCAGGCCTCGTGGCCGCACCTGGAGGGTGTCCCATTCAGTGACCAGGCCTCGTGGCCGCACCTGGAGGGTGTCCCAGGCAGTGACCAGGCCTCGTGGCCGCACCTGGAGGGTGTCCCAGGCAGTGACCAGGCCTCGTGGCCGCACCTGGAGGGTGTCCCAGGCAGTGACCAGGCCTCGTGGCCGCACCTGGAGGGTGTCCCAGGCAGTGACCAGGCCTCGTGGCCGCACCTGGAGGGTGTCCCATTCAGTGACCAGGCCTCGTGGCCGCACCTGGAGGGTGTCCCAGGCAGTGACCAGGCCTCGTGGCCGCACCTGGAGGGTGTCCCATTCAGTGACCAGGCCTCGTGGCCGCACCTGGAGGGTGTCCCAGGCAGTGACCAGGCCTCGTGGCCGCACCTGGAGGGTGTCCCATTCAGTGACCAGGCCTCGTGGCCGCACCTGGAGGGTGTCCCAGGCAGTGACCAGGCCTCGTGGCCGCACCTGGAGGGTGTCCCAGGCAGTGACCAGGCCTCGTGGCCGCACCTGGAGGGTGTCCCATTCAGTGACCAGGCCTCGTGGCCGCACCTGGAGGGTGTCCCATTCAGTGACCAGGCCTCGTGGCCGCACCTGGAGGGTGTCCCAGGCAGTGACCAGGCCTCGTGGCCGCACCTGGAGGGTGTCCCATTCAGTGACCAGGCCTCGTGGCCGCACCTGGAGGGTGTCCCAGGCAGTGACCAGGCCTCGTGGCCGCACCTGCCAAAGACTTTTGCATAATTTGTGTACACTACATCTACATGCTGTTGGTCTTTCAGTGGATCTAAGACCATATCTGTGTTTGTTACCTTGGTACACCTGCCTCACACCACAACCACTCCACACCACACCCTCCCACACCACACACACACACACCACAACCACTCCACACCACACCCTCCCACACCACACACACACACACCACAACCACTCCACACCACACCCTCCCACACCACACACACACACACCACACCCTCCCACATCACACACACACACACCACACCCTCCCACACCACACACACACACACCACACCCTCCCACATCACACACACACACACCACACCCTCCCACATCACACACACACACACCACACCCTCCCACATCACACACACACACACCACACCCTCCCACATCACACACACACACACCACACCCTCCCACACCACACACACACACACCACACCCTCCCACATCACACACACACACACCACACCCTCCCACACCACACACACACACACCACACCCTCCCACACCACACACACACACACCACACCCTCCCACATCACACACACACACACCACACCCTCCCACATCACACACACACACACCACACCCTCCCACATCACACACACACACACACCACACCCTCCCACATCACACACACACACACACCACACCCTCCCACATCACACACACACACACCACACCCTCCCACATCACACACACACACACACCACACCCTCCCACATCACACACACACACACACCACACCCTCCCACATCACACACACACACACACACACACACACACACACACCCTCCTACATCACACAAACACACACACACACCACACCCTCCCACATGTGAGAGGTCAAGGACGGGAGGAGGAGATGACTAGATGGGAGGAAGAAAGGAAGGAGGGAAGATGATAATTACTTAGACAAGGACACAGGGTGAAGGAACTACACTGTCCTCTCTCTGAGACTCCTAGTACATCACTCTTACATTGTCTGTCTGGCTGTCTGCTTGACTGGCTGCTCTTCCTGGCTAGTTGGCTGTCTGTCTGACGAAGCTGGCTTGACGAAGCTCCTGGATAGCGAAACGTTGCCAGAAATAAAACGACACATCAGTTTCACATGTGTCCTTGTACCTAACATGTTACCGGTAATTTTACCAACATTACTGCACCTTCACTCTGGCTGAGGGACTGATTACCTCCTCTTATACCGTCTCCAGTTTCACCACCTTCAAATAACTTCTTTATTTAACTGATAAAAGTTATTGGTTGGTGAAACGTCGTCAGAATAAAGATACCCAGGTGTTGTAGAGACCTTGGTAAGAGATACCAAAAAGTTGGTTAATAAAAACACTTAAGCAAACACTAGGACATACTTATTACAAAACTTTGCGATCCTGGGACCTTGATGATACCCAGGTGCTGTATTTATTGCCTAGCTCTCTCTTAGGACTGAAGAAGTCACTTTTGGCGAAGAGTTTCCTCTCGTAAATGCCTTGAAGTATAATATGAGAGTCATTGTTCTCGTCTTGCCAGTGTGACAAGACACAACTGAGAAATATTTAATATTGGGAAAATATTTAATCTCTCCTTGCAGAGCTCAGACCTCAGCAATACAATTGTCCTCAAATATTTGTTAAGTCATACCATTAATTAAGGAAAGATCCAAGACTTCACCTTATGAAAACAGACAAAGCAAATGCGATAGTAATTATGGACAGCGTAGATTATAGGTGAAAAATAATTATATTATTAGAAAACGGGAATTGACGTGCCCTTTAAGTGGATATGACTTCTGTAGTGACTAGCCTAGGTCAGCAGCTTGGGCCAGTAGGTGACTTGGACCTGCCTACCATGGGCCAGTAGTCCTGCTACAGTGCTCATTCTTTGTTACGTTCTTAACAGTGGTGAAGAACAGTGTGCCATGGATCACCTAATATTGTGAGGTGCGTGTGGCTGATAACTTGGAGTTTGTTGTGTCACCTGGTGTTATCTGAGCGCAGTGATGATGTTGCTGACACTTGACGACATTATCACACACCAGGGCTAGTTACTGACCACCTCTCCTGTTACAGTCAAGATCCTGCACACATCTAACCTAGTCACGTTACTGCTAACACACACACACACACACATCAACACGCACACACACACACACACACACACACACACACACACACACATCAACACGCACACACACACACACACACACACACACACACACACACACACACATCAACACGCGCACACACACACACAAACACACACACACACAAACACACACACATACACACACGCATGCACATACAACAGGCCTAGTGTCTAATCGACATGTGCCTAGGACCAAATGGTAACTAACACACACACACAGACACACACACAGTAGTAGCGATCAGTGAAGAGGCGGGGCCAGGAGCTCGGACTCGACCCCCGCAACCTCAACTAGGTGAGTACACACACAGACACACACACACAGACACACACACAGACACAGACACACACACAGACACACACACGACGGACGGACACACATACACACACACACACACACACACAAACACACGCATGCACATACAACAGGCCTAGTGTCTAATCGACATGTGCCTAGGACCAAATAGTAACTAACACTCACACACACACACCCTCAAACACACACACACACAAGTTTTGTATAAAGTATTCACTCAAAAGTAGCAGAATTACCTTCTTTATGCAACTTTCTCTCAAGCTTTCCCCCAGACAACTATGCCATCACTTTCCCTGCTGCTGCTGCTGCTGTTGCTTCTGCTGCTGCACAACAGAAGGATGGTACTAACAGAAGCAGCAGCGACAACATGGCAGTAGCATTGCTAGCACAAACAACAGCAGTAACAGAAGCAGCAGCAGCAGCAGCAGTGACAACATGGCAGTAGCATTGCTAGCACAAACAACAGCAGTAACAGAAGCAGCAGCAGCAGTGACAACATGGCAGTAGCATTGCTAGCACAAACAACAGCAGTAACAGAAGCAGCAGCAGCAGTGACAACATGGCAGTAGCATTGCTAGCACAAACAACAGCAGTAACAGAAGCAGCAGCAGCAGTGACAACATGGCAGTAGCATTGCTAGCACAAACAACAGCAGTAACAGAAGCAGCAGCAGCAGTGACAACATGGCAGTAGCATTGCTAGCACAAACAACAGCAGTAACAGAAGAAGCAAGATCAAACTTGGAAGCAGCAACCTTAACAAAAACAAAAGTAGCACTAGCACAGTAACAACTTCAATAGCAACAGCTGCAGCAATAGCAGTAACAGCATCTGTCAATGTAACAGAAGCACAGCAGCTATAGTAGACGTAGAGGTAGCAGCATAATCAGAAACAACAGTAGCAGCAGCTTACAACAGTAGTAGTAGCATCAACAGCAGTAGCAACAGCAACAACAGTAGAAGTAGTAGCATCAACAGCAGCAGTAACATCAATAGCAGCAGCAAAAGCAGCAGTAACAGCAGTAGCATCAACAGTAGCAGCAGCATAAGTAGCAGTAACAACAGTAGCAGTAGCATTAACAGCAGCATCATTGGAAAGTAGGGCAGTGGCAGCAGGGGTGAGGTGGGAGCCAGGGTACTGGTAGAGTATTTTGGTGTGCGGACATAACGTAGGGGCGACTACTGGGCACTACCCCTACCACTACCCCCTTGCTAGTAAGCTACCCTCCCTTCCTAGGTGATGTAGGTGCCTCACACTCCCTCTGATTCCTAGGTGAGCCTACTTCAAGGACGTTTCCGAGGGTCAACGCCTCCGCTGCCCGGTCCCAGACCAGGCTTCCTGGTGGATCAAAGCCTGATCAACTAGGCTGTTACTGCTGGCCGTACGCAGTCCAACGTACGAACCACAGCGCAGCTGGTTATGAACTGATCTAAGAAACTTGTCCAGTTCCCCTTTGAAAACAACCAAAGGTCTGTTGATTTCCTCAGGCAGGGAGGGAAGGCGTTGAAAAATCGGGGACCTCCGACACTTGTCAAGTTGATAAGACACGTGTACTGTCAGCATAGTTGCTGTTCCCCTGTATATGTTATCTGAGTATCATAGTTAGTTAAGTATCTTCATTCCGAAACGTTTCGCTTATACAGTAGGCTTCTTCAGTCGAGTACAGAGGAGGCCGCAGAAGCAACGGAGATGTAAAGACGATGTAATCAGTCTATCACCCTTTAAGACGCAGCTTTGAGGTGGTCAGTCCCTCAGCTTGGAGAAAGCTTTGCTGTGTGTCTTACTTATCAACTTGTCGTTATTGTATACCATTATCATATTCACTTGTCAAGTTCTCTCTCAGTGTTTTATCGCGCCAGTGCCGTCTGCCAAGCATCTTGCTTCCATACAGTGATTTCAATGTGTAGGTTTGGAACCAATCTCTCTAGGATTTTCCGGGTGAAAATTATGATATACCTTTCTCGCCTATGTTCCAGGTAATATACTTCAAGGCACTCGAGGGTTCCCAGTGGTTTAGATGTTTAAGTGAATATAAACGAGCAGTGATAGTTCACTGTACGTTTGCTACCTGGATCTTGTAGGAGACCGTCAATATACATAAGTATTGCAGCCTGGAGAGAATTAGTGACTTAAGAGTATCATCACTGGCTCAGCATCTCTTGTCTTGACATAATAATTGGTTATATTCATAACCATAATTTTTTTAAAGGGTGGACAGGTAAGGCAGCGGAAGATCTCGGTCAGATGATCAAAAGCTCCAGCTGAGGATCATCATATGATTAAGAGCAGAGTCAGGAAACACTTGTCCTGTTTCCTGACAAACTTAATACCTTTCCTTAATAATTTTTGCTATCCAGCCTATCGTTTACCTTAGGGCATCATCCAGCCTATCGTTTACCTTAGGGCATCATCCAGCCTATCGTTTACCTTAGGGCATCATCCAGCCTATCGTTTACCTTAGGGCATCATCCAGCCTATCGTTTACCTTAGGGCATCATCCAGCCTATCGTTTACCTTAGGGCATCATCCAGCCTATCGTTTACCTTAGGGCATCATCCAGCCTATCGTTTACCTTAGGGCATCATCCAGCCTATCGTTTACCTTAGGGCATCATCCAGCCTATCGTTTACTTTAGGGCATCATCCAGCCTATCGTTTACCTTAGGGCATCATCCAGCCTATCGTTTACCTTAGGGCATCATCCAGCCTATCGTTTACCTTAGGGCATCATCCAGCCTATCGTTTACCTTAGGGCATCATCCAGCCTATCGTTTACCTTAGGGCATCATCCAGCCTATCGTTTACCTTAGGGCATCATCCAGCCTATCGCTTACCTTAGGGCATCATCCAGCCTATCGTTTACCTTAGGGCATCATCCAGCCTATCGTTTACCTTAGGGCATCATCCAGCCTATCGTTTACCTTAGGGCATCATCCAGCCTATCGTTTACCTTAGGGCAACATTGTTGTGATCTTTGAATGTGAGATCGGCCATCGTCACTCCTTAGTCTCACACATGCAACTGTCACTCTATTGAATGATTTGAGTTTGTACTGGGCTTCGTTTCAGTCTTTATTCCCTCCATTCTTCCATAATGGAGGAACTGAATCTTGTCCTCACTGAACATCAAAGTGTTGTCTGAGGCTGACTGCAAGACTATAGATATTCGTCTCAAGAATTACTGCGTCTTCGACGGACGTCATATATTGAGAGCTTCTGGTGTCGTCAGCAAAGAATGTTAATTGACTAAATTCATACTTCGTTATTAACAAATAAAATTCAGATAGTAGTCAACAGACTGAAGTCGGAGGCTGACATAGTGAAAAGTTGTTCCTGAAGACACAGTACTCGCTCCACTTCTGTTTCTCAGTCTTACATCCAACATAGACACAGTGAGTCTTCAACAGGATATAAACTAAGTCTGGCAGTGTGCCTCGGACAACAATATAATCTTCAATGCGGGCAAGTTTCAGTTACTCTTTTATGGAAAAAATGGAGGAAATAAATATTCAAATCGACTACAGGACAAGAGAGTAGCAGACAAAGACAGTGACAGCAAATGATAAGGAGTGCATAGGTAAACTATTTTAAATATGTACAGTAAAGTGAACAAGAGAATCAAAATAGAAGCTAAAAAAACCCACAAAAGTCACAGAGACGTCAAGAAGTGGAAGTGGATGTAGTGGAAGCAAAGTACAAACACAGTTTTGTATAAGCATCGTGGGATACAAGACGCCAGACACCAGTAATGTTGGTCGATCAAGCTGTAAAGGCGAGGGTCAGTGTGATACCTTGAGACTGTCTCGCCAATATCTTGTTTGTGAGAAACGGGAGAACTGCTGCGGCACCTTGACACCTGGTCTCCTGCTTCGCAAATTATCATAATCATGGGGAAGCGTTAAACCCGCAGGATTATACAGCGTTGTGGGGGGGGGGATATGGAAGGCATTCACCAGCGTCAAGGAACCTCCCTTGAGAGATCTGTTTTGCAAAAATAAGAGTGTTGGCTGCTAATTTTCACACCCTCGCCCTGTTAGGGAACCCTAGGCTCTGTGGAGACCACATCTTCCTACGGGAGCTGACCGCTAGGCAGAAGTTATGGGAGGAGGGGGGAGGGGATGGCCTTTATACATAAGAACATAAGAACGAAGGAACACTGCAGAAGGCCTACTGGCCCATGCGAGGCAGGTCCAAGTCCCTACCGGCTTAAGCCAATGCACCCAACCTAGTCAGGTCAGGTCACATTGACTCAAGGGAGGAACACGGCAACCGACCTTGTAGCACAAGCTATCAGGTCTAACTCACACCCACCCACATCTACTCATGTATTTATCCAACCTATTTTTAAAGCTACACAACGTTCTGGCCTCTATAACGGTACTTGGGAGTTTGTTCCACTCATCCACAACTCTATTACCAAACCAGTACTTTCCTATATCCCTCCTGAATCTGAATTTTTCCAACTTAAAACCATTGCTGCGAGTCCTGTCTAGGCTAGATAATATCAGCACACTATTTACATCCCCTTTATTTATTCCTGTCTTCCACTTATAAACCTCAATCATATCCCCCCTAATTCTACGTCTTTCTAGAGAGTGCAGTTTCAGGGCCCTTAGTCTATCCTCATAGGGAAGGTTTCTGATACATGGGATCATCTTTGTCATCCTCCTTTGTACATTTTCCAGAGAATTTATATCCATTCTGTAATACGGTGACCAAAACTGTGCAGCATAATCTAAATGAGGCCTAACCAAGGATGTATAGAGTTGAAGAACAACCTGAGGACTCCTATTATTTATGCTTCTTGATATGAAGCCAAGGATTCTATTAGCTTTATTGCGAACACTTATGCACTGTTGTCTTGGTTTCAGATTACTGCTAACCAGAACTCCTAAATCTTTTTCGCAATCCGTAATATTAAGATCTACATTATTTAGTTTATATGTGGCATGGTTATTGTCCTGTCCAACATTTAGAACTTTGCATTTGTCTATATTAAACTGCATCTGCCACTTCTCCGACCACTGCATCAGTCTATTCAAATCTTCCTGGAGTGCTCGAATGTCCTCGTCAGAATGAATTCGACGGCCTATTTTGGTGTCATCGGCAAACTTGCCGATGTCGCTCTTTATGCCCTCATCTATGTCGTTTATGTAGATTGTGAACAGCAGGGGACCCAACACTGACCCCTGTGGAACACCGCTCGTGACGCTTCCCCACTCTGATTTCTCCCCATTTATGCAAACTCTCTGCTGCCTATTTGTCAACCATGCCTCTATCCAGGAAAAAATTTCTCCTCCTATTCCATGTGCTTTAATTTTCCTCAATAGTCTCTGATGTGGGACCCTGTCAAAAGCCTTACTGAAGTCCATATACACAATATCATATTCGTTACCATGATCTACCTCCTCAAATACCTTAGTGAAAAAAGTTAATAAATTCGTAAGGCAGGAACGTCCCTTTGTAAAACCATGCTGAGATTCGTTGATTAATTTATGCTTTTCAAGGTGGCTACGAACTGCCTCGGCAATTATTGATTCCATAAATTTTCCCACTATGGAGGTTAGGCTTATTGGTCTATAGTTCGAAGCTAAGGACCTGTCACCTGTTTTGAAAATAGGTATCACATTTGCCATTTTCCACTTATCTGGCACCATGCCAGTTTGTAGTGATATGTTGAAAAGATTAGCCAAAGGTGTGCTAAGCTCCTCTTTACATTCCTTTAGAACCCTTGCATACAGTTCATCAGGGCCTGGGGATTTGTTAGGTTTTAATTTATCTATTTGCCTAAGGACCATGTCACTTGTGACCCTAATAGTGCACAGTTTATTATCGTCCTGTTCTACATAATTTATCATTACTGGAATATCACTGGTATCCTCCTGTGTAAAAACTGAGAGGAAGTATGTGTTAAAAATTCTACACATTTCCTTATCACTGTCAGTGAGCTGACCCGAGGAACTTTTGAGTGGGCCTATCTTGTCCCTGATCTTACTTCTGTATACCTGAAAGAATCCTTTTGGGTTAGTCTTCGATTCTCTTGCAACTTTAACCTCATAATCTCTTTTTGCTTTTCTAATTCCCTTTTTTATTTCTCTCTTTAACTGAATATATCGATTTCTTAATTGCCCCTCTCCTCTTTTGATTTGCCTATATATGCCTCTCTTTTGACCAATCAGATATTTTAATCTATTGTTCATCCATTTAGGATCATTTTTGTTTGATCTGATTTCCCTATTTGGAACATAATTTGACTGAGCAGCTAGAACTATGCCCTGGAAAGCATCATATCGGCAACCATCACCACCTACCTGACCCCTAGTCAGGTCATTCCAGTTCAGCCCACCTAAGTAATTTTTCAGTCCTATGAAATCAGCCAAGCGAAAGTCAGGGACGGAGACTTGATTGCCATTATTAGGGGAATTCCATGATATGTTAAAACTGAGTGATTTGTGATCACTCTCCCCAAGCTCATCATTAACCTCAAGATCATTAATTAGTGTTTCCCTACTGGCAAGAACCAAGTCAAGGAGGTTATTTCCCCTAGTTGGCTCTGTCACAAACTGTTTTAAAAAACAATCCTGGATCGTATCAAGAAAGTCACCCGACTCTAAATTTCCTGTCAAATTGCTCCAGTCAATCTGTCTATAGTTGAAATCTCCCATTAGCACAACATTTTCGTATGTAGATGCCTTACGAATTTCGTCCCATAGAAGTTTACTGCACTCCCTATCAAGATTTGGGGCCCTGTAAATCACACCCAAAATTAGTTTTTCTCGGCCCTCGAGAAGCTGTAACCAAACAGATTCAGTGGCTGACGCTTCTAATTTAATATCTTGTCTAACACAACAATTTAAATTGTCTCTGACATACATCGCTACTCCACCACCTTTCCTGTTGACCCTGTCAGTGTGGAATAATTTATAGCCTTGTATGTGACATTCAGATGGCATCTCTCTATCTTTCAGATTGAGCCAGGTCTCTGTTATAGCAATAATATCTATGTTTCCTGCACTTGCAATTAATCTTAGCTCATCTATCTTATTTCTAACACTCCTGCTATTAGTATAGTAAACCTTAAGGGAGCTAGTCCCTTGCTGCCCTCTGCTGTCCCCCTTTGTTTTCTGACCTGTTCTATTGTCTTTATTTATAACTTCATGCTGAATGCCTTTTATACATTTACTGTTTCCAACCCTAGTGTTGCAACCTGCTTGTTTCCCACACACACCCATACCTCTATCTTCCATCAGTTTAAAATCATAGGCATTTCACCAATGGCCTTCTCAATCGAGTCTGCAAGTGCTACCACCCCTGCCCCAGAGAGATGAACCCCATACCTTGCATACATATCATGTTTGCCATAAAAGTTGTTCCAGTTGTCAATGAATGGGATTGCAAGTTCCTTGCAGTATCTGTCTAGCCAGCAATTTACACCAATTGCCCTAGACAACCATTCATTTCCTACTCCCCTTCTAGGCAAGATGCTACATATGATTGGGATCCCTCCCTTAGACTTAATGAAATCTATAGCTGACCTGTACTTATCTAGCAGCTCTTCTCTCCTACCCTTCCCAATATCATTTCCACCAGCACTGAGACAGATAATGGGCTTGTTCCCATTACCTGACATGATATTATCCAGTCTGTTGACAATGTCCCCAACACCAGCTCCAGGGAAGCACACTCTATCTCTCATCTTCTTATTCCTATTACAAAAAGCACGGTCAACATATCTTACCTGAGAGTCACCAACCACAAGAATGCGCTTACCTTCATTAGCAGGGGCAGTAGTACCCTTACCTTCACTGGCCACTGAAGTACATTCATCCTGGAGAACAGAGAAGCGATTTCCTACCTTCAGATCTTCACTCTTAACTTTCCTTACTCTGATGCGCCTCCCATTACTGTGAACAACTCGCCACTTGTAGCAGGTGCTGGGCTGCACCTCACTGCTGGTACCCGTTGCTACCTCCCCACCTACAGCCTCCTCACAGTGAGAGACAGACTGCACCTCACTGCTAGAAGCCTCATTCCCCACATCTCCAACCACCTCACACTCTCTCCCAGGCCCATTGAGGTGGACCTTCAGCCTCCTAATCTCCTCCTGGAGAAGCAAGACCTCCTCCTTCAACTCTCCAAACTCAGATTTTAAAACACTGCAGAAGCAAGCCATGCTTTGTAACCGTCCACGCTAATCCCCAAAGCAGCTCAGGGTCTGTGACCTCACGTGACGACTGACCACTGAACACCCAACGACTGACTGACCACTGAACACCCAACGACTCACTGACCACTGAACACCCAACGACTGGGAAAGTAGCTAAGAGAACCCACATAGATTTTATAACCATATTTTTTAAAGGGTCGGAGGGGTAAGCCAGCAGAAAGCCTCGGTCAGATGACCAAAATCTCCAGCTGCGGGTCATCACATGACTAAGACCCTTTGTCACGAAACACTTGTCCTGTTTCCTGACAAACCTTACCTAACGCTTGGAAGCACTTGACTTGTACTCGTTGGAACGCAGGAGGGAGAGATATATCATAATCTACACTTGGAAAATCTTGGAAGGAATGGTCCCAAATCTGCACACAGAAATCACTCCCTACGAAAGTAAAAGACTGGGCAGGCGATGCAAAATGCCGCCAATAAAAAGTAGGGGCGCCATTGGTACACTAAGAGAAAACACCATAAGTGTCCGGGGCCCAAAACTGTTCAACAGCCTCCCATCAAGCATTAGGGGAATTGCCAATAAACCCCTGGCTGCCTTCAAGAGAGAGCTGGACAGATACCTAAAGTCGGTGCCGGATCAGCCGGGCTGTGGCTCGTACGTCGGACTGCGTGCGGCCAGCAGTAACAGCCTAGTTGATCAGGCCCTGATCCATCGGGAGGCCTGGTCGTGGACCGGGCCGCGGGGGCGTTGATCCCCGGAATAACCTCCAGGTAACCTCCAGGTAAGCTAAGAGAACTCGATGGGGAGCTCTGGCCGGGTGTAGAGCTGGAGGCTGTGTGAGAGCACTGGGTGGGCAGACTGTCAGAGATACCTGAGTCTCTTGTGTCGGGTCTTGGGACCTGTGGCTGGGACTCTAGCTGGTCTACTAGCAGTGATCAACTAAGGACTCTATACTCTTAAGTAAATATTCCAGTTAGGTTCGGTATATTGTATTTCCTCTCTCAATAATCTTCCTGGTTAGTCTTAGTATCATATCCCTTTCTCTTTGACCAGGTATATTACTGTACAGGTATTAATAAACAGTAACAGTGAAATATAGTATTCACTTCTCATTTTTAATTTGTCATTCTTAATAAGATTAAATTTTACTTACGTGGTGAGGTGAAAGTTAGGTGTGAGTGATCACAGTTGTGAGTTGTGAGGTGAGATGATGTGCTCACTGCCTCAGCTCGTTACTTCCATATACTGAGGGCAAGAAGGACTGTGTTTCTCAACTGTGATATGACATCAGGAACCAGGACTTGACCCCCCTTCACCACCTACACGAATGAGTGACTACGAAACTGGTAAGTACACACACACACACACACACACACACACACACACACTACAAAGTTGAGCTCCAAGTGGAGAGAGTAGCAGGAATAGGCTGGGAAAAACCAAACTACAAAAGGGGGAACTACTCAGGCATGAGGAACTTCCTTCAAGACATTCAGTGAGAGAGGGAACTGACAGGAAAACCAGTACAAGAAATGATGGACTATGTGGCAACAAAATGCAAGGAGGCAGAGGAGAGGTTTGTTCCCAAGGGAAACAGAAATAATGGGAAGAACAGAACGAGTCCTTGGTTCACCCAAAGGTGTAGGGAGGAAAAAACTAGGTGTACTAGAGAATGGAAAAGGTACAGAAGACAGAGAACTCAGGAAAATAGAGAGATTAACCGAAGAGCCAGAAACGAATATGCACAGATAAGAAGGGAGGCTCAGCGACAATATGAAAATGACATAGCATCGAAAGTCAAGACTGACCCGAAGCTGTTGTACAGCCACATCAGGAGGAAAACAACAATCAAGGACCAGGTAATCAGACTGAGGAAGAGTGATGGGGAATTCACAAGAAACGACCGAGAGGTATGTCAGGAGCTCAACACGAGATTTAAAGAAGTATTTACAGTGGAAACCAGTAGGACTCCAGGAAATCAGAACAGGGGGGGTACACCAGCAAGTGTTGGATGAGGTACATATAACCAAGGAGGAGGTGAAGAAGCTGCTATGCGAACTTGACACCTCAAAGGCGGTGGGACCAGACAACCTCTCTCCGTGAGTCCTTAAAGAGGGAGCAGAGATATTGTGTGTGCCATTAACAAAGATCTTCAACACATCATTCGAAACTGGGCAACTCCCCGAGGTATGGAAGATGGCAAATGTAGTCCCAATTTTTAAAAAGGGAGACAGACATGAGGCACTAAACTACAGACCTGTATCACTAACGTGTATAGTATGCAAGGTCATGGAGAAGATCATCGGGAGGAGAGTGGTGGGGCACCTGGAAAGAAACAAGTGTATAATTGACAACCAGCACGATTTCAGGGAAGGAAAATCCTGTGTCACAAACCTACTAGAGTTTTATGACAAGGTGACAGAAGTAAGACAAGAGAGAGAGGGGTGGATCGACTGCATTTTTTTGGACTGCAAGAAGGCCTTCGACACAGTTCCTCACAAGAGGTTAATGCAAAAGCTAGAGGATCAGGCACACATAACAGGAAAGGCACTGCAATGGATCAGAGAATACCTGACAGGGAGGCAACAACGAGTCATGGTACGTGACGAGGTGTCAGAGTGGGCGCCTGTGACAAGCGGGGTTCCACAGGGGTCAGTCCTAGGACCTGTGCTGTTCTTGGTATATGTGAACGACATAACGGAAGGGATAGACTCAGAAGTGTCCTTGTTTGCAGATGATGTGAAGTTAATGAGAAGAATCAAATCGGATGAGGATCAGGCAGGACTACAAAGAGACCTGGACAGGCTACAAGCCTGGTCCAGCAACTGGCTCCTTGAGTTTAACCCTGCCAAATGCAAAGTCATGAAGACTGGGGAAGGACAAAGAAGACCGCAGACACAATATAGTTTAGATGGCCAAAGACTGCAAACCTCACTCAAGGAAAAAGATCTGGGGGTGAGTATAACACCTAGCATATCTCCTGAGGCGCACATCAATCAGATAACTGCTGCAGCATACGGGCGCCTGGCAAACCTACGGATAGCGTTCCGATACCTCAGTAAGGATTCGTTCAAGACTCTGTATACCATTTACGTCAGGCCCATACTGGAGTATGCTGCACCAGTTTGGAATCCACACCTAGTCAAGCACGTCAAGAAATTAGAGAAAGTGCAAAGGTTTGCAACAAGACTAGTCCCAGAGCTTCGGGAATTGTCGTATGAAGAAAGGTTGAGGGAAATCGGCCTGACGACACTGGAGGACAGGAGGGTCAGGGGAGACACGATAACGACATATAAAATACTGCGCGGAATAGACAAGGTGGACAAAGACGGGATGTTCCAGAGATGGGACACAGACACAAGAGGTCACAATTGGAAGTTGAAGACTCAGATGAATCAAAGGGATGTTAGGAAGTATTTCAGTCATAGAGTAGTCAGGCCGTGGAACAGCCTTGAAAGTGACGTAGTGGAGGCAGGAACCATACATAGTTTTAAGGCGAGGTATGATAAAGCTCATGGGGCAGGGAGAGAGAGGACCTAGTAGCAATCAGCGAAGAGGCGGGGCCAGGAGCTATGACTCGATCCCTGCAACCACAAATAGGTGAGTACAAATAGGCGAGTACACACACACACACACACACAAAACACACACACACACACACACACACACACAACACACACACACACACACAAAACACACACACAACACACACACAAAACACACACACAACACACACACACACACACACACACACACACACACACACACACACACACACACACAGGCCTAGTGTCTAATCGACATGTGCCTAGGACCAAATGGTAACTAACCAAATGGTAACTAACACACACAGCACAAATACATAAAAAATTACTACCTGGAGGGTGTTCCGGGGGTCACCGCCCCCGCGGCCCAGTCCACGACCAGGCGTCGTGGTGCATGAGGGCCTGATCAACCAAGCTGTTGCTGCTGACCTGACGTAGTCCAATGTACAAACCAGAGCCCAGCTGACCAGATACTGACTTTAGGTACGTGTCCAGGTCGTGGTGAAAACAACGACACAAACTACGACACTAACAATAATACCAGTCACATCACCACGATGGAAACAATTCACAAATAATTCACTCTCTGAAGATTCAACTCTAGACGACGTTTCGGTCCAGTATGTGACCGATGATGGTCAAGGAGGCACCGAAACATCCTCCAAACTTTCCTGTTGTGGTCATCTGTGGAGTTTCACATAAAGCAAAACAACCCGCATCACTTGGTAACGTGAAATTGTCCAACTTAAAACAAGACTCCCCCTAGAATGTCACCGAGGCTGTGGCACACGGTCGCCCAGCACACCTGACAATACTGTTCCCATACCTTAGTAAGGAATCGTTCAAGACACTGTACATCGTGTACGTCAGGCCCATACTGGAGTATGCAGCACCAGTTTGGAACCCACACCTGGTCAAGCACGTCAAGAAATTAGAGAAAGTGCAAGGGTTTGCAACAAGGCAAGTTCCCGAGCTAAGGGGAATGTCCTACGAAGGAAGGTTAAGGGAAATCGTCCTGAGGACACTGGAGGACAGGAGGGTTAGGGGAAACATGATAATGATATACAAAATACTTCGAGGAATAGATAAGGTGGACAAAGACAGGATGTTCCAGAGATGGGATACAGAAACAAGAGGTCACAATTGGAAGTTGAAGACTCAGATGGGTTAAAGGGATGTTAGGAAGAATTTCTTCAGTCATAGACTTGTCAGGCAGTGGAATAGTCTGGCAAGTGATGTAGTAGAGGCAGGAACCATACACAGCTATAAGACGAGGTATGATAAAGCTCATGGAGGAGGGAGAGAGAGGACCCAGTAGCGACCAGTGAAGAGGCAGGGCCAGGAGCTGAGTCTCGACCCCTGCAACCGCAATTAGGTGAGTACAAGACGTGAAAGTGATGCTGACAGCTGCATGAGTCAGCATGCTGACAGCTGGACAAATAAACAAAAGCAGTATACTGTGATATTTTATTGACAACGTTTCGCCCACACAGTGGACCTTACCAAGTCACAAGCAGATCTGGTTTAGAAAGACACGTAAGCAAACACTATAACATATTTATTAGAAAACGTTTCGGTCCTGGGACCTTGATCACTTCTCAAGGTCCCAGGACCGAAACGTTTTCTAATAAATATGTCATAGTGTTTGCTTACGTGTCTTTCTAAACCAACTTGTCGGTATTTATTACCAAGGTTTATACCACAAGCAGATCTACCTGGGTGACTTGATAAAGTCCAGTGTGTGGGTGAAACATTGTCAATACTCACATTATACCGCTCTTGTGTTCAGTTTTCCATCGTCTTGGTATTTTATACTATTTACTTCCATGTTGACAACTGCAGCAGTCAGCATGCCGACAACTGCAGGAGTCAGCATGCCGACAACTGCAGGAGTTAGCATGCCGACAACTGCACGAGTTAGCATGCCGACAACTGCAGGAGTTAGCATGCCGACAACTGCAGGAGTTAGCATGCCGACAACTGCACGAGTTAGCATGCCGACAACTGCAGGAGTTAGCATGCTGACAACTGCAGCAGTCAGCATGCCGACAACTGCAGGAGTTAGCATGCCGACAACTGCAGCAGTCAGCATGCCGACAACTGCAGGAGTTAGCATGCCGACAACTGCAGCAGTCAGCATGCCGACAACTGCAGGAGTTAGCATGCCGACAACTGCAGCAGTCAGCATGCCGACAACTGCAGCAGTCAGCATGCTGACAACTGCAGGAGTCAGCCACGTAAGGACTAAAATTTAAGAAGATAGTGAAGCTTGCAAAGAGCAAAACTCGACTCGTGAAGACAGCAGTGCTGAGGTACATGACAGCAGCAGTGCTGAGGTACATGACAGCAGCAGTGCTGAGGTACATGACAGCAGCAGTGCAGAGGTACATGACAACAGCAGTGCTGAGGTACATGACAGCAGCAGTGCTAAGGTACATGACAGCAGCAGTGCTGAGGTACATGACAGCAGCAGTGCTGAGGTACATGACAGCAGCAGTGCAGAGGTACATGACAACAGCAGTGCTGAGGTACATGACAGCAGCAGTGCTGAGGTACATGACAGCAGCAGTGCTGAGGTACATGACAGCAGCAGTGCTGAGGTACATGACAGCAGCAGTGCTGAGGTACATGACAACAGCAGTGCTGAGGTACATGACAGCAGCAGTGCTGAGGTACATGACAACAGCAGTGCCACGGAAGAAAAAAACTTCACGAATCAGAGAAGTAAAACGTGCACGTGAAGACAGGCAAGAGAAGAAGCAGTGCCCTACGACGCTGGGGGTGAAGACAAAGAGAAAGAAGACACAGGAGGCACAGCTGCCGTCCACAGGATGGATATGGGGTGCACAATAAATTGGTCACTTCGGTAGGAAAATCTAATCTCTACCATAATAACAGCAGCAGCGACACTGATGCAGGCAGGAAACTAGAAATTACTTCTTCACAAGAAGGGGATACAAGGTGCACACTGTGTGGTGTAAGGGGATCCAAGGGACACTGTGGTGGAAGGAGATCCAAGGGACACTGTGGTGGAAGGGGATCGAAGGGACACTGTGGTGGAAGGGGATCCAAGTGACACTGTGTATGCTACAACTACCGGAAACCTGGACATATTAGAAGACATACGTTATTAACGAGGAAGACGGGACGGTGGTTCCTGGAACTACGGGATGAAACATGGGCCCAGCCCCACTGATTTTGTAATAATGTTGGCAGAATTACCGACAATATGTTAGGTAAAGGGACATACGTGCAACTAATGCGACATGTTATTGTGGCTCTCCAGGAGCTTTGTCTACGGCTTGACAAAGCTCATGGAGAGCAAAACGTTGCCACAATAAAATTTAACATCAGTTGCACATGTGTCCTTGTACCTAACCCACTGATTTTACTCCGCCGAGCTGTACTGCGTGTTCAGGTGTTGTGGCATCATTATACGGTAGAGTGTTACTGGAAGATGTGCGTCCTCTTCAAGCTCCGTTACTTGTCCTTCACCAGGTACAAAAACCTGGTATCTTTTCTTGAGTTCCCGACATTCCTTCTTGTCACTGTGAGAGGTTTTCTGTACTTCAAGATGATTACATGATCCTTCACCCAAACTTCATCTTGTTTATATGGCTCCAAACTTGGCCTGCATCTCCACTAGTAGAGTAATAATGAACTAAGTCAAATCAGAGACTGCCACAATGGAAAGCTCTGTTCAAGGCTAAATACTCGTCCCAATTCTCTCTTTCATTCTGATATCAGACGTAGGCCAAGACAAATTCTTTGTAGACGATACTAGAATTTGTACGGGCTGTATCCAATGAGGACACTGGGAATCTGGAGAGCTGATATAAATTAAGTCTGCAAGTGGGCCACAGAACACAATGTGATGGTGAGTGAGGATATATTTCAATTACTTCCCAACGGAAAATTTCAGGAAAAAAAATCGAAAACGGAGTTTAAAACAAACTCAAACTACTCCATAAAGCGGAAGATAAATGTGAGAGATTTAGGAGTGATAATGTCAGAAAATCTCGCATTGTAAGAGCGCAAAAGTGTCATTACTATAACTGCATGGAAAATGACAGGCTGGATAATTAAAACCTTCAGACCAGAGATGCGATTTAGTGACTTGCTCCCTTCTAGACCTTAATACTGTTGTACACTAACAGCCACTTTTAAGGCAAGCGAAATTACATTTCTGAAGAATGTACAGAGAATCTTCACTGCCCAGTCAAGCATCTAAATTAATGGTTAAGCTTTATGTCCCTGAAAGTGGATCACTCTGGAGGGATCGGTTCCAACTCTCCACATAAATCACTCCTAGATGGAATAAAATTCCCGTAATGAAAAGCACGGGTGCAACGAATATACGAGAAGATAAATTAAAAATATAAAGAGAGAGACTTTTCAACACTTCTTGTATGTACACCTGCTGTACCTTTGAGGGGTTTCCATAATTTCTACTCCCGGGGCATAAGAAAAATTACCAAGAGACACTCAGCTATCAGGTCAGTTCCTGATCAGCAGAGCTGTGGCACCCACACTCGACTGTATGCAGCCATCACCAACAGTATGGTTGACGAGGTCATCAGCTAGGAGGCTTGGTCTGGAGTCGAGCCACAAAATCAACTTAAGGTGACCTTCAGGCGGTGCTTCTCACTCATATACTGCCTCTGGTTTTTCTCTTATTTAATAATATCATTTAAACTTTGGTGTCCATTTCTTCGTACATTTACAACACACTTCAGTAACCAGACCTGAGTTTTGGCTTGGATAACTTCAAATATAGGTTAGATAAATGCACGAGTTAATGGAGTTATCAAATATTATTCTTTGGGTAACACTGATAATGGGTTGGACGAATGTTTTTGTTAGGGGGTTTGGGTTTGACAAAGACCTGCTAATTATGGGCCAGTAGGCCTGATGCAGTGTTCCTATTCGTTTTTAAATGAGCCGAGGCAACGTGCGTGCGTGCGTGCGCGTGTGGAATTACTGCACTTCTGCTTTCACTCCAAGAGATAAATTGCATAAAATACCCACATAATGAAAAATTAACACATATACGGTATAATGGGTTCCTTTATTGACTACGTTTCGCCCACACAGTGAGCTTTATCAAGTCAAGTAGATCTACCTGGGTAAAGAGTACTGAGTACATAAGGTGGAGAATGTTGGGTAGGTTGGATTTTAGACCAACGTGCAGGAGACGGGCGAGTGTGTATGTTGTTATGTAGGATAAACATGAAGTTTCCTGGCAAGGTGTTCACATATGTTGTAAGAGTTGTTGTTCTGGTTGAAACTGTTAGATATACACATAAGTGGTAATTCCAAGAACCTGCGGTACTGTCTTCCTGACTATGAGTCTTGCGTCTCTAAAGTGGATTAAATGACTGTGGAATTTCGGTGAAGAACGCAGGTGTCCCTTACATCGTAGGTTCTGCCTGCACTCCTACCTGTCTTGTCTCCGCTGTTATCTTGACTTTCATTATTAATGCCTTCAGAGTTCTCAATGGTCCCCTCACCTGGCAGGTACAAGTTCTGTGTTGGAGAGTGCTCCACCTGAAGTTCACCCACCCCTGACTCACCCACCTTCACCTGCGGTGTGATCTGGCTTCTGCTGCACCATCTGACACCTGTGACACACCTTACCTGCTTCACAATGTCAAGTCTGAGGTACCTACCCTACACCTTGTTATTGTACTGCCGTGTACTCTCACATTATTATTATTATTATTACTATTATTATTATTATAAGCAAAAAGAAGCGCTGACCCTCTGAGAAGTAATGTTTATCAACACACAGAATATAATAATAATCAACATATGGAATATAAGAATACTGATCAACACACAATATAACGAGTAATATTGATCAACACAGAGTCAATGGCGTCACAGTGACCTGCTTCGAGAGAGTACTCCCACATCCCAGCCTGTGACCAGGTTCGTCTGATGCTTGCCTGGTCAACCAGGCTGTTGCTGTTGGCGGCCAGCGGGCCCACCTGGCTCATCAGGCAAAGCTACTTACCTGGAGTATACCTGGAGTGTTCCCAGAGTCAACGTCCCCTGCGGCCCCGTCCAGGCCTCCCGGTGGATGACTTGATCAATGAGGCTGTTGGTTTGTCAATCTTACTAATTAACACCGACAAGTTGTAAAACACGCTTGTGATTATCAAGACAGCCACTGAAGACACGTTTCGCCCAGTCCAGTTCAAAGGACAAGAACATAAGAAGGGAGAAACACTGCAGCAGGCCTGTTGGCCCATACTGGGCAGGTCCTTCACAAAAGAAACTCACTAACTTTACTGAAGAAGTCTCTGGTGGACGAAATGTACCCTCAATAAGTCTCTTATATACAGGCTGTTGGTGCTGGCCTCATGATCAGGTTCCAGGCTGTTGGTGCTGGCCTCATGATCAGGTTCCAGGCTGTTGGTGCTGGCCTCATGATCAGGTTCCAGGCTGTTGGTGCTGGCCTCATGATCAGGTTCCAGGCTGTTGGTGCTGGCCTCATGATCAGGTTCCAGGCTGTGGTGCTGGCCTCATGATCAGGTTCCAGGCTGTTGGTGCTGGCCTCATGATCAGGTTCCAGGCTGTTGGTGCTGGCCTCATGATCAGGTTCCAGGCTGTTGGTGCTGGCCTCATGATCAGGTTCCAGGCTGTTGGTGCTGGCCTCATAATCAGGTTCCAGGCTGTTGGTGCTGGCCTCATGATCAGGTTCCAGGCTGTTGGTGCTGGCCTCATGATCAGGTTCCAGGCTGTTGGTGCTGGCCTCATGACCAGGTTCCCTCCTGAAGACATAAGAACATAAAGCTGCAGTATAACCGCTGGACTTCCGTTGCTTACACTTCTTGATATAAATCCCAGCAATCTATTTGCCATATTACGCACGCTTAGGCACTACTGTCTTGAAGATTGAGACACTTATGCAACATATGGGAATGAACATTAAAATGGTATAAAATACCGACAGGTTGTTAGGTAAGACACATATGCAACAGTTAGGTATCTTTATTTCGAAACGTTTCGCCTACACAGTAGGCTTCTTCAGTCGAGTACAG
The DNA here is from genome assembly GCF_038502225.1 of Cherax quadricarinatus. Classification (NCBI taxonomy): domain Eukaryota; kingdom Metazoa; phylum Arthropoda; class Malacostraca; order Decapoda; family Parastacidae; genus Cherax; species Cherax quadricarinatus. The sequence goes on along the minus strand of NC_091302.1, from coordinate 39,104,840 downwards.
AAAAGTTGATAGAAGCAGAAGATACTTGAAGACGATGTAATCAGTCCATCACCCTTGAAGTTCTGAGGTGGTCAGTCCCTCAGTCTGGAGAAGAGTATTGTTCCATAGTTTCGAAATAAACATACCTAACTGTTGCATATGTGTCTTACCTAACAACATATGGGAATCTTTATTCAGGAAACGTTTCGCCACACAGTGGCTTCATCAGTCCAATACAAAGTAGAAAGGCGTAAGGAGAGGAGGAGTTTGAGGTAATCAGTCCCTCAGCCTGGAGTCGATGTGTTCAGTCCATCAATCTTGTAGAATGTACAGCATAGGGCCGTAGACGTGGCTTATATACTGTAGTCAGGTGAGGCGAAGCAGGAGGCGGGGTCATAGTGGTACCATCCACTAGTCGAAGTAGGTCTTCGTCCAAAGGTTGGACAAGTGTTGAAGAATTCTTTGTAACAAGATCCCATGATGCTGGAGTGTCTGACAGTTGTGATGAATGTGATGAATCTTCAAACTTTTTTTCGCCATAAGAAAGGAGAGGCACTATACTAGGTTAACTGGCCCATGTTAGGCAGGTCCAACTCACTCTAACTTATGTACTTATCTAACATTAATGCTGCCCAAGGTTCTGGCATCAATGACGCCACTCGTGAGTTTGTTCCGTATGTTCAAAACTTTATTACCAAACTAATACTTTCCTAAATCCTTTCTGAACTTAATTTTTTCCAACTTGAACCCATTGCCATCGTGGTTAGATATTTTTAGTACGTTATTTATATCCTTTTTATCTATTCCTCTCTATTACGCCTTTCCAGAGAGTGTAAATTCAGTACCCTCAGTCTATCCTCACAGGAATGATTGCTGATACACGGGAACAGCTTCGCCATTCTTCTCTGCATGTTTTCCAGGGCACTGATGTCCAGTCTATAATACAGAGACCAGAATTGTGCAGCATAATCTAAATGATGCCTTACTAAGGATGCATAAAGTTGAAGCATAACCTGAGGACAAACACATTCACACACAAGAGGTGTAGGTGGGGTGACCTACCTTAGTTCTGTTGAGGGGGATGGAGAAGTCCCAGTCTGGGGCCACGAACAGGTAGCCACACTTGGACACCTTCCTGCTTGCCTGCAACACAAACAAACACATATTAATACTCAGTACAAACATGCATTAAAATTAACACATGTGAGCACAATATTGTTATTAAACACACACACACACACATACACAGGCAGGAAATAAGTACATGAGGGCACAGTTTAATAAGACAAATGAATCAGAGGGAGAATTAGACACATGCAACTTTTGGGTATCTTTAATGTAGACGTTTCGCCATCCAGTTGCTTTATCAATACAAATTCTAGGACATAATTTGAAGACAGTAGAACTATATACAAATGATGAGGTAATCAGTCCCTCAGCCTTGGAGTTGGTGTGAAGAGCACCGTAGTAGTGAAGAATGTGGAGCACAGGCAAGAAGGCTGGCGCTTATATACTGGCGTCAGGTGAAAATGGGGCAGGTAGCAGACGAAGGCATTGTCACTGGTAGGCGGGACTCCCCAGTGGAAGTAGGTCATATCCAAGGGACGGGTTAGTAGAAGTGAAGAAGGTTGTAGAGATGTCCTCTGAACCAAGATTCCATGATGTTGCAGTGTCTGACAGGTTGTACATGAATGGTATACAGTACCGACAATACCGATTACGCCGCTCAGTTTTGGTCTCCTTACTACAGGATGGATATAGATTCACTGGAGAACATACAGAAAAGAATGACTAAAATGATTTACTGTATAAGGAATCTCTAGTATGAAGACAGACTTAGAACCTTGAATGTCCACTCTCTGGAGAGACGTACAATGAGATATATCATCGAAGTGTATAAGTGGATGACGGGCATAAACAAAGGTGATATTAATAAAGTACTGAGGGTGTCGAACCAGGTAAGAACCAGAAATAACAGATTTAAGTTGGATAAATTTAGATTTAGAAAGGACATATGTAAGTACTGGTTGTCGAACAGAGTTGTGGATGCGTGGAACAATCTTCTGAGTAGGGTGATAGAGGCTAGGATCCTGGGTGGCTTTAAAAGGCGACTGGACAAATATACGAGTGGGAGGTGCTGGGTTTGATTGGTGTCGTGAGTACGGGAGTAAATTCTTGAGTAGCTTTGGGTAGTGGTTCTTTTGATAAGGACCTGCCTTGTATGGGCCAGTAGGCCTTCTGCAGTGTTCCTCCATTCTTATGTTCTTATATTAAGAACAGGTATGATTGAGCCCACGACACTAGGAGGGAGTGAACCCGGTAACCAGCAGTCAAGATACAGAGCCAGTAGCCGACGCTCGACTCCTGCAACCACAAATAAGAAAAAAATACACACACACATACAAGCACGTATAAAAACGGAAGAGATCTTAAGGTCTGCAACCCAACAAGTACCAGAACTGAAAGAATGCACTATGAGAGGCTGAAGAAACTGAAACTGACGAACTTGCAGGAAGAAGGGGAGACATGATTACAACATACACAATCTTAAGAGGAACTGATAGGGCAGATAGGGACAGTGTTTGAATTAAGAGGACCAGGATCAAGAAAATATAGGTGGAAGTTGAAGATGTAAAGAAGTATTTCTTTAGCCTCAGGATGGTTGAAAAGTGGAATGACTTAGATGAGGCAGTAGTGGAGGCAAACTCAATACACAGCTTCAAGAGCAGATATGAGAAGATGTAAGGAGCAAGACATAAGTGATGCCTATCAATGAAAGCAGTATAGGCGGGGCCAAGAGCTGAATCCCTGCAAACACAACTCGGTGAGTACACATCAAAGCCATAATGGGGGCTGGCAGCATAGCACACTGCCATAACAACATACTCGAGTGAGAGATATGAGAAGAAGTACAAAATAAACCCAATGAAAAGAAAAGGCGCCGTGGACACAATAAGACTCATCATCTTACCAGCAGACATCAGAAACACTGCTACGACAAATGTAGAAGTTTTCAAGAGGAATTTGGACAACTACCTCCACCAAGTGCCAATCAACCAGGCTGTGATGGATATGTGGGCCAGCAGCAACAGCGTGACTGACCAGGCAAGCTCATCAAAGATATAAAGATAACAAAGTTGTGATAAATGGTTTTGAAAACCCACTGGTGCACAAGTGTCTCGATCTTCAGATACAAAGATACACACTAGACACTGAACGTGTCACGTGTCAGTGATTCTGGGGAATAATCTTCCACCACATTTACCTTAAGATGGAAATAGTACACGATTAGGAACTATGAAGAAGGAAAACAGAAGTTCGTAAGATTTACCTGTAGTCTTACTCGTTCATGAGACAGAAAAGATCAACAATCCTGCCAGAGTGAAAAAAATATAAGAGATTTCCATTTCTCATTCATTTGCAAGGAAAGTAATATTTTCATGCTGGTTGGTGCCTACCTGACTAAGGGCGGGAAAACTTGCTGACACCTAGAAAACTGCAAATGTAGTCCCAATATGGAAGCAGAAAATGTAAGGGAGCAGTGAATGACAGTTTAGTATCACTGACATGTATACTGTTCTGTGTACCAGGAAAGATAATAAGAAAAAGGTCGGTTGAGTACATAAACAAAAGGAACTCTTTCAGAAACCCAGCATAAATTTAGGAAGGGTAAGTTCTGCCTCAATAACACACTAGAATTCTATTGCAGAATAACGTAGATAAAGTAAGACAAGCAGGGATGGGTAGAGTGCAAATTTTTGAACTACAAAACATCATGTAACACTTTGAATGAAGATTGATTTATGAATTACTGGAACAAGAAGGGATACAAGAATAAGTATGGCATTGGATGCAGGAAGACCTAACGAAGACAGAGGGTGAATGGTAAGTGTAACGAATGGGATTCCTCAAGTATCAGTACTAGGACCAGAGAGATTGGTATACCGGAATCACTTCCTACGAGAACATGAGGCTCAGTAGATGCTGCATAAAACCTCAAAAGAAAACATATGTACACAAAACTGAGCAAGACGTCCACAGTCTCTCTTCGTGCATAACATTACCAACATACCCTGACTGTCTTTTAAGAGGCACGTAAGTGCCTCATTTTCCCCTATAATCTACCTTGTCCAAAATTACTATCACATTTGCTATGTCTGTTTTGTAAGGTGAAGTCCAGGATCTTTCCTTAATTCATTGTATAACTTAACAAATCTTTGACGGTAATTGCGCTCACACGTCTTCAACACAACTGTAGTTTATGGTGGAAAAATGAGCATGTTAATTATTAGAGGACGGGGAACTTAGGTGCCTTTTAAGATGAACTATACAAGTTCCTGACCATTTACATACTATTAAGTGGGTCAGTTAAAACCCCCCAAAAAATATTAAGTTATTCAAATGGCAAAATAAAAAGTTTAGTTTATTTTGTTCAAACTTATATTTTATAAAATAACACAAAGAGATAATGAATGTACAAACTGAGCAAATTCTACTTTCTTAGGCTACACAGTTATATTGTCAGAATAATGCAAAAAACTGGTGTTAACTGCCCCTGGTGTGGAGCACCTGACACCTGGCTGTGTCTGCTGAGACAACTATGGTCGTACTTCATATAAAACGTCGTAAAAAACATAAACCACTCACTGAACACTAAGTACTGGCACTTCATAATTCTGGTATATTTCTTCATCAATACTGGTGCTAGAGCGAATATAAGAACAATGGTTGAAGACCATGATGAATACTTCACCAGGCTGAGGGACTGATCACCTCTAACTACTACATCAATGTTAATGCACTGATCACATCATCTTTACCTCTCCACTGCTGTTGTCTTCATATTCATACTTCTGTATTCGACTGAAGTAATGTACTGTGCCAGCGAAGCTTTTCAGATTAGATACCTCACCTAGTAGCGATACAACCATAGTAAGTTCACAGTTATCTACTTGTTGATATTATATACCATAATTATACCGAGGAACACAATAGCCACGTCTCTCTTTTCTCGCTCTACCGAATAACATGGTCACTAAAATATCTGCTTGAAAAGGCAATGGTTTCTTTATAAATGTCCTTCGTTGTCATGCTGTCACATTCACCAGTGTGATATACATCAGCAACTTCTGCAACATTAAATGCCACGGTCTGAGAAGCATCTACCACCTTAAGGATCTCTATATATCTTTAATAAGAAAGTATAGTTATGGTCTTCCTCCTGCATGTGCGCACCAGCCTCCACATATCACAAACACTTATAGAGTTAATACTGGAGCTCTCAACTCTTCCTTCACGTGCTCTTACTTGCCACTCTTGAACGTGTATGTATGAAAAAATACCACACTTAAAATAGTAAATAAAAACCAGAGCACTTTCATGATCTTTAAGTTCTTCCTCTGAACTTGTGTAAGTACATACAATCCTCAGGTTTTATTTCCTACTTCCATTCTGGTATTATTTTCATATTTGCAATCACACATTTTATTGTGATTTTTCCATATGTATATATATATATATATATATATATATATATATATATATATATATATATATATAACGCGGGAGAGAGATAGGAGACGGAAGGGAAGGTAATAGATAATCTTAGTGGAGAGGGAAGGAGGGAAACACAAGGAGACAGAAGCCATATCAGGCTCCTGGACCTGTATTGTCTGGCTTCACTCTCTCACTTCTCCATTTCTACCTGACTCACTCCCTCCCTCCATACAACCCTCCCCTCCTCCCTACTTCGTCTCTCCATTCTTAATTAAGAAATTTCATTCGGATTTTTAGCCCCGGAGGGTTAACCACCCAGGATAACCCAACAAAGTCAGTGCGTCATCAAGGACTGTCTTCTTATTTCCATTATGGTCCTCAATCTTGTCCCCCAGGATGCGACCCACACTAGTCGACTAACTCCCAGGTACCTACTTGCTGCTAGGTGAACAGAGCAACAGGTGTAAGGAAATGTTTCTACCTCGCCGGGAATCGAACCCGGGACCTCCGTGTGTGAAGCAAGAGCTTTGGCAGCCAGGCCACGCCCTCCATCAAACAATTACAGGCTATGCACTATTAGGAAACACACAGGAAGGTCAAGTGCACACTGACTGCAACAACAACTTGATGTAATTTACTTGTCGTATAACATCTTCATGGGAATACAAGAACAGATAGCAATCCCACCAGAGTGCAAAACATTTAACACTTTTATTTTGCAGTAACAATGCACCATACACACACACACACACACACACACACACACACACACACATTTTTTTCATTTAAGTTAATGTAAAAGTTAATTATTTTGTACAAAAAGAACCTTAGAAAGCTTACCTAACCTTATTATAACAAGCCTAATTTAAATTAGCCTAATCCAACTAAATATATTTTAGATAAGTTTACAATAATTTAATAATAATCAAACACAATGAAATATATATATTTTCGTTAGGATCAGAATGATTTTTGCGAAATTATTGCATACACAAATTTTCACTTGCCTTATTCGGCAAGAAGAGCGTTATTATTTAAGCCAAAATCGCAAGTTTTACATATATGGCACCCCCCCTCACATACACACACGCATATACACATACATACACACACACACACACACACACACACACACACATACACACACACACACACACACACACACACACACACACACACACACACACACACACATACACACACACACACACACACACACACACACACACACACACACACACACACAACAGGCCTAGTGTCTAATCGACATGTGCCTAGGACAAAATGGTAACACACACACACACACACACACACACACACATACAACAGGCCTAGTGTCTAATCGACATGTGCCTAGGACAAAATGGTAACACACACACACACACACACACACACACACACACACACACACACACACACACACACAGACGAGATACAATAAAGCTCATGGAGCAGGGAGAGTGGACCTAGTAGCGACCAGCGAAGAGGTGGGGCCAGGAGCTACGACTCATCCTCTACAACCACAAACAGTTGAGTACACACATACAATAGCAGACAGGTTGCAGGTCTGGCCTGGCAAATGACCTGACGACTGGAATTTAACCTCACCAACTGAAAAGGTATGAAGTTAGGGAAAGGGTAAACAAAACCATAGACGGAGCAGAGACTCCTGAGGCAACAACTGCAAACCTCACTCTAGGAGCACCTTGGGGTGAGTATTGTAGCCAGCGTGTCGCCTGAGGTACTACAACCCAATAATCATTGCTGCTGCAAATGCACGTCTGGCAAATTTAAGACCAGCTTTCAGAAACCTAAGCAGGGCATCATGCACAACAGTTTATGCTACGTACATCTGTGTTGCATCATGCAGCACCAGTACACAACCCACACCTGGTCAACCATGGTGGATCATGCAGCACAAGTACACAACCCACACCTAGTCAACCATGTTGGATCATGCAGCACAAGTATACAACCCACACCTAGTCAACCATGTTGGATCATGCAGCACAAGTACACAACCCACACCTGGTTAACCATGTTGGATCATGCAGCAGCAGCACACAACCCACACCTAGTCAACCATGTTGGATCATGCAGCACCAGTACACAACCCACACCTAGTCGACGATGTTGGATCATGCAGCACCAGTACACAACCCACACCTGGTCAACCATGTTGGATCATGCAGCACCAGTACACAACCCACACCTAGTCAACCATGTTGGATCATGCAGCACCAGTACACAACCCACACCTAGTCAACCATGTTGGATCATGCAGCACAAGTACACAACCCACACCTGGTCAACCATGTTGGATCATGCAGCACAGGTACACAACCCACATCTAGTCAACCATGTTGGATCATGCTGTAGCAGCACACAACCCACACCTAGTCAACCAAGTTGGATCATGCAGCACAAGTACACCACCGACACCTGGTCAACCATGTTGGATCATGCAGCACCAGTACACAACCCACACCTAGTCAACCATGTTGGATCATGCAGCACCAGTACACAACCCACACTTAGTCAACCATGTTGGATCATGCAGCACCAGTACACAACCCACACCTAGTCAACCATGTTGGATCATGCAGCACAAGTACACAACCCACACCTGGTCAACCATGTTGGATCATGCAGCACCAGTACACAACCCACACCTAGTCAACCATGTTGGATCATGCAGCACAAGTACACAATCCACACCTAGTCAACCATGTTGGATCATGCAGCACCAGTACACAACCCACACCTGGTCAACCATGTTGGATCATGCAGCACCAGTACACAACCCACACCTAGTTAACCATGTTGGATCATGCAGCACAAGTACACAATCCACACCTAGTCAACCATGTTGGATCATGCAGCACAAGTACACAACCCACACCTGGTCAACCATGCCAAGAAACTGGAGGAAGTGCAAAGGTTTGCAACGAGACTAGTCCCGGAGCTACATAAGTGGTATGTGTATAGTATAAAAGAGAAATTGTGAATAACACTGAGGGAGAACACGGGTATAACACAGATGAAGAACACTTGTGTATAACAAAGAGGAAGAACACTTGTGTATAACACAAAGGAAGAACATTTGGGTATAACAGAGGAAGAACACTTGGCTATAACACAGAGGAAGAACACTTGTGTATAACAAAGAGGAAGAACACTTGTGTATAACACAAAGGAAGAACATTTGGGTATAACAGAGGAAGAACACTTGGCTATAACACAGAGGAAGAACACTTGTGTATAACAAAGAGGTAGAACACTTGGGTATAACACAGAGGAACACTTGGGTATTGCACAAAGGAAGAACACTTGGGTATTACACAAAATAAGAACACTTGGGTATTACACAAAGGAAGAACACTTGGGTATTACACTTGTGCATAATACAGAGGAAGAGCAGTTGGGTATAACACAAGAGTTTTTCAAACCTGTATCTTGGTGCAGACGGGTTACAAACATGTATCTTGGTGCAGACAGGTTACAAACATGTATCTTGGTGCAGACGGGTTACAAACATGTATCTTGGTGCAGACGGGTTACAAACATGTATCTTGGTGCAGACAGGTTACAAACATGTATCTTGGTGCAGACGGGTTACAAACATGTATCTTGGTGCAGACAGGTTACAAACATGTATCTTGGTGCAGACAGGTTACAAACATGTATCTTGGTGCAGACGGGTTACAAACATGTATCTTGGTGCAGACGGGTTACAAACATGTATCTTGGTGCAGACAGGTTACAAACATGTATCTTGGTGCAGACGGGTTACAAACATGTATCTTGGTGCAGACGGGTTACAAACATGTATCTTGGTGCAGACGGGTTACAAACATGTATCTTGGTGCAGACAGGTTACAAACATGTATCTTGGTGCAGACGGGTTACAAACATGTATCTTGGTGCAGACAGGTTACAAACATGTATCTTGGTGCAGACGGGTTACAAACATGTATCTTGGTGCAGACGGGTTACAAACATGTATCTTGGTGCAGACGGGTTACAAACATGTATCTTGGTGCAGACGGGTTACAAACATGTATCTTGGTGCAGACAGGTTACAAACATGTATCTTGGTGCAGACAGGTTACAAACATGTATCTTGGTGCAGACAGGTTACAAACATGTATCTTGGTGCAGACGGGTTACAAACATGTATCTTGGTGCAGACAGGTTACAAACATGTATCTTGGTGCAGACGGGTTACAAACATGTATCTTGGTGCAGACGGGTTACAAACATGTATCTTGGTGCAGACGGGTTACAAACATGTATCTTGGTGCAGACGGGTTACAAACAAGAACTCAACTACCCGGGTTAAACGACCTAATTACTTGACTAGTGACAACTCCCTGGCGACGGCGCTAACAACCATACCACCGACTTAATTACTTGTCAGCTAATTAGCCACTAACATACATCCGCGGACGTAATGATCGCTCGCTACACAATACGTCGTTAGAACGTTGAGACTCGTCAATTAAACGAGAATGATTTCGCAAACAAGGTAATTAGCAAACTTAACTACTGGCTACCGTACCCCCTTCAGTGAGCGTACTTGATGTTGCTAACAGGCTTTTGATCCAAGGATTTGAAGCTATCTTCCCATTGCCCGAATCAAACCCAGACGCTGTATAATTCTTAAGGGTTTAACGCTTCCAATAATAATAAAGTTGATCATACTAGAATAAGATAAAAGAGGAAGAATATATTAAAAGAAAAATAAAATTCAGAGGATGTTGATAAGGAAGGAATAAGTGGGCAGTGGTGACAAGTGGGCTCCCTCAAGGCTCAGTGCTTGCACCACTGGTGTGTCTGAAGTGAGTCTTGCACCACTGATGTGTCTGAAGCGAGTCTTGTACCACTGGTGTGTCTGAAGTGAGTCTTGTACCATTGGTGTGTCTGAAGTGAGTCTTGTACCACTGGTGTGTCTGAAGTGAGTCTTGCACCACTGATGTGTCTGAAGTGAGTCTTGCACCACTGATGTGTCTGAAGTGAGTCTTGCACCACTGATGTGTCTGAAGTGAGTCTTGCACCACTGATGTGTCTGAAGTGAGTCTTGCACCACTGATGTGTCTGAAGTGAGTCTTGCACCACTGATGTGTCTGAAGTGAGTCTTGCACCACTGATGTGTCTGAAGTGAGTCTTGCACCACTGATGTGTCTGAAGTGAGTCTTGCACCACTGATGTGTCTGAAGTGAGTCTTGCACCACTGGTGTGTCTGAAGTGTGTCTTGTACCACTGGTGTGTCTGAAGTGAGTCTTGCACCACTGGTGTGTCTGAAGTGTGTCTTGTACCACTGGTGTGTCTGAAGTGAGTCTTGCACCACTGGTGTGTCTGAAGTGTGTCTTGTACCACTGGTGTGTCTGAAGTGAGTCTTGCACCACTGATGTGTCTGAAGTGAGTCTTGCACCACTGATGTGTCTGAAGTGAGTCTTGCACCACTGGTGTGTCTGAAGTGAGTCTTGCACCACTGGTGTGTCTGAAGTGAGTCTTGCACCACTGGTGTGTCTGAAGTGAGTCTTGCACCACTGGTGTGTCTGAAGTGAGTCTTGCACCACTGATGTGTCTGAAGTGAGTCTTGCACCACTGATGTGTCTGAAGTGAGTCTTGCACCACTGATGTGTCTGAAGTGAGTCTTGCACCACTGGTGTGTCTGAAGTGAGTCTTGCACCACTGGTGTGTCTGAAGTGAGTCTTGCACCACTGGTGTGTCTGAAGTGAGTCTTGCACCACTGGTGTGTCTGAAGTGAGTCTTGCACCACTGGTGTGTCTGAAGTGAGTCTTGCACCACTGATGTGTCTGAAGTGAGTCTTGCACCACTGATGTGTCTGAAGTGAGTCTTGCACCACTGATGTGTCTGAAGTGAGTCTTGCACCACTGATGTGTCTGGAGTCTTGCACCACTGATGTGTCTGAAGTGAGTCTTGTACCACTGATGTGTCTGAAGTGAGTCTTGTACCACTGATGTGTCTGAAGTGAGTCTTGCACCACTGATGTGTCTGAAGTGAGTCTTGCACCACTGATGTGTCTGAAGTGAGTCTTGCACCACTGATGTGTCTGAAGTGAGTCTTGCACCACTGATGTGTCTGAAGTGAGTCTTGCACCACTGATGTGTCTGAAGTGAGTCTTGCACCACTGATGTGTCTGAAGTGAGTCTTGCACCACTGATGTGTCTGAAGTGAGTCTTGCACCACTGATGTGTCTGAAGTGAGTCTTGCACCACTGATGTGTCTGAAGTGAGTCTTGCACCACTGATGTGTCTGAAGTGAGTCTTGCACCACTGATGTGTCTGAAGTGAGTCTTGTATCACTGATGTGTCTGAAGTGAGTCTTGTACCACTGATGTGCCTGAAGTGAGTCTTGCACCACTGATGTGTCTGAAGTGAGTCTTGTACCACTGATGTGCCTGAAGTGAGTCTTGCACCACTGATGTGTCTGAAATGAGTCTTGTACCACTGATGTGCCTGAAGTGAGTCTTGCACCATTGATGTGTCTGAAGTGAGTCTTGTACCACTGATGTGCCTGAAGTGAGTCTTGCACCACTGATGTGCCTGAAGCGAGTCTTGAACCACTGATGTGCCTGAAGCGAGTCTTGCACCACTGATGTGTCTGAAGTGAGTCTTGCACCACTGATGTGTCTGAAGGGAATCTTGCACCACTGATGTGTCTGAAGTGAGTCTTGCACCACTGATGTGTCTGAAGGGAGTCTTGCACCACTGACGTGTCTGAAGGGAGTCTTGCACCACTGATGTGTCTGAAGTGAGTCTTGCACCACTGATGTGCCTGAAGTGAGTCTTGCACCACTGATGTGTCTGAAGTGAGTCTTGCACCACTGATGTGCCTGAAGTGAGTCTTGCACCACTGATGTGCCTGAAGTGAGTCTTGCACCACTGATGTGTCTGAAGTGAGTCTTGCACCACTGATGTGCCTGAAGTGAGTCTTGCACCACTGATGTGTCTGAAGTGAGTCTTGCACCACTGATGTGTCTGAAGTGAGTCTTGCACCACTGATGTGCCTGGAGTCTTGTACCACTGATGTGTCTGAAGTGAGTCTTGCACCACTGATGTGTCTGAAGTGAGTCTTGCACCACTGATGTGTCTGAAGTGAGTCTTGCACCACTGATGTGTCTGAAGTGAGTCTTGCACCACTGATGTGTCTGAAGTGAGTCTTGCACCACTGGTGTGTCTGAAGTGAGTCTTGCACCACTGATGTGTCTGAAGTGAGTCTTGCACCACTGATGTGTCTGAAGTGAGTCTTGCACCACTGATGTGTCTGAAGTGAGTCTTGCACCACTGATGTGTCTGAAGTGAGTCTTGTACCACTGGTGTGTCTGAAGTGAGTCTTGCACCACTGATGTGTCTGAAGTGAGTCTTGTACCACTGATGTGTCTGAAGTGAGTCTTGCACCACTGATGTGTCTGAAGTGAGTCTTGCACCACTGATGTGTCTGAAGTGAGTCTTGTACCACTGATGTGTCTGAAGTGAGTCTTGCACCACTGATGTGTCTGAAGTGAGTCTTGTACCACTGATGTGTCTGAAGTGAGTCTTGTACCACTGATGTGTCTGAAGTGAGTCTTGTACCACTGATGTGTCTGAAGTGAGTCTTGTACCACTGATGTGTCTGAAGTGAGTCTTGCACCACTGATGTGTCTGAAGTGAGTCTTGCACCACTGGTGTGTCTGAAGTGAGTCTTGCACCACTGATGTGTCTGAAGTGAGTCTTGCACCACTGGTGTGTCTGAAGTGAGTCTTGCACCACTGGTGTGTCTGAAGTGAGTCTTGCACCACTGATGTGTCTGAAGTGAGTCTTGCACCACTGATGTGTCTGAAGTGAGTCTTGCACCACTGATGTGTCTGAAGTGAGTCTTGCACCACTGATGTGTCTGGAGTCTTGCACCACTGATGTGTCTGAAGTGAGTCTTGTACCACTGATGTGTCTGAAGTGAGTCTTGTACCACTGATGTGTCTGAAGTGAGTCTTGCACCACTGATGTGTCTGAAGTGAGTCTTGCACCACTGATGTGTCTGAAGTGAGTCTTGCACCACTGATGTGTCTGAAGTGAGTCTTGCACCACTGATGTGTCTGAAGTGAGTCTTGCACCACTGATGTGTCTGAAGTGAGTCTTGCACCACTGATGTGTCTGAAGTGAGTCTTGCACCACTGATGTGTCTGAAGTGAGTCTTGCACCACTGATGTGTCTGAAGTGAGTCTTGCACCACTGATGTGTCTGAAGTGAGTCTTGCACCACTGATGTGTCTGAAGTGAGTCTTGCACCACTGATGTGTCTGAAGTGAGTCTTGCACCACTGATGTGTCTGAAGTGAGTCTTGTATCACTGATGTGTCTGAAGTGAGTCTTGTACCACTGATGTGCCTGAAGTGAGTCTTGCACCACTGATGTGTCTGAAGTGAGTCTTGTACCACTGATGTGCCTGAAGTGAGTCTTGCACCACTGATGTGTCTGAAATGAGTCTTGTACCACTGATGTGCCTGAAGTGAGCCTTGCACCATTGATGTGTCTGAAGTGAGTCTTGTACCACTGATGTGCCTGAAGTGAGTCTTGCACCACTGATGTGCCTGAAGCGAGTCTTGAACCACTGATGTGCCTGAAGCGAGTCTTGCACCACTGATGTGTCTGAAGTGAGTCTTGCACCACTGATGTGTCTGAAGGGAATCTTGCACCACTGATGTGTCTGAAGTGAGTCTTGCACCACTGATGTGTCTGAAGGGAGTCTTGCACCACTGACGTGTCTGAAGGGAGTCTTGCACCACTGATGTGTCTGAAGTGAGTCTTGCACCACTGATGTGCCTGAAGTGAGTCTTGCACCACTGATGTGTCTGAAGTGAGTCTTGCACCACTGATGTGCCTGAAGTGAGTCTTGCACCACTGATGTGCCTGAAGTGAGTCTTGCACCACTGATGTGTCTGAAGTGAGTCTTGCACCACTGATGTGCCTGAAGTGAGTCTTGCACCACTGATGTGTCTGAAGTGAGTCTTGCACCACTGATGTGTCTGAAGTGAGTCTTGCACCACTGATGTGCCTGGAGTCTTGTACCACTGATGTGTCTGAAGTGAGTCTTGCACCACTGATGTGTCTGAAGTGAGTCTTGCACCACTGATGTGTCTGAAGTGAGTCTTGCACCACTGATGTGTCTGAAGTGAGTCTTGCACCACTGATGTGTCTGAAGTGAGTCTTGCACCACTGGTGTGTCTGAAGTGAGTCTTGCACCACTGATGTGTCTGAAGTGAGTCTTGCACCACTGATGTGTCTGAAGTGAGTCTTGCACCACTGATGTGTCTGAAGTGAGTCTTGCACCACTGATGTGTCTGAAGTGAGTCTTGTACCACTGGTGTGTCTGAAGTGAGTCTTGCACCACTGATGTGTCTGAAGTGAGTCTTGTACCACTGATGTGTCTGAAGTGAGTCTTGCACCACTGATGTGTCTGAAGTGAGTCTTGCACCACTGATGTGTCTGAAGTGAGTCTTGTACCACTGATGTGTCTGAAGTGAGTCTTGCACCACTGATGTGTCTGAAGTGAGTCTTGTACCACTGATGTGTCTGAAGTGAGTCTTGTACCACTGATGTGTCTGAAGTGAGTCTTGTACCACTGATGTGTCTGAAGTGAGTCTTGTACCACTGATGTGTCTGAAGTGAGTCTTGCACCACTGATGTGTCTGAAGTGAATCTTGCACCACTGATGTGTCTGAAGTGAGTCTTGCACCACTGATGTGTCTGAAGTGAGTCTTGCACCACTGATGTGTCTGAAGTGAGTCTTGCACCACTGATGTGTCTGAAGTGAGTCTTGCACCACTGATGTGTCTGAAGTGAGTCTTGCACCACTGATGTGTCTGAAGTGAGTCTTGCACCACTGATGTGTCTGAAGTGAGTCTTGCACCACTGATGTGTATGAAATATTTAAATGATACTGCACAGGAACCTGAGTCTTATGATTCACTGTTTGAGGAGATGAAAATAAGAAAAATGACCAGAGAGAAGATCCAGGAAGAAGACTGTAACAAGATGCAAGAAGACTAATTGTATCCAAGAAGAGTTGAAGAGGCAGAAGACATGGTCAGGGAGGAGATTACTGGGAGGGGGGGGAGACAGAACATACCCTGGGAGGGGGGGAGACAGAACATACCCTGGGAGGGGGGGAGACAGAACATACCCTGGGAGGGGGGGAGACAGAACATACCCTGGGAGGGGGGGAGACAGAACATACCCTGGGAGGGGGGGAGACAGAACATACCCTGGGAGGGGGGAAGACAGAACATACCCTGGGAAGGGGGAGACAGAACATACCCTGGGAGGGGGGGAGACAGAACATACAAGGGGCGGGGGGGAGACAGAACATGCCCTGGGAGGGGGTAAACAGAACATACCCTGGGAGGGGGGGAGACAGAACATACCCTGGGAGGGGGGGAGACAGAACATACCCTGGGAGGGGGGGAGACAGAACATACCCTGGGAGGGGGGGAGACAGAACATCCCCTGGGAGGGGGGGAGACAGAACATACCCTGGGAGGGGGGAAGACAGAACATACCATGGGAGGGGGGAGACAGAACATACCCTGGGAAGGGGGAGACAGAACATACCCTGGGAGGGGGGGAGACAGAACATACAATGGGAGGGGGGGAGACAGAACATACAATGGGAGGGGGGGAGACAGAACATGCCCTGGGAGGGGGAAAACAGAACATACCCTGGGAGGGGGGGAGACAGAACATACCCTGGGAGGGGGGGAGACAGAACATACCCTGGGAGGGGGGTGAGACAGAAAATACCCTGGGAGAGGGAGACAGAACATACCCTGGGAGGGGGTGAGACAGAGAACATAACCTGGGAGAGGGGGAGACAGAACATACCCTGGGAGGGGGGGAGACAGAACATACCCTGGGAGGGGGGGAGACAGAACATACCCTGGGAGGGGGGGAGACAGAACATACCCTGGGAGGGGGGGAGACAGAACATACCCTGGGAGGGGGGGAGACAGAACATACCCTGGGAGGGGGGTGAGACAGAAAATACCCTGGGAGAGGGAGACAGAACATACCCTGGGAGGGGGTGAGACAGAGAACATATACCCTGGGAGGGAGGTGAGACAGATAACACGCACACCCTGGGAGGGGGGTGAATCAGAACATACCCTGGGAGGAGGGTGAGACAGAGAACATACCCTGGGAGAGGGATGAGACAGAACATACCCTGGGAGGGGGGTGAGACAGAACATACCCTGGGAGGAGGGGTGAGACAGAGAACATACCCTGGGAGAGGGATGAGACAGAACATACCCTGGGAGGGGGGTGAGACAGAACATACCCTGGGAGGGGGTGAGACAGAGAACATATACCCTGGGAGGGAGGTGAGACAGATAACACACATACCCTGGGAGGGGGGTGAGACAGAGAACATACCCTGGGAGGGGGTGAGACAGAGAACATACCCTGGGAGGGGGTGAGACAGAGAACATACCCTGGGAGGGGAGTGAGACAGAGAACATACCCTGAGAGGGGGGTGAGACAGAGAACATACCCTGAGAGGGGGGTGAGACAGAGAACATACCCTGGGAGGGGGGTGAGACAGAGAACATACCCTGGGAGAGGGATGAGACAGAACATACCCTGGGAGGGGGATGAGACAGAGAACATACCCTGGGAGGGGGGTGAGACAGAGAACATATACTCTGGGAGGGGGGTGAGACAGAACATACCCTGGGAGGGGGGTGAGACAGAGAAAATACCCTGGGAGAGGGATGAGACAGAACATACCCTGGGAGGGGGGTGAGACAGAGAACATACCCTGGGAGGGGGGTGAGACAGAGAATATACCCTGGGAGGGGGGTGAGACAGAATATACCCTGGGAAAGGGGTGAGACAGAAAACATACCCTGGGAGGGGGGGTGAGACAGAGAACATACCCTGGGAGAGGGATGAGACAGAACATACCCTGGGAGGGGGGGTGAGACAGAGAACATACCCTGAGAGAGGGATGAGACAGAACATACCCTGAGAGGGGGGTGAGACAGAATATACCCTGGGAGGGGATGAGACAGAGCATACCCTGGGAGGGGGGTGAGACAGAATATACCCTTGGAGGGGGTGAGAGAGAACATACCCTGGGAGGGGGTGAGACAGAGAACATACCCTGGGAGAGGGATGAGAGAACATACAATGGGAGGGGGGTGAGACAGAGAACATACCCTGGGAGGGGGATGAGACAGAGAACATATACCCTGGGAGGGAGGTGAGACAGATAACACATGTACCCTGGGAGGGGGGTGAGACAGAACATACCCTGGGTGGGGGGGTGACAGAGAACATACCCTGGGAGGGGGGGTGAGACAGAGAACATACCCTGGGAGGGGGGATGAGACAGAGAACATACCCTGGGAGGGGGGTGAGACAGAGAACATACCCTGGGAGGGGGGGTGAGACAGAGAACATACCCTGGGAGGGGAGTGAGACAGAACATACCCTGGGAGGGGGGTGAGACAGAACATACCCTGGGAGGGGTGGTGAGACAGAACATACATTGGGAGGGGGGTGAGACAGAGAACATACCCTTTGAGGGGGTGAGACAGCGAACATACCCTGGGAGGGGGGTGAGACAGAACATACCCTTTGAGGGGGGTGAGGCAGAACATACCCTTGGAGGGGGGTGAGAAAGAGAACATACCCTGGGAGGGGGGTGAGACAACATACCCTGGGAGGGGGGTGAGACAGAGAACATACCCTGGGAGTGGGGTGAGACAGCGAACATACCCTGGGAGGGGGGTGAGACAGAACATACCCTGGGCGGGGGTGAGACAGAGAACAGACCCTGGGAGGGGGGGTGAGACAGAGAACATAGCCTTTGAGGGGGGTGAGACAGAACATACCCTTGGAGGGGGGTGAGACAGAGAACATACCCTGGGAGGGGGGTGAGACAGAACATACCCTGGGAGGGGGGTGAGACAGAACATACCCTGGGAGGGGGTGAGACAGAACATACCCTGGGAGGGGGGTGAGAAAGAGAACATACCCTGGGAGGGGGGTGAGACAGAACATACCCTGGGAGGGGGGTGAGACAGAACATACCCTGGGAGGGGGGTGAGACAGAACATACCCTGGGAGGGGGGTGAGACAGAACATACCCTGGGAGGGGGGTGAGACAGAACATACCCTGGGAGGGGGGTGAGACAGAACATACCCTGGGAGGGGGGTGAGACAGAACATACCCTGGGAGGGGGGTGAGACAGAACATACCCTGGGAGGGGGGTGAGACAGAACATACCCTGGGAGGGGGGTGAGACAGAACATACCCTGGGAGGGGGGTGAGACAGAACATACCCTGGGAGGGGGGTGAGACAGAACATACCCTGGGAGGGGGGTGAGACAGAACATACCCTGGGAGGGGGGTGAGACAGAACATACCCTGGGAGGGGGGTGAGACAGAACATACCCTGGGAGGGGGGTGAGACAGAACATACCCTGGGAGGGGGGTGAGACAGAACATACCCTGGGAGGGGGGTGAGACAGAACATACCCTGGGAGGGGGGTGAGACAGAACATACCCTGGGAGGGGGGTGAGACAGAACATACCCTGGGAGGGGGGTGAGACAGAACATACCCTGGGAGGGGGGTGAGACAGAACATACCCTGGGAGGGGGGTGAGACAGAACATACCCTGGGAGGGGGGTGAGACAGAACATACCCTGGGAGGGGGGTGAGACAGAACATACCCTGGGAGGGGGGTGAGACAGAACATACCCTGGGAGGGGGGTGAGACAGAACATACCCTGGGAGGGGGGTGAGACAGAACATACCCTGGGAGGGGGGGTCACTGCAGACATCTTGCTACGTCAGGGAGTAATACAACAAACAAATCACAAGAACACCCTTGATATACCTTTGGTAAGTTTCAAGAGTTTTTCCACTTCCGGATCTAGGGCCTGGGCCAGACTTGTCTGGTGCTTGCCTGGCCAACCAGGTTGTTGCTGCTGGCCATCCACTGGCCCACATATCCATCACAGCCTGGTTGATCTGGCACCTGAAGATACTTTTCTAGTTTTCTCTTGAAGACTTCTACACTTGTTCCAGCAATGTTTCTGATATCTTCTGGAAAGATGTTGAATAATCTGGGCCCACGAATGTTAATACTGTGTTCTCTTACAGCATTCACGGCGCCCCTGTTTTTTACTGGGTTTATTCTGCATTTCCTCCCAAATCTCCCACTCAAGTATGTTCTGGTAGTGTGCAAATTTGGGATTAGGCCCTCAAGTACTTTCCACGTATGTATTATCATGTATCTCTCTCTCTTCAGCTCCAGTGAGTACATATTTAGGACTTTGAGACGTTCCTAGTAATTTAAATGCTTTATTGGCTCTATCTAGGGTTAGGCTGTAAATAATCTATTTCAGCTCACCAATATCTATTCACCAAACAATATCATGAACTAGTGAGCACAGGCGATCTGAAAAGTTTCACTTTTGGCACTATTTAATTGGTTTTGAAAGTTCTCATTATCCACCGTCGCCAGCATGCGCAAAACTAACCAACTTCACAACTGTTTTCAACAACCTTTAAGAATTATTTAGGACATGATACTTAATGTACACTAGAATCATCTTGAACCAACATGAAGTGTGGTCCTGGTCAAGTATATAACAAACAGCTGTAAAAGGTTTTGCTACCAGATGAAGGTTGGAACTGAGGGCGCTGGACGTCGAGGAGAGACAAACTCTACAAATACTAGATAACAAGAGTACCAGGAAGTAATATGATCATGACAAACTAATCAAGAGTGCGAGTATATACGAACTGGCTGTTTGAGCTGCAAGGAAAGCACAAGTCCATGAACACAGACGGTGGGTAAGATGCAAATGAACCATAAGAATGTTAGAACAGGCTTGTTAAGACTCAAGGTAACAGGTGAGGCGAAGGTGTGATGGGGACAGACAATATGCACAGCTTCCAGAACAAGAAAGATTGGGCAATGGAGGAGAGGACTCAGTAACGTCGGTCGACACAAGTTTCAAGACGAGGCTACGAACCATATACCTCTGATATACCTTTGAAGAATTTCCAGAGTATATCTACTCTCTGAGCCCGGCCATGGGCCAGGCTCGTCTGCTGCTCGCCTGGTCAACCAGGCTGTTGCTACTGGAGGCCCGCTGCCCCACACAGCCTGGTTGATCTGGCACCTGGTGAAGATACTTGTCTAGTTCCCTCTTGAAGGCTTCAACACTTGCAGTGTTTCTGATATCTTCTGGTAAGATGTTGAAAAGTCTGGGACCCCGGATGTTGATACAGTGTTCCCTTATTGTCCCCACTGCACCCCTGCTCCTCACTAGGTTTATTTTACACTTCCTCCCATATCTCTCACTCCAGTATGTTGTTATGGCAGTGTGCAGATTTGGGACCAAGCCTTCGAGTACCTTCCAGGTATATATTATCATGTACCTCTCTCTCCTCCGCTCCAATGAGTACATGTTCAAAACTTGCAGGCGTTCCCAGTAGTTTAGGTGCTTTACTGGCTCAATGTGAGTCGTAAACGATCTCTGTATTTGTTCCAGCTCCGATATTTCTCCTGCACTGAACGGGGCCGTCAGCACTGAGCAATATTCTAAGTGAGGGAGCACTAGCGATTTGAAGAGTGTCACCATCGGCATTGTTTCCCTTGTTTTGAAAGTTCTCAATACCCACCCCGTCATCTTCCTGGCTGTCGTGATCTTTGTCTTGTTATGGTCTTTAAAAGAAAGGTCCGCTGACATAATTATTCCCAGGTCTTTTACGTTTTCCTTACGTTCTATTTGGTGACCCTCTTGAGTTTTGTATATAGTGATCCTTTTGAGTTCATTCTTGCCATACCTAAGCAGCTGGAACTTATCACCATTGAACGTCATGTTGTTTTCTACTGCCCACTGGAAAACCCTGTTTATGTCTTCCTGTACTTTTTCAGTGTCCTCTACCGTACTGACTTTCATGCTTATTTTACTGTCATCTGCAAATGATGATACAAAAGTGTGCCGGGTGTTTTTGTCTATGTCTGCTATGAGGATGAGGAACAGCAGAGGTGCCAGGACAGTGCCTTGGGGCACTGAGCTTTTGACCTCGCTGATGCTGCATCTTGGCCTGTTCGCTTCTACTTTTTGTGTTGTGTGTGTCAGGAAACCGAAAATTCATCTGCCTACCTTCCCCGTAATGCCCATGACTCAACCCAATGTATACACGGACTGAAACGTTGTCATAAGCTTCTCTCTCTCTCTTATGTGCGGGTTATTTGTGTGAGCACACACACACACACACACACACACACACACACACACACACACACACACACACACACACACACACACACACAAAACTACACCCAGGACTGGGACATGAAGGTCACTTCTTAACATGATTGTACTACTAAACACAATTCATGTATGCTAGAAGTGAGCTACACGGAGAATGTGTAGAGTGAAGCAGTAGTGTTGGGGAGGATCAGTGAAGCAGTAGTGTTGGGGAGGATCAGTGAAGCAGTAGTGTTGGGGAGGATCAGTGAAGCAGTAGTGTTGGGGAGGATCAGTGAAGCAGTAGTGTTGGGGAGGATCAGTGAAGCAGTAGTGTTGGGGAGGATCAGTGAAGCAGTAGTGTTGGGGAGGATCAGTGAAGCAGTAGTGTTGGGGAGGATCAGTGAAGCAGTAGTGTTGGGGAGGATCAGTGAAGCAGTAGTGTTGGGGAGGATCAGTGAAGCAGTAGTGTTGGGGAGGATCAGTGAAGCAGTAGTGTTGGGGAGGATCAGTGAAGCAGTAGTGTTGGGGAGGATCAGTGAAGCAGTAGTGTTGGGGAGGATCAGTGAAGCAGTAGTGTTGGGGAGGATCAGTGAAGCAGTAGTGTTGGGGAGGATCAGTGAAGCAGTAGTGTTGGGGAGGATCAGTGAAGCAGTAGTGTTGGGGAGGATCAGTGAAGCAGTAGTGTTGGGGAGGATCAGTGAAGCAGTAGTGTTGGGGAGGATCAGTGAAGCAGTAGTGTTGGGGAGGATCAGTGAAGCAGTAGTGTTGGGGAGGATCAGTGAAGCAGTAGTGTTGGGGAGGATCAGTGAAGCAGTAGTGTTGGGGAGGATCAGTGAAGCAGTAGTGTTGGGGAGGATCAGTGAAGCAGTAGTGTTGGGGAGGATCAGTGAAGCAGTAGTGTTGGGGAGGATCAGTGAAGCAGTAGTGTTGGGGAGGATCAGTGAAGCAGTAGTGTTGGGGAGGATCAGTGAAGCAGTAGTGTTGGGGAGGATCAGTGAAGCAGTAGTGTTGGGGAGGATCAGTGAAGCAGTAGTGTTGGGGAGGATCAGTGAAGCAGTAGTGTTGGGGAGGATCAGTGAAGCAGTAGTGTTGGGGAGGATCAGTGAAGCAGTAGTGTTGGGGAGGATGATCCTCGCATCATGACATGCTTCACAACTGAAGGTTTCCAGATTATTTCGGTCACTTCGTTGTCAGGAGTTTACTGGACGCTTCTTTGAATATGCTTAATTAAGTGTATGCTTTATAGGTTTAAGAAACCTAACCTAATATAACCTAACTTATTATAACCTAATATAACCTGACTTATTATAACCTAACTTAAAAACAAGGCAGAAAATGAGACCAGAAAATTTATAGGAATCGCTAAGATGTTGTGTACATCGTCTAATTATTTAACGTACTAAAATTTGAATGTTTCTGTGAGGGATCTCTCTCTCTCTCTCTCTCTCTCTCTCTCTCTCTCTCTCTCTCTCTCTCTCTCTCTCTCTCTCAACACTATCCTCTGTCTCACCATGTCTAAGTGAAGTCTCTCTCTCTCCGCCTCAACTCTCACAACACTATCCTGTGTCTCACCATACATCACTCCTTTACATTCCAAACTTTCCCCCTCACTCCCCTTCCCCTTGTTCTCCTCCCTCCCTCCCTCCCTCCCTCACCCCCTCCCTCCCTCCCTCCCTCACCCCCTCCACTTAAATCTACAAGAGTGAGAGTTGCCCAGTTAACCTAAATACTGTTATAGTCCCTCTCTCATACCCGCAAAATACTTTGGCACTCTTTAGACACTACCCACGCCCATACACACTACCCACGCCCATACACACTACCCACGCCCATACACACTACCCACGCCCATACACACTACCCACGCCCATACACACAACCCACACCCATACACACTACCCACGCCCATACACACTACCCACGCCCATACACAATACCCACGCCCATACACACTACCCACGCCCATACACACAACCCACACCCATACACACTACCCACGCCCATACACACTACCCACGCCCATACACACTACCCACGCCCATACACACAACCCACACCCATACACAACCCACACCCATACACACTACCCACGCCCATACACACTACCCACGCCCATACACACTACCCACGCCCATACACACAACCCACACCCACACACTACCCACACCCATACTACCCATACACACTACCCACACCCATATACACTACTCACGCTCATACACACTACCCACACCCATATACACTACCCACACCCATATACACTACTCACGCTCATACACACTACCCACACCCATACACACTACCCCCACACACTACGCACGCCCATACACACTACCCACACCCATACACATTACGCACGCCCATACACACTACCCACACCCATACACACAACCCACACCCATACACACTACCCACACCCATACACACTACACGAACCTATACACACTGGAAAATTGCATTTATCTGAATGTAACTAATTATGTACATAACAGTAAATAATAACAAAGATAATTATTATTTATCAATGTTACATAGACAAGTAGGAATTTGGGACACCTAGGTCGCAAAAAATGTCCCCCTTCGATACCTACCACTGTCATATCCACAAGTTGCTCTGGACCTATTAATTAAATGAAATATACATACACCAGGAATACTGGTAAATATATAAATTTGTGGACTGTATATTAAAAATAATAAATGGTTATATATATACACAATTATATAACAGAAGGAAAATATATCTTAATATCACTCACCAATTTGACTGGAGATTAATGTGTATCATACTCAGAAAACCTCACTAACTAAATCTATGAAAATAATGCTGGCCAGAATTATACACAAATCTAGAGAGCTTATCTGAGGTTCCTGGAGCTGTCTTGTCCAGTCGTCTGATATCTCAAGTTATGCAGGAATGCACATCCACCAATTTCGCCTCCTATTTGAGAGGTGTCAACACAATTTTAACCTCTAGAGCACGAACAATTCTTCCCATTACACCAACGTTTGTACAAAATTCAAGACCAAGATGGCGAGTCTCGTCTGCACCGATGCAGGCTTTCCGTTTTCTATGACATAAATATTATTAAATACAGTATGGCCATTTATTTACATATAAATACTGAATTTCTGGAAAATATATACAGTATTTTTCACAAACACAACCCATACACACTACCCACACCCATATGCACTACCCACACACACACAACCCATACACACTACCTACACCCATACACACAACCCATGCACATTACCCACACCCATACACACTACCCACACCCATACACACTATCCACACCCATGCACACTACCCACACCAATACAAACTACCCACACCCATACACACTACCCACACCCATACACACTACCCACACCCATACAGACAACCCACACACTACCCACACCCATACACACAACCTGCACCCATACACACTACTCACACCCATACTCACTACACACGCCCATACACACTACCCACGCGCATACACACTACCCACACCCATACACACAACCCACACCCATACACACTACCCACACCCATACACACTACCCACACCCATGTTCATTACGCACGTCCATACACACTACCCACTCGCATACGCACAACCCAAACCCATACACACTACCCACACCCATACACACAACCCACACCCATACACACAACCCACACCCATACACACAACCAACACCCATACACACTACCCACACCCATACTCACTACACACGCCCATACACACTACCCACACCCATACACACAACCCACACCCATACACACTACCCACACACACAACCCACACCTATACACACTACCCACACCCATACACACTATCCACAAACATACACACTACCCACACTCATACACAACCCACGCCCATACACACAACCCACGCCCATACACTACCCACGCACACACTACCCACGCCCATACACACTACCCACACCCATACACTACCCACACACACTACCCACGCCCATACACACAACACCCCTACACACTACCCACACCCATACACACTACCCACACCCATACACACTGCCCACACCCATACACACAAACCACACCAATACACACTACCCACACTCATACACACAATCCACACCCATACACACTACCCACACCCATACAACCCACACCCATACACACTACCCACGCCCATACACACAATCAACACCCCTACACACTACCCATACCCATACACACTACCCACACCCATACACTACCCACACCCATACACACAAACCACACCCATACACACTACCCACACTCATACACACAATCCACACTACCCACACCCATACACACAACCCACACCCATACAGACTACGCACATACACACTGCCCACGCCCACACACACTACCCACACCCATACACACTACCCACGCCCATACACACAATCAACACCCCTACACACTACCCACACCCATACACACAATCCACACCCATACACAACCCACACCCATACACACTACCCACACCCATACACACTACCCACACTCATACACACAATCCACACCCATACACACTACCCACACCCATACACACTACTCAGACCCATACACACAACCCACACCCATACACACTACCCACACACAACCCACACCTATACACACTACCCACACCCATACACACTATCCACACCCATACACTACCCACACCCATACACACAACCCACATCCATACACACTACCCACACACACTACCCACGCCCATACACATTACCCACGCCCATACACACAACACCCCTACACACTATTCACACCCATACACACTACCCACACCCATACACACAAACCACACCCATACACACTACCCACACCCATACACACAATCCACACCCATACACACTACCCACACCCATACACACTACCCACACCCATACACACAACCCACACCCATACACAACCCACACTCATACACACTACCCACGCCCATACACACTACCCACACTCATACACACAACCCACACCAATACACACAACCCACATCCATAAACACTATCCACGCCCATACACACTACCCACACCCATACACACAACCCACACCCATACACAACCCACACCAATGCACACAACCCACACCCATACACACTACACACGCCCATACACACTACCCACACCCATACACACAACCCACACCCATACACACAACCCACACCCATACACACAACCCACACAACCCACACTACCCACGCCCATACACACTACCCACACTCATACACAACCCACACCCATACACACAACCCACACCCATACACAACCCACACCCATACACACTACCCACGCCCATACACACTACCCACACTCATACACACAACCCAAATACACTACCCAAAGTAATACACTACCCACACCCATACACACTACCCACGCCCATACATAGTAGTAACAGCATGGTTGTTGAGGCCCTGATCTACAGCGGGGCCTGGTGATGGACCGTGCCGTGGGGTCGCTGACCCCCGAAACATCCTGCAGGTAGACTCCAGGTATACCCTGCCAGGGGTTCACTCCAGGTATACCCTGCCAGGGGTTCACTCCAGGTATACCCTGCCAGGGGTTCACTCCAGGTATACCCTGCCAGGGGTTCACTCCAGGTATACCTTGCCAGGGGTTCACTCCAGGTATACCCTGCCAGGGGTTCACTCCAGGTATACCTTGCCAGGGGTTCACTCCAGGTATACCCTGCCAGGGGTTCACTCCAGGTATACCCTGCCAGGGGTTCACTCCAGGTATACCCTGCCAGGGGTTCACTCCAGGTATACCCTGCCAGGGGTTCACTCCAGGTATACCCTGCCAGGGGTTCACTCCAGGTATACCCTGCCAGGGGTTCACTCCAGGTATACCCTGCCAGGGGTTCACTCCAGGTATACCTTGCCAGGGGTTCACTCCAGGTATACCCTGCCAGGGGTACACTCCAGGTATACCCTGCCAGGGGTTCACTCCAGGTATACCCTGCCAGGGGTTCACTCCAGGTATACCTTGCCAGGGGTTCACGCCCAACACGTACGCTGATTTACTATGTATTTAGGTGGACGAGAGTAAATAAGGGAGGAGTGAAACTATGCAAGGAAATCAATATTATCCACAAGTTTTGATATCAAATGATACATAAAAAGTGCTAAGAATTAAAGAGGAAAAACCTACCTGGAGGGTATTCCGGGGGTCAGCGCCCCCGCGGCACGGCCAAGAGGAAGAACCTACCTGGAGGGTATTCCGGGGGTCAGCGCCCCCGCGGCACGGCCAAGAGGAAGAACCTACCTGGAGGGTATTCCGGGGGTCAGCGCCCCCGCGGCACGGCCAAGAGGAAGAACCTACCTGGAGGGTATTCCGGGGGTCAGCGCCCCCGCGGCACGGCCAAGAGGAAGAACCTACCTGGAGGGTATTCCGGGGGTCAGCGCCCCCCCGGCACGGCCAAGAGGAAGAACCTACCTGGAGGGTATTCCGGGGGTCAGCGCCCCCCCGGCACGGCCAAGAGGAAGAACCTACCTGGAGGGTATTCCGGGGGTCAGCGCCCCCGCGGCACGGTCATCATCCTTGCATATAAACAAGAGTGAACATCACCAGAACAATTCATAGATCATAAAAGATATTGTGGGGAAAATCCTACACTCTGTGTTCTTCTGTTTTGATATTTTAACCTTTAAGATGTACAAGAACCAGTTGATGATTACAACACCTGTCCAACACCTGTGCAACACCTGCGTAGTACAGTGTTGACAAGTTTCGCCTACACAGTAAGGTTCAGTCGAATAAAGAGGCAGCAGGTGTAGTAGTAGTGAAGTGATGATAATATAATCAGTGGATCAACGGTGAAGAATCAGTGTTTGAGGGGGTCAGTCCTGAGGGACAGGTCAAAGGTCAACGTCAGTGATTCTGAACCAGGGTAAATTTACCCCTTGTTAGTATAACATTACATGACAACGGCTAAATATTTGTACCTCATAACTCAATAATAATTATTTCTTTACAAAACAATGTTCCATTTTTTTTTATTTCTGGTGATACGAATGTATATTGATATTATTGTCCAAAATCCGAATTTATTTTTTTTCTGACTTTCTTGTTTGTCTGTCCCTTTATCATGGCGATAATTTTTTTCTACTCTGAGAGCCCGGTCATGAGCCAGGCTCGTCTGGGGGCTAGCCTGGTCAACCAGGTTGTTGCTGCTGGAGGCCCCCCTGCCCCACATATCGATCACAGCCTGGTTGATCAGGCAAACACCAGACGAGCCTGGCCCATGACCGGGCTCCGGGAGTAGAAAGACTTAGGAAGTTATCAAAGGATATGTGGCCTCTGATTACCCTTCATCCCGTCTCTCTCATGCCAATACATGTATGCCATAAAACTTACGTTCATCCCATTATTCATAGTTTTGTAATATATAACACGTAGACCTTTGACCTGTCCCTCTGATGTCACCCAGGTGTGTATTATAAGGTGTCGTTGTTCCACACACCACATTCCCATGGGTAGCCAGGCTGGGCAGGAAAGTGGTCTCGTGGATAGCAGGGCAGGATAGTCTCGAGGGTAGCCTGACAGAATAGTCTCGTGGGTAGCCTAGCAGGACAGGAGTTTCGTGGGTAGCAAGGCAGGATAGGAGTCTCGTGGGTAGCAGAGCAGGCAGCTGCCAGCTAACTGTAAACACAACCAGTCAGGTTAGGTCCTGGGCAGGATATGCTAATTGGAGGAATAGCCTAGTGGGTGTCTGTCACCCCCTACCACCATCTTTCACCCCACTACCACCATCCCTCACCCACTATCACCATCCTTCATCCCACTACCACCATCCCTCACCCACTATCACCATCCTTCATCCCACTACCACCATCCCTCACCCACTATCACCATCCTTCACCCCACTACCACCATCCTTCACCCTACTACCACCATCCCTCATCCCACTACCACCATCCCTCACCCCGCTACCACCATCCCTCACCCCGCTACCACCATCCCTCACCCACTATCACCATCCTTCACCCCACTACCACCACCCCTCACCCCACTACCACCATCCCTTACCCCCCTACCACCATTCTTCACCCCACTACCACCATCCCTCACCCACTATCACCATCCTTCACCCCACTATCACCATCCCTCACCCCACTACCAACATCCTTCACCCCACTACCAACATCCCTCACCCCACTACCACCATCTCTCACCCCACTACCATCATACCTCACCCACTACCACTATCTCTCACCCCATTACCACCATACCTCACCCACTACCACATTCTCTCACCCCACTACCACCATCTCTCACCCACTACCACCCTCCCTCCCCCACTACCACCAGACCTCACCCACTACCACCATCTCTCACCACACTACCACCATTCCTCACCCACTACTACCCTCCCTCCCCCACTACCACCATCCCTCACCCCACTACCACCATCTCTCACCCCACTACCACCATCCCTCACCCACTACCATCATCCCTCACCCACTACCATCATCCCTCCCCCACTACCACCATCCATCACCCCACTACCACCATCCCTCACCCACTATCACCCTCCCTCCCCCCATTACCACCATCCTTCACCCCACTACCACCATCCCTCATCCAACTACCACCATCTCTCTCCTACTACCACCATCTCTCAACCACTACTACCCTCTCTCAACCACTGCCACCATCCCTCACCCACTACCACCATCCCCACCCACTACCACCATCTCTCTCCCACTGCCACCATCCCTCACCCACTACTACTATCTGTCATCCACTACCACCATCTCTCAACCAGTACCACCATCCCCCACCCACTACCACCATCTCTCAACCAGTACCACCATCCCCCACCCACAACCACCATTCCCCACCCACTACCACCATATCTCAACCAGTACAACTATCCCCCACCCACTACCACCATCTCTCAGCCAGTACCACCATCCCCCATCCACTACCACCATCTCTCAACCAGTACCACCGTCGTTGCAGCTCACAAGACTGCCATCCCCACGAGCCCCTTTGGGGCGGGGCAGATGGCAGACTAGAGGCCTAGCTTCTCCCTACGAGCCCCGTGAGGGCGGGGACTGTGGCTAGGCCTGGGGACACTTGGTCCCAAAGATGAGGGGGTACTTGTACCTCCTCCCATGGGAGACTTAGGTCTCGAGATACTCCCCAGATAGGGAGCCAAGGCCGGGTCACCACTACTTGGAAAAGACCCGGGCCGGGAGAATACCGGTGAATAAAAAAAAAAAAAAAGTACCACCGTCCCCCGCCCACTACCACCATCCCCCGCCCACTACCACCACCCCCACCCACTACCACCATCCCCCACTCACTACCACCACAACCCCACTCACTACCACCACTACCCCACTCACTACCACCACTACCCACTCACTATCACCACTACCCCACTCACAACCACCACTACCCAACTCACTTCCACCACTACCCCACTCACTACCACCACAACCCCACTCACTACCACCACCCTCCACCACCATCCCCCACCCACTACCACCACCCTCCACCATCCCCCGCCCACTACCACCACCCCCACCCACTACCACCATCCCCCACCCACTACCACCACCCCCCACTCACTACCACCACCCCCCACTCACTACCACCACCACCACCCACTATCACCATCCCCCACCCACTACCACCATCCCCCACCCACTACCACCACCCCCCACCCACTACCACCATCCCCCACCCACTACCACCATCCACCACCCACTACCACCACCCCCCACCCACTACCACCCTCCCCCACCCACTACCACCATCCCCCCCCCACAACCCCCACCCCCCACCCACTACCACCACCCCCACCCACTACCACCACCCCCACCCACTACCACCATCCCCCACCCACTACCACCACCCCCCACCCACTACCACCACCCCCACCCACTTCCGCCATCCCGCACCCGCTACCACCATCCCCACCCACTACCACCACCCCCCACCCACTACCACCACCCCCCACCCATTACCACCATCCCCCACCCACTACCATCCACCACCCACTACCACCATCCACCACCCACTACCCCCACCCCCCACCCACTACCACCACCCACTACCACCATCCACCACCCACTACCCCACCCACTACCACCATCCCCCACCCACTACCACTACCCACTACCACCATCCACCACCCACTACCACCACCCCCCACCCACTACCACCATCCCCCACCCACTACCACCATCCACCACCACCACCCCCCACCCACTACCACCATCCCCCACCCACTACCACCATCCCCCACTCACTACCACCATCCCCACCCACTACCACCATCCCCCACCCACTACCACCACCCACTACCACCACCCCCCACCCACTACCACCACCCCCACCCACTACCACCATCCCCCACCAACTACCACCACCCCCCACCCACTACCACCACCCCCACCCACTTCCGCCATCCCCCACCCACTACCACCATCCCCCACCCACTACCACCACCCCCCACCCACTACCACCCCCCCACCCATTACCACCATCCACCACCCCCACCCACTACCACCACCCCCCAACCACTACCACCACCCCCCACCCACTACCACCATCCCCCACCCACTACCACCACCCACTACCACCATCCCCACCCACTACCACCATACCCCACCCACTACCACCATCCCCCACCCACTACCACCACCCACTACCACCATCCCCCACCCACTACCACCACCCCCACCCACTACCACCACCCCCCAACCACTACCACCACCCCCCACCCACTACCACCATCCCCCACCCACTACCACCATACACTCCCACTAACACCATACACTCCCACTACCACCATACACTCCCTCCCACTACCACCATCCCCCTCCCACTACCACCATCCCCCACCCACTACCACCACCACCACCCACTACCACCATCCCCCACCCACTACCACCACCACCCACTACCACCATCCCCCACCCACTACCACCACCACCCACTACCACCATCCCCCACCCACTACAACCATCCCCCACCCACTACCACCACCACCCACTACCACCATCCCCCACCCACTACCACCATCCCCCACCCACTACCACCACCCACTACCACCCTCCCCCACCCACTACCACCATCCCCCACCCACTACCACCACCACCCACTACCACCATCCCCCACCCACTACCACCATCCCCCACCCACTACCACCACCCACTACCACCATCCCCCACCCCCTACCACCATCCCCCACCCACTACAACCATCCCCCACCCACTACCACCACCACCCACTACCACCATCCCCCACCCACTACCACCACCCACTACCACCATCCCCCACCCACTTCCACCACCCACTACCACCCTCCCCCACCCACTACCACCATCCCCCACCCACTACCACCACCACCACCCACTACCACCATCCCCCACCCACTACCACCACCACCCACTACCACCATTCCCCACCCACTACCACCACCCACTACCACCATCCCCCACCCACTACCACCATCCACCACCCACTACCACCACCCACTACCACCATCCCCCACCCACTACCACCACCCACTACCACCCTCCCCCACCCACTACCACCATCCCCCACCCACTACCACCACCACCCACTACCACCATCCACCACCCACTACCACCCTCCCCCACCCACTACCACCATCCCCCACCCACTACCACCATCCCCCACCCACAACCACCATCCCCCACCCACTACCACCATCCACCACCCTCTACCACCCCCCACTACCAACATCCCCCACCCACTACCACCATCCCCCACCCACTACCACCACCCACTACCACCCTCCCCCACCCACTACCACCATCCCCCACCCACTACCACCACCACCCACTACCACCATCCCCCACCCACTACCACCATCCCCCACCCACCACCACCACCCACTACCACCATCCCCCACCCACTACCACCACCACCCACTACCACCATCCCCCACCCACTACAACCATCCCCCACCCACTACCACCATCCCCCACCCACTACCACCACCACCCACTACCACCATCCCCCACCCACTACCACCATCCCCCACCCACTACCACCACCCACGACCACCATCCACCACCCACTACCACCATCCCCCACCCACTACCACCACCCACTACCACCATCCCCCACCCACTATCCCCAGCCAAACTAGCAACATTATAATTATCTATCTTTTGATATACATTTGGTGAATTTCGAGTGTTTCTGTTCTCGGAGCCTGACGATGGGACACACTAGTTTGATGCTAGCCTGATCAACCAGGCTGTTGCTACTGGTGGCCCGCTGCCCTACATATCCATCCTGGTATAAGTACTAATAGCACTATCACTACTCCAAGAACCACAACATCTAGCACTAATTAGATGCATATCTATTACCGTTGATCCTAGAAAGGCGTCCCCGTAGTCCATCAGTCAGTGGTTCCTGAACTAGGGTGCACCAGAAAACCTCAGGGGATGCGCCAGATAATATAACCTCAGGGGATGCGCCAGATAATATAACCTCAGGGGATGCGCCAGAAGACTTTCCTAACAGCTAACAGCTGTCTGGTGTTCTCTTATTTACATCCACGCTTACTAACATTAAAACTTAAAACACAAGCTGCGAGAATCAAGGTTCTCTGTTCATTTTCCAGCTCAACAATTTCACAAGCTGTGAAGGGAAGCCGTTGGGGTTCGGTAATATTCCAGCCCAGAGAGAACAGTGACTCGAAGACTATCATCAATGTCTTGGCATCTCTCTTGTTTGAAGGCTCTAATTATCAAACGTATTATGTTTTGGGCAGCTGTGACAACATTATTGTGCACGGTCAATGAGCACAACAGTTGTCATTTCACAACTGCAAAAAAAAAAAATGATAGGTTAGATAACTAGAACTTTCAAAATATGAGATACTAAGCCAACAATGATTTTGTTCGGGACACTTGTTCTCTCCAGGCTGGAATATTGCTGTCCACTAAAGGTCCCCTTCAAGGCTGGAAAAATTGCTGAGATGAAAACGTGCAGAGAATTTTCAATGCTCGTAAACTCTCAATCAAACATTTAAACTCCTGGCAATGCTTTAAGTCCCTTCGCTGTATTCCTTGTAACGTAAGCGAGAAATGTAAATGATAATAATATACCCCTGGAAAATCCTGGAGGGACTGGTCCCAAACCTGAATACTGCAGTAACTCCGCGTGGCAAGAGACTTGGCAGACGGTGCAGAATACTTCCATTAAAAAATAGGGGCGCGACGAGTACACTAAAAGAGAACTTCATGAGTGTCAAAGAGTTCCTTAAGTCTTCAACGCCCTCCCTCCATGCATATCGGAAATTACCAACAAATCTCTGACGTTTTTCAAGAGGGAACTAGACAAGTTCCATAGATCAATCTCTGACTAACCGGCCAATGACTCGTACGTTGGACTGCTTGCGGCCAGCAGTGACAACCTGGTCTAGGACAGGGCAGTAGGAGGTACTGACCCTCGGAAACCTCTCTCAGATATCCCAAGAGGCTTGGCAGACGATGAAGGCTACCTCCAGTGAAATGCAGGAGCGATGAATACACATAGAGAACTCAGTGTTAATATACTCAAATCGACACTTCAACCCTCCCTTCGTACATAAGGGAGATTATCAACGACACCCCTGGCTGTCAAGAAGATGAAACA
Organism: Cherax quadricarinatus; assembly: GCF_038502225.1. NCBI lineage: Eukaryota > Metazoa > Arthropoda > Malacostraca > Decapoda > Parastacidae > Cherax > Cherax quadricarinatus. The sequence goes on along the minus strand of NC_091302.1, from coordinate 39,069,455 downwards.
GTACCTGATCAGCAGTTGTTGTGATGCATACGCTGGACTGCGGACGGAGGGCACTAACAGCTCGATTGATCAGGTCAACAGCCAGGAGACCTGGTTTGGGATCGGGTCGCGGAGGCAGTGACCTCCGAAAGAGACCCCAGATGAATACAGTGGCTCTTGTGCAACACCTGGGTATCTTTATTGTGAAGACGTTACACCAACCAGTGGCTTTACCAATCCATTACGGAGAACAATCCTGGCGTTGGTGCCAGACATGAAGTAGTTTGTAGTGATCAGTCGCTCTGCCTAGCTGAGAAGTGTTCACTCTAACCAGTTTTGATCAACCTCCACAGTAAAGACACACAAGTATTGCACAAGTGTTTTATTCGTCTGCTTTGTCAGTTTTACAGACCATTAACATAATAACACAGTGGCTCGGGTACTGACAGCCTGCCAGAAAACATTCTCTGCCAACTAGCCAATCTTATCCTTAAGAGCTAGTTTTACTCACTGTAAATTGCCGAGTCCACGGATGTAACAAAACTGGCCAATCTTCTCGTCTGAGTTTGTTACTGATTTGAGGGTACACCTCTTAAGCAGGTTTTGTTAGGTTGCTTCCTTGCCACTAGTACAACAGAAGATATTATTAACGTAATCGACATCTTGAAAACTAATGAAATCAACTGTGCGTGCTGTGTGGGAATATATACAGATGGAGAGAAATAGTGTAGCTCACATCAGGACTGACTCACATCAGGACAGTCTCACATCAGGACAGTCTCACATCAGGACAGTCTCACATCAGGACAGTCTCACATCAGGACAGTCTCACATCAGGACAGTCTCACATCAAGACAGTCTTACATCAGGACAGTCTTACATCAGGACAGTCTTACATCAGGACAGTTTCACATCAGGACAGTCTCGCATCAGGACAGTCTCGCATCAGGACAGTCTCACATAAGGACAGTCTTACATCAGGACAGTCTCGCATCAGGACAGTCTCACATAAGGACAGTCTTACATCAGGACAGTCTCGCATCAGGACAGTCTCACAACAGGACAGTCTCACAACAGGACAGTCTTACATCAGAACAGTCTCAGATCAGGACAGTCTTACATCAGGACGGTTTTACATCAGAACAGTCTTACACCAGAACAGTTTTACATCAGAACAGTCTTACATCAGGATAGTGTCACATCAGGACAGTCTTACATCAGGAGTCTTACATTAAGACAGTCACACATCAAGACTGTGGCTCCATCAGCTTCCTAGGTACACTGCAGCCATCACAGACACCCTTGCCGCTTAAAACACGCCAGATCAACTTATGTCAGAGATCGATCATTCATTGAGAATAGCAAACCTTATCGAAGCTTGTTTACTATATTCAAGAATTTCCACAAGTCTGCACAACGAAATGAGCAGCGACTATGAGGCACTTCTCCCCACTGAAGTGTGCAGGTTGTCAATCAGCAAAGATCTGACCAGGTTTTTTCAACCGACATGTGAAGTTTAGCAATTATTTGTGGACACCAGTTGTGCTTATCTCCGTGTTTGCAAGACACGATAATAAACTAACATACACGACGGTGGTAGTGCTCTGAATTTAGAACTCCAGGGTTCACATTTCACAAAGAACCTGCACCTAAGAGAGGAAACTTATTCCGACGTTTCGGTCCGTCCTACACCAGTGTCAGTTCACAACTATACGAGAAAAAGCAAAGAAAACCGTAAGACAGATCGGGAAGGAGGGAGAATAGCAGCAGCTGCAGTAGTAGCAGCATTAGCAGTAATAAGAGTAGCAGTAATAGTAACAGCATTAGTAATAGTAGTAGTCGTAGTAATAGCAGTAGTAGAATTAGCAGGAGCAGTAGTAACAGTAGTAGCACTAGTGGTAGTAGCACACAAGACAACGTACAAGCAATGATAAAAAAATATATGCTAATCAAATTTTGTAAATGTACCTTTCCTTCAATGTTTTCCAGCACCAGCAACAAAACTTTCTTGCAGTGCTTTCCAGCGCCAGCAACAAAACTTTCTTGCAGTGCTTTCCAGCGCCAGCAACAAGACTTTCCTGCAGTGCTTTCCAGCGTCAGTAACAAGACTTTCCTGCAGTGCTTTCCAGCGCCAGCAACAAGACTTATCTGCAGTGCTTTCCAGCGCCAGCAACAAAACTTCCTTGCAGTGCTTTCCAGCGCCAGCAACAAGGCTTTACTGCAGTGCTTTCCATCATCAGCAACAAGACTTTCCTGAAGTGATTTCCAGCGCCAGCAAGAAGACTTTCCAGCACCAGCAACAAGACTTTCCTGCAGTGTTTTCCAGAGCCAGCAACAAGACTTTCCTGCAGTGCTTTCCAGCGTCAGTAACAAGACTTTCCTGCAGTGCTTTCCAGCGCCAGCAACAAGACTTATCTGCAGTGCTTTCCAGCGCCAGCAACAAAACTTCCTTGCAGTGCTTTCCAGCGCCAGCAACAAGGCTTTACTGCAGTGCTTTCCATCATCAGCAACAAGACTTTCCTGAAGTGATTTCCAGCGCCAGCAAGAAGACTTTCCAGCACCAGCAACAAGACTTTCCTGCAGTGTTTTCCAGAGCCAGCAACAAGACTTTCCTGCAGTGCTTTCCAGCGTCAGTAACAAGACTTTCCTGCAGTGCTTTCCAGCGCCAGCAACAAGACTTATCTGCAGTGCTTTCCAGCGCCAGCAACAAAACTTCCTTGCAGTGCTTTCCAGCGCCAGCAACAAGGCTTTACTGCAGTGCTTTCCATCATCAGCAACAAGACTTTCCTGAAGTGATTTCCAGCGCCAGCAAGAAGACTTTCCAGCACCAGCAACAAGACTTTCCTGCAGTGTTTTCCAGAGCCAGCAAGAAGACTTTCCTGCAGTGCTTTCCAGCGCTAGCAACAAGACTTTCCTGCAGTGCTTTCCAGCGCCAGCAACAAGACTTTCCTGCAGTGCTTTCCAGCACTAGCAACAAGACTTTCCTGCAGTGCTTTCCAGCGCCAGCAACAAGACTTTCCTGCAGTGCTTTCCAGCTTATATTACGTAAACTTCTACACGGTAAACGCATTCAGTACTGAACCAGGAATTAGCTTATCAATAAAAAACGTCTACGAAGTGCCTGCCAAAGTTCAAATTAGAACATCTATCATTTGTGGCGCAAGAACTACTGCATAACCACCACCACCATTTATCCCGACCATCCCTAGTACTACCGCCCACCACCACAATACATCACCACCACATTCAATAACCATCCAAAAAGCAGTTGGAAAAGGGACAATAGCCAGAGCTTGAAAATATCTCTGCTTTAAAACTCTTGCGATTAATATGGAGTAGAGGAATGTAGCGGTACTTTCCAGTATCCTGCATTAAGAAACTGGACGCTCCAGCCTGCAGTATGTAACCCCGGACGCTCCCTCACCTCCCAGTAGCCTCTGTGGGACCAGCTTCAACCAGTATTATACACGCACCACTGTAAAGAGATTCCAGTTTCCAGCATGAAGAATGTAAGTCACAATGGTTGAAACTATTCGCAGTTAACTTATGGTCCATCCTGGACTTAATAATGCCTAGAAACCTCTAGTTTCCTCTGCGATGTGTATTATATTTATGGGACTTAGTTAAACCTGTGGCTATCATAGAGCTTCTGGTGGATGTTAGATAGGTTTAATCCAAGAAAGAGTAGCTCCAATGACTTGGATTAGGAGCTTTTCTCCATCTTTAATACACCCAGCGCCAGGCAACCTGGGGATTAGTTGTGATGGAGAAATATAGGTGTACCATCCAGCAAGAGGGACGGATCTACTATGAAACTAAAAGCTAAAGCTTCAGGGCCCCCAAGTCCCGAAGGGGCCCCAGAAGCGACTTTATTCCACACTGCTTAAAAAATCTGGGTCTACTGTATAAGAAGGGGTTACGAAGGGGCCTCCATAACAGTTCAATTTTCAGGGCCCCAAAAATATAGGTCCGCCACTGCCGAGCAGTCTCTGGGATGGATACTGAAGGTCGTCCTTTCCAGTCTTTGGAGTGATTATTATTATATCACATTTCATTGTTCCCTGATACATACTACCACCTTGCATAAATGTTGAGATCAGAGGCTCGAGCTTTCACTACTCCTTGCGTGCAATGACCCACAAACCTTCAGCATTTCCCGAAATGCAGTAACATTACACTTTCACTACCTGACTTCCAGTGTAAGCAATATGAGGCTCCAGCATTGCTGCAACTAAAGAATACATCAACCAGGTTCCAGGAGCAATACTGGAAGTACACTTTCCAGGAGCAATACTGGAAGTATACTTTCCAGGTTCTATGAACAATAACAATTCGGGAGGTACATTTTCCAGGAGCAATACTGGAGGTACACTTTCCAGATTAAGTAAAATAAATTTTTTTCTAGCATAAGGTTAGGAATATTTTTATTAAACAAAAGTGGATACATAAGCAGTGGGCTGCTTCCCTATTGTATACAATAGTTTCACAATGGGAACAAAAGTCAGCTATGTTTCACTATCCTATTCCTACACGCAGGATGGTGCTCGTGCAAGGTCTTGAAATCCGTCTGTCTGAGCTAGGAGACTTCAGTAGTGCCAGCATGAGCTGGGTGATTTCATTAGTGCCAGCCTGAGCTGGGAGAATTCAGTAGTGTCAGGCTGAGCCGAGAGACTTCAGTAGCGCGGTGAGGATATGGTCAAGTGTTACAGCAAGGGTTCATCAGCTACGGCAACTTCAGTGGTTTCCTTCCAGCTGAGGTGGAGTTACTATCACTTGGGAATTACTATCTCTCAGAACAGTCTATCCCATACGCAGGAGAAATAGATTTTTTTTATGAAGATATTTCCATCCCCACCTCATGCCTGCCAGAATGAAAGCTTAAGAGATTCCTGCATGAATACTGAATGATTCCCCTTCCATCATTAAGAATGAGGTCTTCACTACCTCTAGCATAAATTCCTCCTGCAAAGCCTCCTAGGATCCAGGATCGTGGCTTGTCGTCCACGTTCCAGCATGAGATGTGTGAAGGCTCCAACACCTGTGTTCTCTGGCGTACAGTGACTCTGGCAGACATGTACAACGTATCCTTCGAGGTTTCCTTTATTGGGCTGCCTAACCTGCCAGTTTTTGTCTGCCAACCGGAGTCTGGTTTTAACATGGCCGGTTATCAACTTTTATTTATTCGCATTGTTTTGTGTTCACGCTGACTGACTCACCTTAACATTACTGCAACCTGACATCGCTGCAGTCACCTCACAGTGTTGGAACTTGACACTGCTACAGTCACCTCACAGTGTTGGAACTTGACACTGCTACAGTCACCTCACAGTGTTGGAACTTGACACTGCTACAGTCACCTCACAGTGTTGGAACTTGACACTGCTACAGTCACCTCACAGTGTTGGAACTTGACACTGCTACAGTCACCTCACAGTGTTGGAACTTGACACTGCTACAGTCACCTCACAGTGTTGAAACTTGACACTGCTACAGTCACCTCACAGTGTTGGAACTTGACACTGCTACAGTCACCTCACAGTGTTGGAACTTGACACTGCTACAGTCACCTCACAGTGTTGGAACTTGACACTGCTACAGTCACCTCACAGTGTTGGAACTTGACACTGCTACAGTCACCTCACAGTGTTGGAACTTGACACTGCTACAGTCACCTCACAGTGTTGGAACTTGACACTGCTACAGTCACCTCACAGTGTTGGAACTTGACACTGCTACAGTCACCTCACAGTGTTGGAACTTGACACTGCTACAGTCACCTCACAGTGTTGGAACTTGACACTGCTACAGTCACCTCACAGTGTTGGAACTTGACACTGCTACAGTCACCTCACAGTGTTGGAACTTGACACTGCTACAGTCACCTCACAGTGTTGGAACTTGACACTGCTACAGTCACCTCACAGTGTTGGAACTTGACACTGCTACAGTCACCTCACAGTTCTAGAACTTGACACTGCTGGAGTCACCTCACAGTGTTGTAAGGATGGTTGAGAAACAAATTCGACCTAACAGCCTGAGCTATGAGACCATCAACCAGGAGGCCTGGTCTGTGTCAGATCGCCCAGGATGTGATGGATACGAGTCAGCGGCCACCAGCAGCAACAGCCTGGTTGACCAGGCAAGCACCAGACGAGCTTTGCCCATGACCGGGAGTAGAAAAACTCTTGGAACTCATCAAAGGTAAGCAAAGGTAAAGTGGCAGCTGGGGCCACGAACTGAGGTATGGGTACAGCTGGACCAGGACTGCTGGGGCCACGAGCTGAGGTATGGGTATAGCTGGACCAGGACTGCTGGGGCCACGAGCTGAGGTATGGGTACAGCTGGACCAGGACTGCTGGGGCCACGAGCTGAGGTATGGGTACAGCTGGACCAGGACTGCTGGGGCCACGAGCTGAGGTATGGGTACAGCTGGACCAGGACTGCTGGGGTCACGAGCTGAGGTATGGGTACAGCTGGACCAGGACTGCTGGGGCCACGAGCTGAGGTATGGGTACAGCTGGACCAGGACTGCTGGGGCCACGAGCTGAGGTATGGGTACAGCTGGACCAGGACTGCTGGGGCCACGAGCTGAAGTGTGGGTACAGCTGGACCAGGACTGCTGGGGCCACGAGCTGAGGTATGGGTACAGCTGGACCAGGACTGCTGGGGCCACGAGCTGAGGTATGGGTACAGCTGGACCAGGACTGCTGGGGCCACGAGCTGAGGTATGGGTACAGCTGGACCAGGACTGCTGGGGCCACGAGCTGAGGTATGGGTACAGCTGGACCAGGACTGCTGGGGCCACGAGCTGAGTTGTGGGTACAGCTGGACCAGGACTGCTGGGGCCACGAGCTGAGGTATGGGTACAGCTGGACCAGGACTGCTGGGGCCACGAGCTGAGGTGTGGGTACAGCTGGACCAGGACTGCTGGGGCCACGAGCTGATGTATGGGTACAGCTGGACCAGGACTGCTGGGGCCACGAGCTGAGGTATGGGTACAGCTGGACCAGGACTGCTGGGGCCACGAGCTGAGGTGTGGGTACAGTTGGACCAGGACTGCTGGGGCCACGAGCTGAGGTATGGGTACAGCTGGACCAGGACTGCTGGGGTCACGAGCTGAGGTATGGGTACAGCTGGACCAGGACTGCTGGGGTCACGAGCTGAGGTATGGGTACAGCTGGACCGGGACTGCTGGGGCCACGAGCTGAGGTATGGGTACAGCTGGACCAGGACTGCTGGGGCCACGAGCTGAGGTGTGGGTACAGCTGGACCAGGACTGCTGGGGCCACGAGCTGAGGTACGGGTACAGCTGGACCAGGACTGCTGGGGCCACGAGCTGAGGTGTGGGTACAGCTGGACCAGGACTGCTGGGGCCACGAGCTGAGGTATGGGTACAGCTGGAACAGGACTGCCGAGGCCACGAGCTGAGGTATGGGTACAGCTGGACCAGGACTGCTGGGGCCACGAGCTGAGGTGTGGGTACAGTTGGACCAGGACTGCTGGGGCCACGAGCTGAGGTATGGGTACAGCTGGACCAGGACTGCTGGGGCCACGAGCTGAGGTATGGGTACAGCTGGACCAGGACTCCTGGGGCCACGAGCTGAGGTATGGGTACAGCTGGACCAGGACTGCTGGGGCCACGAGCTGAGGTATGGGTACAGCTGGACCAGGACTGCTGGGGCCACGAGCTGAGGTATGGGTACAGCTGGACCAGGACTGCTGGGGCCACGAGCTGAGGTATGGGTACAGCTGGACCAGGACTGCTGGGGCCACGAGCTGAGGTATGGGTACAGCTGGACCAGGACTGCTGGGGCCACGAGCTGAGGTATGGGTACAGCTGGACCAGGACTGCTGGGGCCACGAGCTGAGGTGTGGGTACAGCTGGACCAGGACTGCTGGGGACACGAGCTGAGGTATGGGTACAGCTGGACCAGGACTGCTGGGGCCACGAGCTGAGGTATGGGTACAGCTGGACCAGGACTGCTGGGGCCTCGAGCTGAGGTGTGGGTACAGCTGGACCAGGACTGCTGGGGCCACGAGCTGAGGTGTGGGTACAGCTGGACCAGGACTGCTGGGGCCACGAGCTGAGGTATGGGTACAGCTGGACCAGGACTGCTGGGGCCACGAGCTGAGGTGTGGGTACAGCTGGACCAGGACTGCTGGGGCCACGAGCTGAGGTATGGGTACAGCTGGACCAGGACTGCTGGGGCCACGAGCTGAGGTATGGGTACAGCTGGACCAGGACTGCTGGGGCCACGAGCTGAGGTGTGGGTACAGCTGGATCAGGACTGCTGTGGCCACGAGCTGAGGTATGGGTACAGCTGGACCAGGACTGCTGGGGCCACGAGCTGAGGTATGGGTACAGCTGGACCAGGACTGCTGGGGCCACGAGCTGAGGTATGGGTAC
>NC_091302.1:39006069-39053569 GCF_038502225.1 Cherax quadricarinatus | reverse complement strand
TGCGCCTCAGGAGATGTGTTGGGTATTATACTCACCCTAAGATCCTTTTCCTTGAGTGAGATTTGTAGTCTCTGTCCAGCTAGACTGTACTCTATCTGTGGCCTTTGCCCTTCCCCAATCTTCATGACTTTGCACTTGGTGGGGGTTGAACTCCAGGAGCGAGTTTCTGCACCAGGCCTGCAGCCTGTCCAGATCCCTTTGTAGTCCTGCCTGGTCCTCCTCCGATTGAATTTTCCTCATTAACTTCACATCGTCTGCAAACAGGGACACTTCTGAGTCTATTCCTTCTGTCATGTCGTTCACATATACCAGAAAAGTACCGGTCCTAGGACTGACCCCTGGGAAACCCCGCTCGTCACAGGCGCCCACTGTGACACCTCATCGCTGTCTTCCCGTCAGGTATTCTCTGATCCATTGCAGTGCCTTCCTTTATATACCTGCTTGGTCCTCCAGCTTTTGCACTAATCTTTTGTGTAGAACTGTGTTAAAGGCCTTCTTACAGTCCAAGAAAATGCTGTCTACCCACCCCTCTCTCTCTTGTCTTACTTCCACCCTGTCATAGAACTCCAGTAGGTTTGTGACAGAGGATTTCCCGTTCCTGAAACCGTGCTGGTTGTCGTTGATAAGCTCATTAATTTCTAGGTGCTCCACCACTCTTTCCCTGATAATCTTCCCCACGACTTTGAATACTATACACGTCAGTGACACTGGTCTGTAGTTTAATGCTTCGTGTCTGTCTCCCCTTTTAAAAATAGGGACTACATTTGCTGTCTTCCATACCCCAGGTAGTCGCCCTGTTTCGATAGGTGTATTGAAGAGTGTTGTTAGTGGTATAGAGAGAGCCTCTGCTCCCTCTCTCAGGACCCATGGAGAGATGTTATCCTACTCCATCGCCTTTGAGGTACCTAGCTCGCGTGCGTGCACGCACGCGTGTGTGTGTGTGTGTGTGTGTGTGTGTGTGTGTGTGTGTGTGTGTGTGTGTGTGTGTGTGTGTGTGTGTGTGTGCGTGTGCGTGCGTGTGTGTGCGTGTGCGTGCGTGTGCGTGCGTGTGCGTGCGTGTGCGTGCGTGTGCGTGCGTGCGTGTTGGTCTTCATCAGATACTCTAATAATAATGTGAGGTGATTATAAATTGCGACGTCTCCCACCAGCTGTTCACCGTGCGTGATCAAGGCTGCTGTGTCATCAACTCACTGATCACATCAGCCTCCGGGATCTGCAACACCAAACAACATCGAGCACACAATTCTCTGCAAGGTAAATTCATCATTTATGCTAAATCCTAAGATACCTTAGTGTTGACGAACACTCGTAACGTGGCTATAACTCCGACCACAGTCTCAATAACACAGTCATAATGTACACAGTCTTAGTGTAACAATGATGTATATACTGCACACTGTGTCTTTAAAAAAGTGTGGATATCACACGCCTTTTTTACAAACTACATCCTTGTTAATATTAGTAAACGAAGCGTCTCCTGGGCCCTGAGAGCTGATGCAAAGCCAAATCCTGTGAATTAATAACTATGGTAAAAATACCAAGATGACTGTTGTGAGGAATGAGTTGAGTATTACTACTAGTACTTTACTACTAATAAGAGTGAGCTGAAAGTACTTTGTATTAAAAACGTTGAGAAGTAAGATACTGTGTATTTGTAACAGTAGTTACAAATACACAGTCATAATTAGATACCAAAAATCTTGCTAAATGTCTACAATGAACAAAAAATCATGCAATGAAATGGATAACAAAGATCAAGCAATAAAATAAAATATTACAAGGTGCATGAACAGTATCATTATGACGACGAGGAATTAGGACGAGACTCCGCCAGAGATGATAAATGTATTTACTCTCCCACTTGTTGAAGCCCCACCCATGAAGTCTCTATCATATTATTAATGGTGTGACAAGGAGACAAGAAGCTTATCATCAGTAATTATGTTTTTTAATCAACTGTAACAGCAATTGCTCAAGAGGAACACTCTCGCTTGTTTGTAAACAAATATCACAAACTGTAAACATTGATGGATGCAAACAAGGGTCGACTGGCACGGCTGCCTCTCCTCTTGTTGCCACGTGTGTAGATAAGAATGATAAGACTCGTGTGTAGTATAAGGAATAACACTGAATTTCTGCGCTACAATATTAAATGTTGTTGGGCACTAAACTGATGACAGCAATCATTCATTCCTCATCATTACTGATTCACTGTCATCAGTGAACTAGACTGGTGTACTGACGATCTACATTAACGCCAACACCACCACCATGTACCACGGAAGCCTGGCTGGCATAAGGCCACGCTCCTGGGGTAGAAAAACACTCGAAATCGGTCATAGGTATGTCACACAACACCTTGAGTAGCTTTAAAAATAGGCTAGACAAATACAACAGTGAGGTTCTTGGGGAGTTAAAAATAAATGTCTGGCATGGACCAGTAGGCCTGGTGCAGCTCTCCTCTATTCTGGTGCTTACTGCAGACGCCACCTCAGATATTTAAAGAGTGCAGATATAGCTACTTTGCATAAGGGACATAGTAGAGTACTACCAAAAATTATAGACCAGTAGCCCTAACATCCCACACCAAAAAAAGTCTTCGAAAGAGTGATGAAATGCCAAATTACAAATTTTATGGAACACAATCTGCACAGCCAAAAGCAGCATGATTTCTTAAAGCTGAGAAATCATGCTTTTCACAACTATTAAACCATTATGATAGAATTACGGAGGCGTTGGGAGAAAACCAAAACCCAGATGTGAAATACACAGGTTTCGCAAAGGCGTTTGGCATGTGATCATGAGGCGACTGCACACCAAATGTTGGCTTTAAGCATAATGGGGAGCGTAAGCAGATGGATATTCAATGTTCTGACAGAAAACACATAGTAGCAGCAGTGATAAACAGCCAGATCCAGCATTAGCGAGATAAAAAAGCTCAGTACCCCAAGGCACTGTCCTGGCACCTCTACTGTTTCTTATCCTCAATGAGGATAGATAAAAACACTTGCCACAGTTTCGTATCATTTACGGATGACACCAAAATATGAATGAAAATGGTCTCACTAGAAGACATGAGCAGTGGAGCACAATGCGACGCTCAGTGATGGTAAGTTCCAGCTGCTTAGATACGAAAAGAATGAAAAACTTAAAACGGACACATTATACAAAACTCGTGAGGATCATCAAATAAAACGAAAGAAACACGTGCAAGATTTGGGAGTAATGATGTCAGCTGATTTTTCTTTCGAAGAACACAGTAAGACACAGGTCACGAGAGCCAGGAGGATGACGGGAAGGATAATGAGAACTTATAAAACAAGGGAAACAGTGCCAATTGTGACCTTATTCAAACTACTGTATCCTCTCATTTAGAATATTGTCCAGTATTGGCAGCCCCGTTCGGAGCAGGAGAAACAGATACAGAGATCATTTACGGGCAGCACTGGGTAAAAAGAATTTAAATTACTGGGAATGCCTTAAAGCCTTAAATATGTGCTGACTGGAGAGGACGAGAGATGCTTGATAATAATCTGCACACTCCCATAACAACATACTGAAGTGAGAGAAATGGAAGGAAGTGCAAAATAAATCCAGTGAAAAGCAGGGACGCCGTGGGTACAATAAGAAAACACTATATCAACATCCGTGGCGCCAGACTATTCAACATCTTACGTGAAGGTATCAGAAACATGGCTGGGACAAGTGTAGAAGTCTTCAAGAGGAAACTAAACAAGATTCTTCACCAGGTGCCAGATCAATCAGGTTGTGATGGATATGTGGAGTAGCAGGCCATCAGCAGCAATAGAAGTCTGGTTGACCAGACGAGCCTGGCCCAGGGACGGACTCCGGGAGTAAAAAAAACTCTCGAAACTCCTCAAAGGTATATCAAAAGTAAAGGTAAAAGTCTATGGCATCAATATAATACTGACAACCATACATAAGGTGGTTTACCCAGAAACTCGCCCTCATATAACACGCACACACACACACACGCACACACACACACACACACACACACACACACACACACACACACACACACACACACCAGGCACACCCATCCCTCAGGCACTCACGCCCACACCTTTCACTCTGACACTTTCAACTACTTTTTAACCCCCCCCCCACACACACACACCTCACGCATTCACTACTAATTTTAATTCACACACTGTTTTCTCTTTAACAGAGAGAGAGAGAGAGAGAGAGAGAGAGAGAGAGAGAGAGAGAAGGGGGTTAAGAAGAGAAGGGAATCTGTGAGGGTGTCAATGAGAGAAGGGTGAGGGAAAGGAGGGAGGGAGGGAGAGAAGAGAGGGTGAGGGAAGGGGGAGAGGAGCGGGTGAGAGGAAAGAAAGGGGGGAGGGAGGGAGAGAGAGAGGGGGGGGGCAGACATTCACCAGGTGCTACTGTTAAGATAAGAAACAGAGGCATTAGTGTCCACAGTTGGTCACCTGGTAGTACTATCTGCCTGGGGAGGGGAGGGGAGGGGAGGGAGGGGTATAGAAGGGAGGGGAAGAAAAGGGAAACGCTAGGCCGGTGGGGGTTATTCAGCGTGTACAGAGTGCTGGAGACTCGACCCTCCGTTCACTGAAAGTTAGACTAACTTGAATCTGGCAGCCATGTAACTGTTCTGTTATTTGTTATTTTGCAGTGTTAGCCCTGTTATCTTGCACTGTTGTCACCACTGTAATCTTGCACTGTTGTCATCCATGTTATCTTGCACTGTTGTCATCCCTGTTATCTTGCACTGTTGTCATCCCTGTTATCTTGCACTGTCACCCCTGTTATCTTGCACTGTTGTCATCCCTGTTATCTTCCACTGTTGTCATCCCTGTTATCTTGCACTGTCATCCATATTATCTTGCACTGTTGTCATCCCTGTTATCTTGCACTGTTGTCATCGCTGGTATCTTGCACTGTTGCCATCGCTGTTATCTTGCACTGTTGTCATCCCTGTTATCTTCCACTGTTGTCATCCCTGTTATCTTGCACTGTCATCCATATTATCTTGCACTGTTGTCATCGCTGTTATCTTGCACTGTTGTCATCGCTGTTATCTTGCACTGTTGTCATCGCTGTTATCTTGCACTGCCATCCCTTACCTTGTAATTTTCTCACACTTATCTTGCAATGTTTTCGCCCTTATCTTGCAATGTTCTCAACCATGTTATCTTGCAATGTTCTCATCCACGTTATCTTGCAATGTTCTCATCCACGTTATCTTGCAAAGTTCTCAACCATGTTATCTTGCAATGTTCTCAACCATGTTATCTTGCAATGTTCTCAACCATGTTATCTTGCAATGTTCTCAACCATGTTATCTTGCAATGTTCTCAACTATATCTTGCAAAGTTCTCAACCATGTTATCTTGCAATGTTCTCAACCATGTTATCTTGCAATGTTCTCAACCATGTTATCTTGAAATGTTCTCAACCATGTTATCTTGAAATGTTCTCAACCATGTTATCTTGCAATGTTCTCAACCATGTTATCTTGCAATGTTCTCATCCACGTTATCTTGCAATGTTCTCATCCACGTTATCTTGCAATGTTCTCATCCACGTTATCTTGCAATGTTCTCATCCACGTTATCTTGCAATGTTCTCATCCACGTTATCTTGCAATGTTCTCATCCACGTTATCTTGCAATGTTCTCATCCACGTTATCTTGCAATGTTCTCATCCACGTTATCTTGCAATGTTCTCATCCACGTTATCTTGCAATGTTCTCATCCACGTTATCTTGCAATGTTCTCATCCACGTTATCTTGCAATGTTCTCATCCACGTTATCTTGCAATGTTCTCATCCACGTTATCTTGCAATGTTCTCATCCACGTTATCTTGCAATGTTCTCATCCACGTTATCTTGCAATGTTCTCATCCACGTTATCTTGCAATGTTCTCACCCTTTGTTATTTTACAAATCCACAGATATCGTCAGTCTGGGTTCAATATGCCAGGTGTTTCTCAAAGTTCTTGCAGTGTGACCTTGTCTTCACTCCCACCGAGGTAGTGTGACCTTGTCTTCACTCCCACCGAGGTAGTGTGACCTTGTCTTCACTCCCACCGAGGTAGTGTGACCTTGTCTTCACTCCCACCGAGGCAGTGTGACCTTGTCTTCACTCCCACCGAGGCAGTGTGACCTTGTCTTCACTCCCACCGAGGCAGTGTGACCTTGTCTTCACTCCCACCGAGGTAGTGTGACCTTGTCTTCACTCCCACCGAGGTAGTGTGACCTTGTCTTCACTCCCACCGAGGTAGTGTGACCTTGTCTTCACTCCCACCGAGGCAGTGTGACCTTGTCTTCACTCCCACCGAGGCAGTGTGACCTTGTCTTCACTCCCACCGAGGTAGTGTGACCTTGTCTTCACTCCCACCGAGGTAGTGTGACCTTGTCTTCACTCCCACCGAGGTAGTGTGACCTTGTCTTCACTCCCACCGAGGTAGTGTGACCTTGTCTTCACTCTCACCGAGGTAGTGTGACCTTGTCTTCACTCCCACCGAGGTAGTGTGACCTTGTCTTCACTCCCACCGAGGTAGTGTGACCTTGTCTTCACTCCCACCGAGGTAGTGTGACCTTGTCTTCACTCCCACCGAGGCAGTGTGACCTTGTCTTCACTCCCACCGAGGCAGTGTGACCTTGTCTTCACTCCCACCGAGGCAGTGTGACCTTGTCTTCACTCCCACCGAGGCAGTGTGACCTTGTCTTCACTCCCACCGAGGTAGTGTGACCCACCGAGCCAGGGTGACCCACCGAGGTAGTGTGACCCACTGAGGCAGGGTGACCCACCGAGGTAAGGTGATCCTCAATAACAAAAGAAAACACATTCACCATCATTCGTTCAGTAGTTCTCTCTACCAATGGAACTCTTCTCCCAAAATGTGGACTCCAGAGTGCATCTCGCAGGTTTGCGCGGCCGGAAGAGTCGAGTGGTAGTGCCGCCAGAGTGCATAACATTTAACATGCTTCCGTTGCTTAACATGGAGTTACCTTTCACCTGGCTATTTTAAGAACGACCTTTTGCTCACTGTGACGCCACTCGCATGTGAACTACACTCTGTACATCAACAATAGTAAGCATACGTACATGTACACTGAGCCTAGTACTCATCAGCTGGTGACTTACATACACCCCCCCCCACACACACAGTCAGGCTCATAATGGAGTATGCAGCACCAGTTTGGAGCCCACACCTATCCAAACACTTCAGAAAATTAGAGAAAGTGCAAAGGTTTGCAACGAGACTAGTCCCGGAGCTAAGGGGCATGTACTACGAGAAGTTAAAGGAAATCGACCTGACGACACTGGAGGACAGAAGAGATACGGGTTATCTGTACGTTGTTCCAGTCACGGTACTGTGCCTTTTTGTTACTTAAAGTAGACAGAGACAGGATGTTCCAGAGATGGGACACAGCAACTAGGGGTCGCAATTAGAAGTTGAAGACTCAGACGAGTCACAGGGATGTGAGGAAGTACTTCTTCAGTCACAGAGTTGTCAGGAAGTGGACAAGTCTGGAAAGTGATCCATACACAGCTTTAAGAAGAGGTATAATAAGGCTCATGAAGCAGGGAGAGAGATTGACCTAGTAGCGACCAATGAAGAGGCGAGGCCAGGAGCTATGAATCGACCCCTGCAACCACAATTAGGCGAGTACACATGAATACTGCCAATACTAACAGTTCACATTATCAACATCAATCTATTGTTTTTTTCTATCCGTCCTCCTCCTACTTCAGTAGATACTGCTGCAGTTCTTACTGCTGCAGTTCTTACTGCTGCTGCTGCTGCTGCTGCTACTGCAGTTGCTACATCAGCTGTTAATAATACTGTTATTGTTGTTGCTAGTGTTCGTACTGTTGATGCTACTGTTGCTACTGTAGCTGCTGCTACTGTCACTGTTGCTATTGTTATTGCTGCTACCGTTGTTGTTGCTGCTTCTATAGCCTCCGTTGTTGCTTTTATTGTTATTGTTGGTGGTGGGTCTACTGACAGTAATCAGTATTAACCTGAAAGATCCGAGGATCACCAGCGAGTAGAAAAACTCTCGACATCCGTCACAGGTACGTTAAAATTGGTTATAAAGTATTACAATTCTCAGAGGACAAATCAACTAGAGCGGTATTACAACCACCCACTGAAACACTGTCATTACTCATGACGGACCGTCTTGTGGCATAGTAGCCGTCTTTTGGCAGTCTATAATGTTACTGCTATTGTTTTGTATATGAAACTAAGGCCACTACTGCCTCTTCGGTTAAAAAATCACTTCAGAAGTGATTAAGGAAGAATCAAGGCTAGTGATGTGTCGTTACTTACAATCCCCTTTTAATAATAATAATCTTTATTTGCTACAAGTACATGTACAAGGTATACAGGTGTAGCTGACATCAATGACATACTACTATATAGAAAACCCCTTGTTATGCAGAGCATTTCGGGTAAATTAGGTCAGTTTTGTCCCAGAATACGACCCACACCAGTTGACTAACACCCAGGTACCTAATTTACTGATAGGTGAACATGGACAGAGGTGTCGTAATGAAATACGTCCTAATGTTTCCATTCGTACCGGGGATCGAGCCACGGACCTCAAAGTGTGAGCCAAGTGGTCTAGCAATCGAGCTGCGGGATGAAGTTGGAGATAGGATGAAGGGGAGGAGGGGAGGGGTTGCAGGACAACCAAGAGAGTGGTACATACTCGAGGCTTGAGTCAACACGAATTGAACTCTGAAGTTGAACTCTCTACGTGGTACCAGCCAGGTAGTGTGTTCAAGTCACTGCTGACAGGCACACGAGTCTTCGTGATGTAACATTCTGGACTCATGTTCTTGCAATGTTCACTTACTGAGAACTTATGCACATTAATGTGTTGCCTTAAGTCACATCACATCAGTGACAGGAGTCATACCACACCAGTGTCAGTAGTTAAACCACACCAGTGTCAGTAGTTAAACCACACCAGTGTCAGTATTAAACCACACCAGTGTCAGTAGTTAAACCACACCAGTGTCAGTAGTTAAACCACACAAGTGTCAGTAGTTAAACCACACCAGTGTCAGTTAAACCACACCAGTGTCAGTAGTTAAGCCACACCAGTGTCAGTAGTTAAACCACACCAGTGTCAGTAGTTAAACCACATCAGTGTCAGTAGTTAAACCACACCAGTGTCAGTAGTTAAACCACATCAGTGTCAGTAGTTAAACCACACCAGTGTCAGTAGTTAAACCACACCAGTGTCAGTAGTTAAGCCACACCAGTGTCAGTAGTTAAACCACATCAGTGTCAGTAGTTAAACCACATCAGTGTCAGTAGTTAAACCACACCAGTGTCAGTAGTTAAACCACACCAGTGTCAGTAGTTAAACCACATCAGTGTCAGTAGTTAAACCACACCAGTGTCAGTAGTTAAACCACACCAGTGTCAGTAGTTAAGCCACACCAGTGTCAGTAGTTAAACCACACCAGTGTCAGTAGTTAAACCACATCAGTGTCAGTAGTTAAACCACATCAGTGTCAGTAGTTAAACCACATCAGTGTCAGTAGTTAAACCACACCAGTGTCAGTAGTTAAACCACATCAGTGTCAGTAGTTAAACCACACCAGTGTCAGTAGTTAAACCACATCAGTGTCAGTAGTTAAACCACATCAGTGTCAGTAGTTAAACCACATCAGTGTCAGTAGTTAAACCACACCAGTGTCAGTAGTTAAGCCACACCAGTGTCAGTAGTTAAACCACACCAGTGTCAGTAGTTAAACCACATCAGTGTCAGTAGTTAAACCACATCAGTGTCAGTAGTTAAACCACATCAGTGTCAGTAGTTAAGCCACACCAGTGTCAGTAGTTAAACCACATCAGTGTCAGTAGTTAAACCACACCAGTGTCAGTAGTTAAACCACACCAGTGTCAGTAAACCACACCAGTGTCAGTAGTTAAACCACATCAGTGTCAGTAGTTAAACCACATCAGTGTCAGTAGTTAAACCACATCAGTGTCTGTAGTTAAACCACATCAGTGTCAGTAGTTAAACCACATCAGTGTCAGTAGTTAAACCACATCAGTGTCAGTAGTTAAACCACATCAGTGTCAGTAGTTAAACCACACCAGTGTCAGTAGTTAAGCCACACCAGTGTCAGTAGTTAAACCACATCAGTGTCAGTAGTTAAACCACATCAGTGTCAGTAGTTAAACCACATCAGTGTCAGTAGTTAAACCACATCAGTGTCAGTAGTTAAACCACATCAGTGTCAGTAGTTAAGCCACACCAGTGTCAGTAGTTAAGCCACACCAGTGTCAGTAGTTAAACCACACCAGTGTCAGTAGTTAAGCCACATCAGTGTCAGTAGTTAAACCACACCAGTGTCAGTAGTTAAGCCACACCAGTGTCAGTAGTTAAGCCACATCAGTGTCAGTAGTTAAACCCCACCAGTGTCAGTAGTTAAGCCACACCAGTGTCAGTAGCTAAACCACATCAGTGTCAGTAGTTAAACCACACCAGTGTCAGTAGTTAAGCCACACCAGTGTCAGTAGCTAAACCACACCAGTGTCAGTAGTTACATCACAACAGTGTCAGTAGTCCTACTACACCAGTGTCAGTAGTTACATCACAACAGTGTCAGTAGTTACAACACACCAGTGTCAGTAGTTACATCACACCAGTGTCAGTAGTTACATCACACCAGTGTCAGTAGTAACATCACACCAGTGTCAGTAGTTACAACACACCAGTGTCAGTAGTTACATCACACCAGTGTCAGTAGTTACATCACACCAGTGTCAGTAGTTACATCACACCAGTGTCAGTAGTTACATCACAACAGTGTCAGTAGTAACATCACACCAGTGTCAGTAGTAACATCACACCAGTCTCAGTAGTAACATCACACCAGTGTCAGTAGTAACATCACACCAGTGTCAGTAGTAACATCACACCAGTGTCAGTAGTAACATCACACCAGTGTCAGTAGTTACATCACACCAGCGTCAGTAGTAACATCACACCAGTGTCAGTAGTAACATCACAACAGTGCAAGTAGTAACATCACAACAGTGTCAGTAGTTACAACACACCAGTGTCAGTAGTTACAACACACCAGTGTCAGTAGTTACATCACACCAGTGTCAGTAGTTACAACATCAGTGTCAGTAGTTACATCACACCAGTGTCAGTAGTAACATCACACCAGTGTCAGTAGTAACATCACACCAGTGTCAGTAGTTACATCACACCAGTGTCAGTAGTTACATCACACCAGTGTCAGTAGTAACATCACACCAGTGTCAGTAGTAACATCACACCAGTGTCAGTAGTTTCACCACATCAGTGTCAGTAGTTACATCACACCAGTGTCAGTAGTAACATCACACCAGTGTCAGTAGTAACATCACACCAGTGTCAGTAGTTACATCACACCAGTGTCAGTAGTAACATCACACCAGTGTCAGTAGTAACATCACACCAGTGTCAGTAGTAACATCACACCAGTGTCAGTAGTTACATCATACCAGTGTCAGTAGTTACATCACACCAGTGTCAGTAGTAACATCACACCAGTGTCAGTAGTAACCTCATACCGGTGCCAGTAGTTGCATCACACCAGCGTCAGTAGTAACATCACACCAGTGCCAGTAGTTGCATCATACCAGTGTCAGTAGTTGCATCATACCAGTGTCAGTAGTTACATCACACCAGTGTCAGTAGTTACATCACACCAGTGCCAACAGTTACATCGCACCAGTGCCAACAGTTACATCGCACCAGTGTCAGCAGTTACATCACACCAGTGCCAACAGTTAGATCACACCAATGCCAACAGTTACATCACACCAGTGCCAGAAGTTACATCACACCAGTGCCAGCAGTTACATCACACCAGTGCCAGCAGTTACATCACACCAGCACCAGCAGTTACATCACACCAGTGCCAACAGTTACATCAATGTCCAGTGATCATATTTGTGTTTTCTGAGTAGTAACTGCTAACCTTGCATCACCTACAACGGGCAGATGAAAGGCACAAGACAGTGACTGATGCAGGTGAGTGCAGTGTACATCGTTGCACAAGGTCACTCTGCAACCCGCGTAGTCATGGAGTGCAGGGGTAAGATCAACACTGCCCAACAATGGACCAGGCACACTGCGATATGGTACCCTGGCACTGATTGAGTGTCTCACAGACTCTGGCTCGTTAAGAAGTGAAGTGCCCTCGAGCTTGACGGTCGTCAGTCACTCAGGAAGTGTAGAGTGAAGCCAGATACAGTGCCAGGAGGATTGGGTGGTGCCACGCCTGGTTAAAAGCATCAGCAATCTTTAGTGCAGGTACAATAGTAATCCTGGACTCATCCACTGATCGGCGCCACACAGTGCAGAGATACAAGAGTGACCAGTGCCACGTAGTAGGGAGGTGCCACGTAGTAGAGAAGTGCCACGTAGTAGAGAAGTGTCACGTAGTGTAGATTACCAGTGTCAATTTTCCACGACCAGATTGGTTTCACAGAAGAAGTGAGAATATTGTCTCAAAAATCTTTCCAGTGACAGACAGTAGTGACAGCAACCTCATCATCATCATCACTATCAAGCTGACACGATCATTATCAACTTGCTGCAACAAATCACTCTCAAGATAAAATAAATCATAACTACAAATCAAGTACAACTATTTGTTCACAATCCATATTTATTTTTTTTTTGTTGTGTGTTATCGGCTTTAAACGTCAGGATACTGGGTTCTTAGGGTAAGCCTCTCAAACCTTCGCCAACACGTTAAGGTGACCAAGCTCATTACTCGCCTATATTTAAGTTCATTCTCTTCCTTCCTTCCTTCTTATCACCTTCCATCCTCTTCCAACTCCTTCCTCACATCTCCTTACTTGCTTCCATCCTACCTCTGTGCTTGCCTTTCCTTCCTTCCTTCCTTCCTTCCTTCCCTACCACCATGTCTCCCTGCCTGCCTCACCACAGCCAACTACTGGGCCGTTGTGACCTTCGACCTGAGGCTGGTAATTTAGGGAGGTGCTGGTGACCCCCGGCAGGCCACCCTCGCCCTTGCAGCCCCCTCATATAAGAACCATGGCGGCACCCACCACCACCATCGTCTCATCTCAACATATTGGCACGAAGACTTGTATTATGAAATTTACCTCACGTGCCGCGTTGCACAGGTCGAGGAGAGAGGGAGAGGGAGAGGGAGAGGGAGAGGGAGAGGGAGGGAGAGAGAGAGAGAGAGAGAGAGAGAGAGAGAGAGAGAGAGAGAGAGAGAGAGAGAGAGAGAGAGAGAGAGAGAGAGAGAGAGAGAGAGAGAGAGAGAGAGAGAGAGAGAGAGAGAGAGAGAGAGAGAGAGAGAGAGAGAGAGAGAGAGAGAAAGAGAGAGAGAGAGAGAGAGAGAGAGAGAGAGAGAGAGAGAGAAAGAGAGAGAGAGAGAGAGGCTGTGATGGCTAGGATGGGACAGACACACAACAGGTCAAGTGTCTATCGACAAGTACCTTTGGCAACTAATACACACACACACACACACACACACACACACACACACACACACACACACACACACACACACAGTGTAGTGGTTATCATGTGCGCCTCACACGCACAAGGTCCCCGGTTCGATCTTCTACAAGTGTAATGATAACTTTGACATACCCGCTACCTTTCTTGAGACAGCTCTTGTACTCTCTCAGCCCGGCTCGGGGGCTGTTATTAATATCTTGGGTGATAGACCTATCATAACCCTGACAGTCTGGTTGCTCTGGTCATTATAGAGGAGGCAGTGGTGATGGTGCTGTCCTCTTGGAAAGAACCTTTGTACCGACAATGATGGTGCGATGGAAGACTAGGAAAATATATTAAATTTTCTTGCTATTCTGTGACAACATTAGTACTATGATAACTAACACTAGTACTGTCACAACTAACACTAGTAATGTCACAACTAACACTAGTACTGTCACAACTAACACTAGTACTGTCACAACACTAGTACTGTCACAACTAACACTAGTAATGTCACAACTAACACTAGTACTGTCACAACACTAGTACTGTCACAACACTAGTACTGTCACAACTAACACTAGTACTGTCACAACTAACACTAGTACTGTCACAACACTAGTACTGTCACAACACTAGTACTGTCACAACACTAGTACTGTCACAACACTAGTACTGTCACAACACTAGTACTGTCACACTAGTACTGTCACACTAGTACTGTCACAACTAACACTAGTACTGTCACAACACTAGTACTGTCACAACTAACACTAGTACTGTCACAACTAACACTAGTACTGTCACAACACTAGTACTGTCACAACACTAGTACTGTCACAACACTAGTACTGTCACAACACTAGTACTGTCACAACTAACACTAGTACTGTCACAACACTAGTACTGTCACAACTAACACTAGTACTGTGACAACACTAGTACTGTGACAACACTAGTACTGTCACACTAGTACTGTCACAACTAACACTAATACTGTCACAACACTAGTACTGTCACAACTAACACTAGTACTGTCACAACACTAGTACTGTCACAACACCAGTACTGTCACAACACTAGTACTGTCACAACACTAGTACTGTCAGCACTGGGACTGCACGCACTGTGCTGTCACACACTAGTGCTGTCACACTGTCGTCCAACATGTGCTGTCAGCTATGCTGTCACAGCACTAGTACTGTCACAACACTAGTACTGTCACAACACTAGTGCTGTCCGCTTACTGTACTGTCACACACTGTACTGTCACACTATGCTGTACAGCAACTAGTCTGTCTACTGTGCATGTGCAACATGGACTGTCACCCAGCACTAGTCTCTGTCTCAACACTAGTGCTGTCACAAGCTAGTGCTGTCAGCACTGTCTGTCGCACTATACTGTCACAGCAACACTAGTGCTGTCACTACACTAGTGCTGTCACACTAACTCGCTAATGCTGTCACACTGTGCTGTCACAGCTAACACTCTGCTGTCACAGCACTGGATGCTGTCTCTAGTGCTGTCACAGCTACACTAGTGCTGTCTCTGACACTAGTGCTAGTCTGTATAGCTGTCACAGCCTAGTGCTGTCACAAACACTGTGCTGTCACAGCACTAATGCTGTCACACATGCTGTCAGCTAACACTATGCTGTCCGCACTAGCTGTAACATCTGCTGCTGTGCACGCAACACTGTGCTGTGACAGCGCGTACTGTCAACAGCATGTCTGTCACAAGCACTAATACTGTCACACACTAGTGCTGTCACAGCTAGCACTAGTGCTGTCACAGCACACTAGTACTGTCTGCTGCTAGTGCTGTCTGTCACAAGACACTTACTGTCACAAACACTTGTGCTGTCTGACACACTATGCTGTCTGCTACATAGCGCTGTCTGACAACACTAGTGCTGTCACACTAGTGCTGTCACAGCCAACTAATGCTGTCACAGCACTAGTGCTGTCACAGCTAGCACTAGTACTGTCACAGCACTGGTACTGTCACAGCACGTGCTGTCACAGCACTGTACTGTCTGACACTGTGCTGTCACACACTAGTGCTGTCACAGACTAGTGCTGTCACAGCCAACACTAGTGCTGTCACAGCACTAGTGCTGTCACACTGTGCTGTCACAGCCAACACTAGTGCTGTCACAGCACTAGTACTGTCACTTAAGCATGGTGCTGTCACACACTAGTGCTGTCACAGCCAACACTAGTGCTGTCACAACACTGGTACTGTCCAAGCACTAATTGCTGTCCACCCAGCACTAGTGCTGTCACAACACCAGTGCTGTCACAGCACTAGTACTGTACAGCACTAAGTCTGTCACAACACTAGTACTGTCACAAGCAACTAGTGCTGTCACAGCCAAGCACTAGTACTGTCACAGCACTGGAATGCTGTCACAACACTAGTACTGTCACAGCTAACACTAATTACTGTCACAGCACTAGTGCTGTCTGGCTTACCAGTACTGTCTGGCTAACACTAGTGCTGTCACACTGGTATGGTCACAAGCACTGGTACTGTCTGGAACACTAGTGCTGTCACAGCACTGGTGCTGTCACAGCACTAGTGCTGTCACAGCACTGGTGCTGTCACACTAAGTGCTGTCACAGCACTAGTGCTGCACTGGCACTAGTGCTGTCACAGCACTAATGCTGTCACAGCACTAGTGCTGTCCTGGCCTACAGTGCTGTCCGCACACTGGGTGCTGTCTGGCACAGTGCTGTCCCACAGCACTAGTGCTGTCACAACACTGGTACTGTCACAGGCCAACACTAGTGCTGTCTGCACTAGTGCTGTCACAAGGCACTAGTAACTGTCCAGCACTGGTGCTGTCACAGCACTAGTGCTGTCAGGCACTGGTGCTGTCTGACACTAGTGCTGTCACAGCACTGTGCTGTCTGGCAACACTAGTGCTGTCTGCAGCCTTCTGGTGCTGTCACAGCCAACACTAGTGCTGTCAGCACTAGTGCTGTCTGACACTAGTGCTGTCACAGCACTAGTGCCTGTCACACAGCACTAGTGCTGTCACAACACTGAGTGCTGTCTGGACACTAAGTGCTGTCACAACACTAGTGCTGTCTGGCCCACCTAGTGCTGTCACAGCTAAGGCACTAGTGCTGTCCACCAGCACTAGTGCTGTCACAACACTAGTACTGTCACAACTAGTGCTGTCACAGCACAGAGTGCTGTCACAGCCAACACTAGTGCTGTCACAGTACTGTACTGTCACAGCACTAGTGCAACTGTCACAGCACTAGTGCTGTCTGGCACTAGTGCTGTCACAGCACTAGTGCTGTGCAACACCTAGTGCTGTCAGGCCTTGCTAGTGCTGTCCACCCAGCACTAGTGCTGTCACAGCTAACGCTAGTGCTGTCACAGCACTGGGTGCTGTCACAGCACTGTGCTGTCACAGCACTAGTGCTAGTCTGCTTATAGTGCTGTCACAGCACTGGTACTGTCACAGCACTAGTGCTGTCACAACATAGTGCTGTCAGCACCAGTGCTGTCCACAGCACTAGTGCTGTCACACTGGTGCTGTCACAAGGCACTAGTGCTGTCACACACTAGTGCTGTCTGCAGCACTAGTGCTGTCCACAGCACAGTGCTGTCACAGCACTAGTACTGTCCAACACCAGTGCTGTCACACACTAGGTACTGTCACAGCACTGGGTACTGTCACAGCACTGGTAACTGTCACAACACTTCGTGCTGTCACAAGCTAGTACTGTCACACACTAGTGCTGTCGCAACTGGTGCTGTCACAACACTAGTACTGTCACAACACTAGTACTGTCACAACACTAGTACTGTCACAACACTAGTACTGTCACAACACTAGTACTGTCACAACACTAGTACTGTCACAACACTAGTACTGTCACAACACTAGTACTGTCACAACACTAGTACTGTCACAACACTAGTACTGTCACAACACTAGTACTGTCACAACACTAGTACTGTCACAACACTAGTACTGTCACAACACTAGTACTGTCACAACACTAGTACTGTCACAACACTAGTACTGTCACAACTAACACTAGTACTGTCACAACACTAGTACTGTCACAACACTAGTACTGTCACACTAGTACTGTCACAACTAACACTAGTACTGTCACAACACTAGTACTGTCACAACTAACACTAGTACTGTCACAACACTAGTAACAACACTAGTACTGTCACAACTAACACTAGTACTGTCACAACACTAGTACTGTCACAACACTAGTACTGTCACAACACTAGTACTGTCACAACACTAGTACTGTCACAACTAACACTAGTACTGTCACAACACTAGTACTGTCACAACACTAGTACTGTCACAACACTAGTACTGTCACAACACTAGTACTGTCACAACACTAGTACTGTCACAACACTAGTACTGTCACAACACTAGTACTGTCACAACACTAGTACTGTCACAACACTAGTACTGTCACAACACTAGTACTGTCACAACACTAGTACTGTCACAACACTAGTACTGTCACAACACTAGTACTGTCACAACACTAGTACTGTCACAACACTAGTACTGTCACAACCAACACTAGTACTGTCACAACACTAGTACTGTCACAACACTAGTACTGTCACAACACTAGTACTGTCACAACTAACACTAGTACTGTCACAACACTAGTACTGTCACAACACTAGTACTGTCACAACTAACACTAGTACTGTCACAACACTAGTACTGTCACAACACTAGTACTGTCACAACACTAGTACTGTCACAACACTAGTACTGTCACAACACTAGTACTGTCACAACACTAGTACTGTCACAACACTAGTACTGTCACAACACTAGTACTGTCACAACACTAGTACTGTCACAACACTAGTACTGTCACAACACTAGTACTGTCACAACACTAGTACTGTCACAACACTAGTACTGTCACAACCAACACCGAGAGAGTAACAGCAGTGGTGTAACACCCGACAACGTCAACGCTGCAGTGTATACACCAGTGTCGTCCATATAGGCCAGCCACACCAACCCCTTCAAGGACAACAACCCACAGCTTTGCACTACTATACCAGCATCAAGGCACAAACTGAGCCACAAAATAAGAAGGGAGCCAGAAGACAGGTTCGTCAGCTACGTCACGGGTCCTTCCCGTACTCTGGCTCAGTTGTAACTTGACAATGACCCATCGCTGGTTTCTTCTTGCAGATGTAACGTAACTCTTGCAGTGGACCTCCCATCATACTGACGACAATAACAAGGTGTACAGTTTTTTGCTTTTTAATGAGACAACGTTTTGCTCTGTGTAGTTTTATCAAGAGTTTTATAAAGTAGAGCTTTAACAAATGGAGCGTTACTGAGTAGAGCTTTAACATGTACAGCTTTAATTGAAGCCTTATTAAGTAGAGCTTCAAGCAGAGCTTTATCCAGAAGAGCTTCATATTTCATTCAACCTGTAACATGTCTGTGACAGGTTTCCAGGAGTGTATCCTCGCAGCCCATCCTGTTGACCCCCTGGTCCACCAGGCTGTTGGTGCACCCGGCTCCTAGACTCATCTAGCCATCACAGATTCGGCTGATCAGGCTCTTGTAGGACACAACTGTCTTCTCAATCAAGGACAACCTGGCTGCCAATTGTCATTATTATTATTATTATTATTATTATTATTATTATTATTACAGTTGTTGTTTCCAAAATGGATAAGGCAAGTAACTTCGTTATGACAGATGACACGCTGAAGCGTCAGTAGGTGACACCACGTGACGGTGACGAAGGACGCTGGACCGTGGCGTGACACCAGCGTGGCAGTGACGGAGGAGGCCGGACCGTGACGTGACACATTGAGTCACGCAACATCCGGCTAGTGGCAGTGATATCTTCAGCGGTCGCTTCAAGTGCCAGGTTTAAGACACGTGCGAGGAGATGGAGTGGAGGGGAGAGAAGGGGAGGGGGTGGTAAACCCTCCCAAACATCACATTATGGAGAATGTGTACACGTGTCTTGAGCGACACCGTGTATCACAAGGTACCATCACCACGCACTGCCACGATGTAGCGCTAAGATAATACTAAAACTACGCCGAAAGATAACTGTTCCAAGTTGGCCATACTTTAGGCGGTACTTACAAACCTACCACCGCTAAACAACAGACAGACACAATACCGTGACTGCAACAACACACAAATAACCCGTACATAGAGGAGAGCAGCTTACCACGACGTTTTGGTTCGACTTGGACCGTTGACAAAGTCACACAGGATAACTAGCACCATAGTTGTGATCTTCCACTACCGCTCAGATAACCACCACAAAACCACAATAAACACTGACCAACAGATGATTGGCTAATTTTTGTGATCATCTCTCCCCTCAAGGAAGGTTCCTTGATGTTGGTGAGGGGCTCTTGATTTAGAGAATTGGATCTGTGCTCCAGTTCCCCGAATTAAGCCTGAATGCCTTCCACATCCCCCCCCCCCAGGCGCTGTATAATCCTCCGGGTTTAGCGCTTCCCCCTTGATTATAATAATAATAATGTGATCATCTCGAACTGCCACTCAGAACAAGGTAACCAACTGCTCCATCAACAGGCTCATTGATCGTTCAAACTATGGTGGACGCGTCACCGGCAGCAGGAACAGCATTAGCAGCAATACTAACAGCATTAGCAGCAATATCAGAAACAGCAGTAGCAACACCAGCGGTAGAATAACCAGCAACAGCAACAACACCAGTAACGCCAGCAGCAACAGCAGTAACAACACCAGCAGCAGTAGCTAGAGCAGCAGCAGCAGAAGCCGTTGCCGTCACCGCAACAGTAGCAGCCGTTTTCGCCACTGCAGCAGTAGCAACCGTTGCTGTTGCCGCCATAGCAGCAGTAACAGCCGTTGCCGTTGCAGCCGCAGTAGCAACAGTTGCCGCCGCCAAAGCAGTAGCAACCGTTGCTGTTGCCGCCATCGCAGCAGTAATAGCCGTTGCCGCCGCCGCAGCAGTAGCAACCGTTGCTGTTGCCGCCATCGCAGCAGTAACAGCCGTTGCCGTTGCCGCCGCCGCAGCAGTAGCAACCGTTGCCGTTGCCGCAGCAGTAGCAACCGTTGCTGCCGCCGCAGCAATAGCAGCCGTTGCCGCTGCGCCGCCGCCTCAGCAGCAGCCGTTGCCGTTACTGCTGCTGCTGCCGCCGCTGTCGTAGCAGCATCATCATCAAAAGTAGCGCCCCAAGTGGTTCATCACAGGTGATCATCGGTAACGAGGCAGGTGAGGGAGGCCTAACCCTCCCTAGGCCAACGCCTTGCGTATAATTACCACTGATAGCAGGAGACTACAAAATAAGCATTAGCACAGGTAGTGGGAGACTACAACATAAGCATGAGCACAGGTAGTGGGAGACTACAACATAAGCATGAGCACAGGTAGTGGGAGACTACAACATAAGCATGAGCACAGGTAGTGGGAGACTACAACATAAGCGCCCAGTACCAGAACAGGCCTCCTGGTGGTCAAGGCCCAATCAACCATGCTCTTACTGCTGGCCACACGCAGCAGCGTGGCTGGTCAGGAACTGAGTTGAGGAACTTGTTCAGTTGCCTCTTTAAGACAGCCAAAAATTGTTGATAATTCTCCATACGCACGGAGCGCGTTGAAGAGTCGGGGACTTCTGACACTCCTCAAGTTCTCTCTTAGTGTACTCGTTGCGCCCCTGCTTTTTATTGAATGTACTCTACACACACTACCAAGCCTGTTTTCATACGGAGTGATTCCTGTGTGCAAGTTCGGGACCAATCCTTCCAGGATTTTCAAAGTTTAAATTACGATATACCTTTCCCGCTTAAGTTCCAAGGAATGCAGTTCAAGAGACTTCAGGTCTTCCCTGTAGCTCAGATGTTTGAGTGAACGTATACGAACAGTAAACGTTCTCTTTACGTCTTCCAGCTCTGCAATCTCGCCTGAATTGAAGGTGGCCGTTATCACACCAGTACTGGAGCTTACAGAAAACAAATGACATAAAGAGTGTCATTACTGGCTCAGCATCTCTCGTCTTCAACGTTCTAGTTATCCAGCCTATCATTTTTCTTGTGATCCTTGAATATAAGATATTTGATATTATTTCCCATAAGTCTCGTACATGAAGTTTGCGCCCTGCTGAATGATCTGAGTTTGTCATGAACTCCGTTTCAGTCTTTATTTCCATTTTCCATAGCGGAGCAACTGAAACTTGTTGTGCCTGATCATATTATAGTCTGAGGTCCACTAGTAGTCTTTGAGTGTCGTCTTCATCAGACGACACTCAAAGATTCTAGCGTCATCACCAAAGAATGTTAATGTGGTGGTTTATGTCCTTGTTTGTGTCGGATGTAAAAATGAGAAACAGAAGTGGGTCGAGTACTGTGCTTTGAGGAACAGAACTCTTTCCTGTGGCAGCCTCTGACTTTACTCTGGGTCTTATTTGCTGAGAAATCAAATATTCAACAAGCCATTTTTCTTACAAGCATTTTGTGCGCTATCACACCATGGTCGCACTTGAAGACTTTTGTAAAATCAATATACACTATATTAGCATTTAGCTTGTCTTAGAGTGTATCCAAGACCTTATTGAGGTGGTCTAGCAATTGTGAAAAGCAGGAGTGACATGCTCTTAACCCATGCTGCGAGTACTTGAGATTCCACGAGTTGAAAAAGTCAGTGGCAGTGATGACCCCAGTGCTGACAGTGATGACCCCAGTGCTGACAATGATGGTCATAGTGCTGACAGTGATGACCCCAGTGCTGACAATGATGGTCATAGTGCTGACAGTGATGATCCCAGTGCTGACAATGATGGTCATAGTGCTGACAGTGATGGTCCCAGTGCTGGCAGTGATGGTCCCAGTGCTGACAGTGATCCCAGTGCTGACAGTGATGATCCCAGTGCTGACAGTGATGATCCCAGTGCTGACAATGATGGTCATAGTGCTGACAGTGATGGTCCCAGTGCTGGCAGTGATGGTCCCAGTGCTGACAGTGATGATCCCAGTGCTGACAGTGATGATCCCAGTGCTGACAATGATGGTCATAGTGCTGAGAGTGATGGTCCCAGTGCTGACAGTGATGATCCCAGTGCTGACAGTGATGATCCCAGTGCTGACAATGATGGTCATAGTGCTGACAGTGATGGTCATAGTGCTGACAGTGATGATCCCAGTGCTGACAATGATGGTCATAGTGCTGGCAGTGATGGTCCCAGTGCTGACAGTGATGATCCCAGTGCTGAGAGTGATGATCCCAGTGCTGGCAGTGATGGTCCCAGTGCTGACAGTGATCCCAGTGCTGACAGTGATGATCCCAGTGCTGACAGTGATGGTCATAGTGCTGACAGTGATGGTCATAGTGCTGACAGTGATGATCCCAGTGCTGACAGTGATGATCCCAGTGCTGACAGTGATGGTCATAGTGCTGGCACTGATCCCAGTGCTGGCACTGATGATCCCAGTGCTGGCACTGATGATCCCAGTGCTGGCACTGATGGTCATAGTGCTGGCACTGATGATCCCAGTGCTGGCAGTGATGATCCCAGTGCTGACAGTGAGGGTCATAATGCTGGCAGTGATCACAGTGTTGGCAGTGATATTCGCAGTGCTGGCAGTGATGATTACAGTGCTGGCAGTGATGGTCCCGGTGCTGGCAGTGATCACTGTGTTGGCAGTGATGGTCCCAGTGCTGGCAGTGATAGTCCCAGTGCTGGCAGTGATGATCCCAGTGCTGGCAGTGATAGTCCCAGTGCTGGCAGTGATGATCCCAGTGCTGGCAGTGATAGTCCCAGTGCTAGCAGTGATTATAGTACTGGCAGTGATGATCACTGTTGGCAGTGATAGTTCCAGTGCTAGTAGTGATGATTATAGTGCTGGCAGTGATCACTGTGTTGGCAGTGATGGTCCCAGTGCTGACAGTGATGATTACAGTGCTGGCAGTGATGATCCCAGTGCTAGCAGTGATGATTATAGTGCTGGCAGTGATAATCACTGTGTTGGCAGCGATGGTCCCAGTGCTGGCAGTCATGATTACAGTGCTGGCAGTGATGGTCCCAGTGCTGGCAGTGATTATAGTGCTGGAAGTGATAATTACAGTGCTGGCAGTGATGATCACAGTGCTGGCAGTGATGGTCCCAGTGCTGGCACTGATGATCACAGTGCTGGCAGTGATGGTCCCAGTGCTGGCAGTCATGATTACAGTGCTGACAGTGATGGTCCCAGTGCCGGAAGTGATGATCCCAGTGCCGGAAGTGATGGTCACCAGGCCTCCTAGTTGCTGTCCTGACTGACCCAACTATTCGTGGGAGCCGCACATATGCACCACATCCTGACTGATCAGGAACTAACTTGAACTTGCCGGTTCCCTCCTGAAGCCTCCTGTTGCCAATTTCCCTTTATGTATGAAGGGAGAGTGAAGAGCCTGGGACGGTCCTTGTACCTTTACTGAGTTCTCACTGCATTTATGACGCCTCTGCTTCTCATTGGAGGTATTTTCCAAAGTTTGCTGAGCCTCTTGCTTTCATAAGGAGTTACTTTGGGTGTGCAGGTTTGGAACCAGTTCCTCCAGGTTTTTCTTGGTGTACATTATGAAGCATCTTTCTCGCCTACTTCTCAAGGAGTACACTTCAAGGGACTTCAACAGTTTCCATTAAATGTATACAAACAGTGAAAGTTCTCTGTACGTTTTCCAGATCAGCAATTTCTTCTGCCTTGAAGGGGGTGGTTATCATACGGCAGCATTCTAGTCTACAGAGAGCAAGTGACTTGAAAAGTATCATCACTGACTTAGCATGTTCTAGTTATCCAGCCGATCATTTTTTAGCGGTAGTTAAAGTAACATTGTTGTGGACCTTCAATGTGAGATGTGACATGACTCCCAAGTCTCTCACACAGACCTGTTCTCTGGAATAATTCGAAGTTGTCCTGTATTCTAGTGAGTAAACTTGCAGGTGACGGACATGAAAGTGTAGCCAGAAATAATCAGTACGACGCTGGAGTGTACAAGAAGGCTGCAACTAGGCAGGGTATTAATCTCACTGCCGGGGGTGAGGAGGAAGCAGGGGCAGCAGGAGCATGGTACAAGGTATCAACATTCCAGGCACCAGCAGGGGGTGGGAAGGGGAACCACCATCTGGGGCAGAAGGCAGGGGGTGGGCAGGGGTATTACCATCTGCGGCCCAGCCTGGGTACGCCACTCCCTCTATACCCACAACATTGCTGGAGTCCCACGCACCTCCTGCCCTCTTATTTACTTACTCATTCCCCTGTATGAGCGCCATCCCCACTGATGGAACATGACAGACAAACCTACCTAGTTTTATCCAGTTTTCTTAAACAAAACTTTCTCCTCCTTCCCTCTCTCACACCTTTTTCCCTCCCTCCTTCCTTTCTGATGTCTCCCCCCCCACAAAACCCCTCACTCACCTTATCTCCCCCAGCCCTCACACTCACCTTATCTCCCCCAGCCCTCACACTCACCTTATCTCCCCCAGCCCTCACACTCACCTTATCTCCCCCAGCCCTCACACTCACCTTATCTCCCCCAGCCCTCACACTCACCTTATCTCCCCCAGCCCTCACACTCACTTTATCTCCCCCAGCCCTCACACTCACCTTATCTCCCCCAGCCTTCACACTCACCTTATCTCCCCCAGCCCTCATACTCACCTTATCTCCCCCAGCCCTCACACTCGCCTTATCTCCCCCAGCCTTCACACTCGCCTTATCTCCCCCAGCCCTCACACTCGCCTTATCTCCCCCAGCCCTCACATTCACCTTATCTCCCCCCGCCCTCACTCTCACCGTATCTCCCCCAGCCCTCACACTCACCTTATCTCCCCCAGCCTTCACTCTCACCTTATCTCCCCCAGCCCTCACACTCGCCTTATCTCCCCCAGCCCTCACACTCACCTTATCTCCCCCAGCCCTCACACTCACCTTATCTCCCCCAGCCCTCACACTCACCTTATCTCCCCAGCCCTCACACTCACCTTATCTCCCCCAGGGTTCACTCTCATCTTATCTCCCCCAGCCCTCACACTCGCCTTATCTCCCCCAGCCCTCACACTCACCTTATCTCCCCCAGCCTTCACTCTCACCTTATCTCCCCCAGCCCTCACACTCACCTTATCTCCCCCAGCCTTCACTCTCATCTTATCTCCCCCAGCCCTCATACTCACCTTATCTCCCCCAGCCCTCACACTCACCTTATCTCCCCCAGCCCTCACACTCACCTTATCTCCCCCAGCCTTCACTCTCACCTTATCTCCCCCAGCCCTCATACTCACCTTATCTCCCCCAGCCCTCACACTCACCTTATCTCCCCCAGCCCTCACACTCACCTTATCTCCCCCAGCCCTCACACACACCATATCACCCCCAGCCTTCACACTCACCTTATCTCCCCCAGCCTACACACTCATCTCCCCCAGCCCTCATACTCACCTTATCTCCCCCAGCCCTCACACTCACCTTATCTCCCCCAGCCTTCACACTCACCTTATCTCCCCCAGCCCTCACACTCACCTTATCTCCCCAGCCCTCACACTCACCTTATCTCCCCCAGCCCTCACACTCACCTTATCTCCCCCAGCCTTCACACTCACCTTATCTCCCCCAGCCTTCACACTCACCTTATCTCCCCAGCCCTCACACTCACCTTATCTCCCCCAGCCCTCACACTCACCTTATCTCCCCCAGCCCTCACACTCACCTTATCTCCCCCAGCCCTCACACTCACCTTATCTCCCCCAGCCCTCACACTCACCTTATCTCCCCCAGCCTTCACACTCACCTTATCTCCCCCAGCCCTCACACTCACCTTATCTCCCCCAGCCCTCACACTCACCTGATCTCCCCCAGCCCTCACACTCACCTTATCTACCCCAGCCCTCACACTCACCTTATCTCCCCCAGCCCTCACACTCACCTTATCTACCCCAGCCCTCACACTCACCTTATCTCCCCCAGCCCTCACACTCACCTTATCTCCCCCAGCCATCACACTCACCTTATCTCCCCCAGCCTATACACTGATCTACCCCAGCCCTCACACTCACCTTATCTCCCCCAGCCCTCTCACTCACCTTATCTCCCCCAGCCCTCACACTCACCTTATCTCCCTCAGCCTACACACATCTCCCCCAGCCCTCACACTCACCTTATCTCCCCCAGCCTACACACTCATCTCCCCCAGCCCTCACACTCACCTTATCTCCCCCAGCCCTCACACTCACTCAAAAAAGCAAAAACTATTGGCACGAGTGTGACTTCACTTATCAAATATATTACACCATTCATGACGAACAAGGGAAAGTAAGAGGGAAGGGAAAAGGTGAGGAGGAGAAGAGAAGGAAAGAAAGAAAAGGTGAAGAACGAAGTTTGAGAGGGAGAAATGGGGAGGAGGAAGGGAGATTAGGGAAGGATACCTGAAGGAAGTACCCTGCACTGTCTGCCAAATATCTTGTTTTCATATTGAGTGGTATCGGTGTGCAGGGTTGGGACTAGTCCCTTTAGATGTAAATTATGATGCACCTTTCTCGCCTGCATTCCAAGGAATACGGTTCAAAGGACTTCAAACGTTTTCAGCAGTTCAGATGTTTGAATGTATATAAGAAGTGAAAGTTCTATGTACGTTTTCTAGATCAGCAACCCGGACTACCTCGAAGGTGGCCGTCAATATACAGCAGTATTCCAGCCTGGAGAGAACAAGTGACTTGAAGAGTATCATCACTGGTTCAGCGTCTCTTGTCTTGAAAGTTCTAGTTATCCAGTCTATCATTTTCCTTGCGATAACATTAGCAACACTGTTGTGGTCCTTGAATCATTACTCCCAAGTCTCGCACACAGTGCTTTCGCTCTAATGAATGACTTGAGTTTGTCTTCTACTCCGTTTCTGTCATTATTTCCTTTCTTTCTTTCTTAGTAGAGCATCTGAAACTTGTTCTCGTTAAATATGATTGTCTGTGGCCCACTGGAAGACTATATCCGCCTGGAGATTCGCCGTCTTCGACGGACGACACTCAAAGATTCTGGTGTCATCACTAAAGGATATTACGGTGCTATCCTATATGTCCTATATGCTTATTTTTCCAGTTATTCCTTCTGCACAACATGGGCGCACCTGTCGAAGACTTTCGCAAAAATTAGTGTTCAGCATTTAGCTTGTCTTCCAGTGCATCCAAGACCATAAAGTAATGGTTTAACAGTTGTGTAAGGTAGAAGTGACCTGCTCTAAATCCTGACTAGCCTGGATTGTGCAACTGTTGAGAGTCCATGTGATTGACAGTCTTGTTTTTAAGGGCAAGTTCACAGATTCTGGTATATATAGTTAGCGCTGTTGATCTCCAGTTTTTCGCTAGTGCTTTACTGCCACCTCTGTGAAGTAGGATAATATCAGTTGTTTTCAATGACTGCCCAGGCTGCTCCTCCACAGAATACTTAAGGCCCGAGATAATGGTTTCTTGCAATTCTGGATGAATAAGGAGTTCCAAGAGTGTGGTCCCGAAGCAGCATGTATGAAAATGCATGAGCATGCTGTCGATGGCCTCCTCAAAGTCAACTGGGAACAGAACTACAGTACATCAGAAAATGAGAATATGTCGGCAGTGTTTAAATCTCATTCACGAAGTGGGGGAGATAAGAAGACAAGACAAAGAAGAGAGAGAGAGAGAGAGAGAGAGAGAGAGAGAGAGAGAGAGATATGGAGGGACTAGAAGAGCAAGAAGGTAGACACTAGGAGTGTCATTCTAAAATGGATGCCAGCACTGACCCTTGAGGGACCTCACTGTTCACTTTAAACCATTAATATACTTCCTCTCACTCACACTCCACTGTTATGTACTATCTATACGTACGTAGTGCGCGCGTGTACTCACCTAATTCACCTAACTGTGGTTGCAGGGGTCAAGTCATAGCTCCTGGCCCCGCCTCTTCACTGGTTGCTACTAGGTCATTCTTGCTCCATGAGCTTTATCATACATCTTCCAGCTATGTATAGATCCTGCCTCCACTACATCACTTCCTAAACTACGCCACTTCCTGACAACTCTGCGACTGAAGAAATACTTCCTAACATCCCTGTGATTCATCTGAGTCTGCAACTTCCAACTGTGACCCCTTGTTGCTGTGTCCCATCTCTGGAACATCCTATTTATGTCCACCTTGTCGATTCCTATCAGTATTTTATATATCGTTATCATATGCCCACTATCTCTCCTGTCTTCCAGTGTCGTCAGGTTGATTTCCTTTAACTTTCAAATTGTTCATTGTGAACAGTGAACAATATGAAAGTCACAATAAACAGTGAACAATATGAAAGTCACTATGAACAGTGAACAATATGAAAGT
Organism: Cherax quadricarinatus; assembly: GCF_038502225.1. Classification (NCBI taxonomy): domain Eukaryota; kingdom Metazoa; phylum Arthropoda; class Malacostraca; order Decapoda; family Parastacidae; genus Cherax; species Cherax quadricarinatus. Next base: position 39,024,715 of record NC_091302.1, on the reverse strand, counting down.
CACTGAACAGTGAACAATATGAAAGTCACTGTGAACAGTGAACAATATGAAAGTCACTGTGAACAGTGAACAATATGAAAGTCACTGTGAACAGTGAACAATATGAAAGTCACTGTGAACAGTGAACAACATGAAAGTCACTGTGAACAATGAACAATATGAGTCACTGTGAACAGTGAACAATATGAAAGTCACTGTGAACAATATGAAAGTCAATGTGAACAGTGAACAATATGAAAGTCAATGTGAACAGTGAACAATATGAAAGTCACTGAACAGTGAACAATATGCAAGTCAATGTGAACAGTGAATATGAAAGTCACTGTGAACAGTGAACAGTGTAGTCACTGTCAACAGTGAACAGTGTAGTCACTGTCAACAGTGAACAGTGTAGTCACTGTCAACAGTGAACAGTGTAGTCACTGTCAACAGTGAACAACAGTGTAGTCACTGTCAACAGTGAACAACAGTGCAGTCACTGTTAACAGTGAACAGTGTAGTCACTGAACAGAACAGTGTAGTCACTGTCAACAGTGAACAGTGTAGTCACTGTCAACAGTGAACAGTGTAGTCACTGTCAACAGTGAACAGTGTAGTCACTGTCAACAGTGAACAGTGTAGTCACTGTCAACGGTGAACAGTGATATCACTGTCAACAGTGAACAGTGTAGTCACAGTAAACAGTAGTCACTGTCAACAGTGAACAACAGTGTAGTCACTGTGAACAGTGAACAGTGTAGTCACTGTCAACAGTGAATAACAGTGTAGTCACTGAACAGTGAACAGTGCAGTCACTGTCAACAGTGAACAGTGTAGTCACTGTTGACAGTGACTACACTGTTCACTGTTGACAGTGACTACACTGTTCACTGTTGACAGTGACTACACTGTTGGTCACTGTTCACAGTGACTACACTGTTGGTCACTGTTCACAGTGACTACACTGTTGGTCACTGTTGACAGTGACTACACTGTTGGTCACTGTTGACAGTGACTACACTGTTGGTCACTGTTGACAGTGACTACACTGTTGGTCACTGTTGACAGTGACTACACTGTTGGTCACTGTTGACAGTGACTACACTGTTCACTGTTGACAGTGACTGCACTGTTCACTGTTCAGTGACTACACTGTTATTCACTGTTGACAGTGACTACACTGTTCACTGTTCACAGTGACTACACTGTTGTTCACTGTTGACAGTGACTACTGTTTACTGTGACTACACTGTTCACTGTTGACAGTGATATCACTGTTGTTCACCGTTGACAGTGACTACACTGTTCACTGTTGACAGTGACTACACTGTTCACTGTTAACAGTGTAGTCACTGTTAACAGTGAACAATGTAGTCACTGAACAGAACAGTGTAGTCACTGTCAACAGTGAACAGTGTAGTCGCTGTCAACAGTGAAGTGTAGTCACTGTGAACAGTGAACAACAGTGACGTCAGTCAACAGTGAACAACAGTGTAGTCACTGTGAACAGTGAACATAGTCACTGTCAACAGTGACCAACAGTGTAGTCACTGTGAACAGTGAACAGTGTAGTCACTGTCAACAGTGAACAGTGTAGTCACTGTCAACAGTGACCAACAGTGTAGTCACTGTCAACAGTGACCAACAGTGTAGTCACTGTCAACAGTGACCAACAGTTTAGTCACTGTCAACAGTGACCAACAGTGTAGTCACTGTCAACAGTGACCAACAGTGTAGTCACTGTCAGTGACCAACAGTGTAGTCACTGTCAGTGACCAACAGTGTAGTCACTGTCAGTGACCAACAGTGTAGTCACTGTCAGTGACCAACAGTGTAGTCACTGTCAGTGACCAACAGTGTAGTCACTGTCAGTGACCAACAGTGTAGTCACTGTCAACAGTGACCAACAGTGTAGTCACTGTCAACAGTGACCAACAGTGTAGTCACTGTCAACAGTGACCAACAGTGTAGTCACTGTCAACAGTGACCAACAGTGTAGTCACTGTCAACAGTGACCAACAGTGTAGTCACTGTCAACAGTGACCAACAGTTTAGTCACTGTCAACAGTGACCAACAGTGTAGTCACTGTCAACAGTGACCAACAGTGTAGTCACTGTCAGTGACCAACAGTGTAGTCACTGTCAGTGACCAACAGTGTAGTCACTGTCAGTGACCAACAGTGTAGTCACTGTCAACAGTGACCAACAGTGTAGTCACTGTCAACAGTGACCAACAGTGTAGTCACTGTCAACAGTGACCAACAGTGTAGTCACTGTCAACAGTGACCAAAAGTGTACTCACTGTCAACAGTGTAGTCACTGTCAACAGTGACCAACAGTGTAGTCACTGTCAACAGTGACCAACAGTGTAGTCACTGTCAACAGTGACCAACAGTGTAGTCACTGTCAACAGTGACCAACAGTGTAGTCACTGTCAACAGTGACCAAGAGTGTAATCACTGTCAACAGTGTAGTCGCTGTCAACAGTGAACAACAGTGTAGTCACTGTCAACAGTGAACAGTGTATTCACTGTCAACAGTGAAAAGTGTAGTCACTGTCAACAGTGAACAGTGTAGTCACTGTCAACAGTGAACAACAGTGTAGTCACTGTCAACAGTGAACAGTGTAGTCACTGTCAACAGTGAACAGTGTAGTCACTGTCAACAGTGAACAGTGTAGTCACTGTCAACAGTGAACAGTGTAGTCACTGTCAACAGTAAACAGTGTAGTCACTGTCAACAGTGACCAACAGTGTAGTCAGTCAACAGTGACCAACAGTGTAGTCACTGTCAACAGTGAACAACAGTGTAGTCACTGTCAGTGAACAACAGTGTAGTCACTGTCAACAGTGAACAACAGTGTAGTCACTGTCAACAGTGAACAAGTGTAGTCACTGTCAACAGTGAACAGTGTAGTCACTGTCAACAGTGAACAACAGTGTAGTCACTGTCAGTGACCAACAGTGTAGTCACTGTCAACAGTGAACAACAGTGTAGTCACTGTCAACAGTGACCAACAGTGTAGTCACTGTCAACAGTGAACAACAGTGTAGTCACTGTAAACAGTGACCAACAGTGTAGTCACTGTCAACAGTGACCAACAGTGTAGTCACTGTCAACAGTGAACAACAGTGTAGTCACTGTCAACAGTGAACAGTGTAGTCACTGTCAACAGTGAACAACAGTGTAGTCACTGTCAACAGTGAACAACAGGTTATCAACGGTGTTGCTTCTTTTGCTTTGAAAGTAAAAATAATTTCTCTTTGGAAAGTGGAGGTACGAACGTGCAGTGTACGTAGTGTACGTAACGTGCAGTGTACGTAGTGTACGTAACGTGCAGTGTACGTAACGTGGTGTACGTAGTGTACGTAACGTGCAGTGTACGTAGTGTACGTAACGTGCAGTGTACGCAGTGTACGTAACGTGCAGTGTACGCAGTGTACGTAACGTGCAGTGTACGTAGTGTACGTAACGTGCAGTGTACGTAGTGTACGTAACGAACAGTGTACGTAACGTGGTGTACGTAGTGTACGTAACGTGCAGTGTACGTAGTGTACGTAACGTGCAGTGTACGTAGTGTACGTAACGTGCAGTGTACGTAGTGTACGTAACGTGCAATGTACGTAGTGTACATAACGTGCAGTGTACGTAGTGTACGTAACGTGCAGTGCACGTAGTGTACGTAACGTCTAGTGTACGTAGTGTACGTAACGTGCAGTGTACGTAGTGTACGTAACGTGCAGTGTACGTAGTGTACGTAACGTGCAGTGTACGTAGTGTACGTAACGTGCAGTGTACGTAGTGTCCGTAACGTGCAGTGTACGTAGTGTACGTAACGCGTAGTGTACGTAACGCGCAGTATACGTAGTGTACGTAACGTGCAGTGTACGTAGTGTACGTAACGTCTAGTGTACGCAGTGTACGTAACGCGCAGCGTACGTAACGTGCAGTGTACGTAGTGTACGTAACGCGCAGTATACGTAGTGTACGTAACGTCTAGTGTACGCAGTGTACGTAACGCGCAGTGTACGTAACGTGCAGTGTACGTAGTGTACGTAACGCGCAGTATACGTAGTGTACGTAACACGCAGTGTACGTAGTGTACGTAACGTCTAGTGTACGCAGTGTACGTAACGCGCAGTGTACGTAACGCGCAGTGTACGTAACGTGCAGTGTACGTAACGTGCAGTGTACGTAACGCAGTGTACGCAGTATACGTAACGTGCAGTGTACGTAGTGTACGTAACGCGCAGTGTACGTAACGTGCTGTGTACGTAACGCGCAGTGTACGTAACGCATAGTGTACGCAGTGTGCAGTGTACGTAACGTGCAGTGTACGCAGTGTACGTAACGTGCTGTGTACGTAACGTGCAGTGTACGTAACGTGCAGTGTATGTAACGTGCTGTGTACGTAGCGCACACTGTAAGTAACGCGCAGTGTAGCAGTGTACGTAACGCGCAGTGTATGCAGTGTACGTAACACGCAGTGTATGCAGTGTGCAGTGTACGTAACGCACAGTGTACGCAGTGTGCAGTGTACATAACGCGTAGTGTACGCAGTGTACGTAACGCGCAGTGTACGCAGTGTGCAGTGTACGTAACGTGCAGTGTATGCAGTGTACGTAACGCGCAGTATACGCTGCGTACACTCTCAAACAACCCAGACTTCAGAAACTTCAGCAATGTGTCTATCCTGAAGCATTATGAAGTTACACTGGTAACCCTCATGATGGTGCTTCAGAGTTGTGACTGAAATGTTCTCTGAAGTGTCTTGTTAAGTGTAATTTGTGTGTGTGAAGTGTCGCAGCCACGGTGCTGTCACTCACTCTGAGGTGCCACAGTGTAGTGACTGTCACTCTTACACTCTGAGGTGCCACAGTGTAGTGACTGTCACTCTTACACTCTGAGGTGCCACAGTGTAGTGACTGTCACTCTTACACTCTGAGGTGCCACAGTGTAGTGACTGTCACTCTTACACTCTGAGGTGCCACAGTGTAGTGACTGTCACTCTTACACTCTGAGGAGCCACAGTGCAGTGACTGTCACTCTTACACTCTGAGGTGCCACAGTGCAGTGACTGTCACTCTTACACTCTGAGGTGCCACAGTGTAGTGACTGTCACTCTTACTCACTCTGAGGTGCCACAGTGTAGTGACTGTCACTCTTACACTCACTCTGAGGTGCCACAGTGTAGTGACTGTCACTCTTACACTCTGAGGTGCCACAGTGTAGTGACTGTCACTCTTACACTCTGAGGTACCACAGTGTAGTGACTCACTCTTACACTCACTCTGAGGTGCCACAGTGTAGTGACTGTCACTCTTACACTCTGAGGTGCCACAGTGTAGTGACTGTCACTCTTACTCACTCTGAGGTGCCACAGTGTAGTGACTGTCACTCTTACTCACTCTGAGGTGCCACAGTGTAGTGACTGTCACTCTTACTCTGAGGTGCCACAGTGTAGTGACTGTCACTCTTACACTCACTCTGAGGTGCCACAGTGTAGTGATTGTCACTCTTACTCACTCTGAGGTGCCACAGTGTAGTGACTGTCACTCTTACTCACTCTGAGGTGCCACAGTGTAGTGATTGTCACTCTTACACTCTGAGGTGCCACAGTGTAGTGATTGTCACTCTTACACTCTGAGGTGCCACAGTGTAGTGACTGTCACTCTTACACTCTGAGGTGCCACAGTGTAGTGACTGTCACTCTTACACTCTGAGGTGCCACAGTGTAGTGACTGTCACTCTTACACTCTGAGGTGCCACAGTGTAGTGATTGTCACTCTTACACTCTGAGGTGCCACAGTGTAGTGACTGTCACTCTTACACTCTGAGGTGCCACAGTGTAGTGACTGTCACTCTTACACTCTGAGGTGCCACAGTGTAGTGACTGTCACTCTTACTCACTCTGAGGTGCCACAGTGTAGTGACTGTCACTCTTACACTCACTCTGAGGTGCCACAGTGTAGTGACTGTCACTCTTACACTCTGAGGTGCCACAGTGTAGTGACTGTCACTCTTACACTCTGAGGTACCACAGTGTAGTGACTCACTCTTACACTCACTCTGAGGTGCCACAGTGTAGTGACTGTCACTCTTACACTCTGAGGTGCCACAGTGTAGTGACTGTCACTCTTACTCACTCTGAGGTGCCACAGTGTAGTGACTGTCACTCTTACTCACTCTGAGGTGCCACAGTGTAGTGACTGTCACTCTTACTCTGAGGTGCCACAGTGTAGTGACTGTCACTCTTACACTCTGAGGTACCACAGTGTAGTGACTCACTCTTACACTCACTCTGAGGTGCCACAGTGTAGTGACTGTCACTCTTACTCACTCTGAGGTGCCACAGTGTAGTGATTGTCAATCGTACACTCACTCTGAGGTGCCACAGTGTAGTGATTGTCACTCTTACACTCACTCTGAGGTGCCACAGTGTAGTGACTATCACTCTTACTCACTCTGAGGTGCCACAGTGTAGTGATTGTCACTCTTACTCACTCTGAGGTGCCACAGTGTAGTGATTGTCACTCTTACTCACTCTGAGGTGCCACAGTGTAGTGACTGTCACTCTTACTCTGAGGTGCCACAGTGTAGTGATTGTCACTCTTACTCTGAGGTACCACAGTGTAGTGACTGTCACTCTTACTCACTCTGAGGTGCCACAGTGTAGTGACTGTCACTCTTACTCACTCTGAGGTGCCACAGTGTAGTGATTGTCACTCTTACACTCTGAGGTGCCACAGTGTAGTGATTGTCACTCTTACACTCTGAGGTGCCACAGTGTAGTGATTGTCACTCTTACACTCTGAGGTGCCACAGTGTAGTGATTGTCACTATTACTCACTCTGAGGTGCCACAGTGTAGTGACTGTCACTCTTACTCACTCTGAGGTGCCACAGTGTAGTGACTGTCACTCTTACTCACTCTGAGGTGCCACAGTGTAGTGATTGTCACTCTTACTCTGAGGTGCCACAGTGTAGTGACTGTCACTCTTACTCACTCTGAGGTGCCAGTGTAGTGACTGTCACTCTTACTCACTCTGAGGTGCCACAGTGTAGTGACTGTCACTCTTACTCACTCTGAGGTGCCACAGTGTAGTGACTGTCACTCTTACTCACTCTGAGGTGCCACAGTGTAGTGACTGTCACTCTTACACTCACTCTGAGGTGCCACAGTGTAGTGACTGTCACTCTTACTCACTCTGAGGTGCCACAGTGTAGTGACTCACTCTTACACTCACTCTGAGGTGCCACAGTTCTATGACTCCCGCTCGCACTCACTGGATTCACTCTGAGGTGGGTCCCTGGAAGATACCATACCTTAGTGGAGGGGTTAGTCTTCAAGCATAAGCACAATGGTGATATCCTCCCCACCCACACCACCATCCCCACCCACACCACCGTCCCCGCCCACACCACCGTCCCCGCCCACACCACCGTCCCCGCCCACACCACCGTCCCCGCCCACACCACCGTCCCCGCCCACACCACCGTCCCCGCCCACACCACCGTCCCCGCCCAAACCACCGTCCCCACCCACACCACCGTCCCCGCTCACACCACCGTCCCCGCCCACACCACCGTCCCCGCCCAAACCACCGCCCACACCACCGTCCCCGCCCACACCACCGTCCCCGCCCACACCACCGTCCCCGCCCACACCACCGTCCCCGCCCACACCCCGTCCCCCCACACCACCGTCCCCGCCCACACCACCGTCCCCACCCACACCACCGTCCCCCCTCACACCACCGTCCCCGCCCACACCACCGTCCCCGCCCACACCACCGTCCCCGCCCACACCACCGTCCCCACCCACACCACCGTCCCCGCGCACACCACCGTCCCCACCCACACCACCGTCCCCGCCCACACCACCGTCCCCACCCACACCACCGTCCCCGCCCACACCACCGTCCCCGCCCACACCACCGTCCCCGCTCACACCACCGTCCCCGCCCACTTTCCCCACCACCTACTAACCCTCCCCCCCCCTCCCACTCACCTCAGAGGTTGTCGTGGATGACGATGAACCTTTGATGCAACAGTTAATATCCTTTGATATACCTTTGAAGAGTTTCGAGAGTTACTCACAGAGCCCGGCCATGGGCCAGGCTCGTCCGGTGATTGCCTGATCAACCAGACTGCTGCTGCTGCTGGAGGCCCGCTGCCCCACATATTCATCACAGCCTGCTTGATCTGGCACCTGGTGAAGATATTTGTCCAGTTTCCTCTTGAAGGGTTCAACACTTGTTCCAGCAGTGTTTCTGATATCTTCTGGTAAGATGTTGAAAAGTCTGGGACCCCGGATGTTGATACAGTGTTCCCTTATTGTCCCCACTGCACCCCTGCTCCTCAGTTTATTTTACACTTCCTCCCATATTTCTCCCTCCAGTATGTTATGGCAGTGTGCAGATTTGGGACCAAGCCCTCGAGTACTTTCCAGGTGTATATTATCATGTGTCTCTCCGCTCCAGTGAGTACATGTCCTGGTGAAGCTTGCCAGCTCAGACTGACATGTCAACACTGTGCCTTGCAGCCTACCTGGACAGTGTTCCGAGGGTCAACGCTCTCCTGGCCCGGTCCTATACCAGGACCCTTGGTGACTCGCCTGATCAGCCAGGCTGGTGGTGGTAGCTGCAACGTAAGCACCACAGTAGGGTTAACGAGGGACTGACTTCAGAAACTCGACCAGTTCTCCCTTGCCAGCGAAGATATGTTAGTAATTACCCTTATGTATGAAGTGAGGACACTGAAAAGTCTTGGTTCCTTTACATTTATTGAGTTTTCCCTTAGTGTATTCACTGCATTCCTGCAAAATACCGGGGGTATTTTGCACCGTCTGCCAAGCCTCTAAATTTCAAACTATTTGTTTGAGGATATTTGAGACCAATCCTTCTACAATTTTCCAGGTGTAGATTATATATTTCTCTCCTACGTTCCAGGGACTACAGGTACAAGGACTTTAAATGTTCCAGTTAATTTAAATGCTTGACTGCATCTATGAAAGCAGTGAAGACTCTGAACATTGTCCAGGTCCGCTATTTTCCCTGACTTGAAGGGAGAGGAGTACATAAGTACTCCAGCCTAGACAGAACAATTGACTTGAACAGTATCATCACTGGCTTGACATCCCATCTTGTGTGAGTCAACATGACAGAGAAACACAGCTAGCTTTTGTTCCCACTATTTAACTATCGTCTAAAATAGGATAGCAGCACTTCGCTGTTATATCCAATTCTGTATGTGTATATATATATATATATATATATATATATATATATATATATATATATATATATATATATATATATATATATATATATATATATATATATATATATATATATATATAAAGTTTTTGACTTAGCTTTCCATCTTGTATAACGGCTTCTATTCACAGGTAGGAGTGGTAGGGAGCAATCATCCATGGAGGTACTATCTATTGTCATACGAACATAAAACTTTGGTAGTAGCTAGGTACACATACCATGTTCTGAAAACAGTTAACGCATAATAAGGCAGATGACAGAACACTGATTGTTTAGGTAAGTTTCACGGAAGTTCCTCAAGGTTGGTAAACAATAACATTGGCATGACGGTGGACACACCAGGTAAGGCTAAACATCCAGCGATAAAACTTAATGTCAAAACTGCGATTCAAACAAAAGACAAGAAACCATTCAGTTTTAAACCTGTCATCTTAAAACCCCAAAGCATTCAGGATTAAACCTGTCATCTTCAAATACCAAAACATTCAAGATTAAACCTGTCCTCTTAAAACGCGGAAAACATTCTCAATGTGAGTATGAACAACGTCAAGAGTCTGAGAGATAAGTCAAGCTGTTGATTACAAAATTCTCGACGTGGTTACAAAAACGTCAAGAGAGATGAATGCATGGAATCTGGCTGCCAGCAGCGCCGCACCAAACACTCCATTAGGGATAAGACATCCTCAACCAGCTCAAAACATTTGATATGCATTATAATTTCTCATTCTTACTCCTGAAGTATTGGCAAATACAAATTGGTAACGTGCCAGTCTCGCAATTACCAGACGGAATATCAAGCCTCCGTCTCTCTCTCTCTCTCTCTCTCTCTCTGGGTTGAATGACCCATCCGGGTTTAGTGATTACTAACGTAAAATATAAAGTCTTTCTTACACGCTTCTCCGAAGGCTGTGACATCTCTGATATACCTTTGATGAGTTTCGAGAGTTGTTCTACTCCCAGAGTCAGGCCCTGGGTCAAGCTTCTCTGGTGCTTGCCTGGTCAACCAGGCTGTTGCTGCATCTGCTGAAGATAGATATTATGTAAAGCCTAAGGGACTGATTACCTCAAAATCCTTCCAATCTTCACCATTCTTCTTTGTATAGGACTGACGAAGCCACTGTGTAGCAAAACGTTTCCTCAGTAAAGATACTCAAGTGTTGCACATGTGTCTAATTTATCAACATGTCGGTTCTCTTAACCATTTATCTACACTCTTACAGCTTCTTTTAAGGCACTCGATATTGCAGCTCTGGATAATGTACACAGAACCTTGACTACCCAAATAAACTCGGTCAACCACATAAACTATTGTGAGCACTTAAAGGCTGTTGAAGTGTACTTCTTGGAACACCGGCGAGATTCATCACCATCTATACCGTGAAAATTCTAGGCTTGGCATACGGTGCGAAATACGCCAGTGAAACGTAGGGGTGCCATTACTAAAATATAACCCAATAAGCATAAAGAGACCAAGAATTTTTAATGCCGAGATGTGGTGGTTATATTGGAATTCGTGCTGCTATCACCAATAGCTTGACTGAACAGGCCATCCACTAGGAGGCCTGGTCTGGGACCGGGCCGCGGAAGCATTGACCTCAGGAACACACTCCAGATAGATTCCAGGTAGATGAGGGAGCAGTATACTGAGTTATCCCTAATTCTTCCTTGGCCACTGGCCTTAACCCTCTCGCTAATCACAGTGATGGTGCTCTTCGCCTTATCGCCTTCAGTCGCACTAAACACGGTGTCTCTGCAGTAGCGCGTCAGCACACCAATTTGGACTTTATAATCCCCTCTGCAATGCGTCAGTAGGAACAATACCAGACACGAAGAAGTCAATGATATCACGCAAAGCCTCGCCACCGCCCGCACTCCATCAGAACGGAAAGATAACCAGAAGCAGGCAGGTGGAGCCACCAGGATGAACTGGAAAGACGGCAAGTTGATAGCATGAGAGCATACTTGCGCGTCCACAATGTCCACCACCAAACTACGATAAAATATTACAAGGACCCCAATGGAAATAAGTCTCTGTCTCACTTTTTTTGAGTTATCCTATGTAATCTACACATATGCTATGTATGATAATTTATGTAACTGTATTTATGTGTACCTGTACCTGAATAAACTTACTTACGATACTCCGAAGCTGAAGGGGAAAAAGGAGCCGCCAGTTTCAGGGTGACCAGGAAGATTCACAAAGATTATTATAACTCTATGCCAAAGGGATCGGAAACCCTTGGATCATGGGGAAATACTGCGCTAAAGATTCTGAGTTAGGTGACAAACTTAACTTAGAAACCAAAGACCCCAGAGCGACTAGTTTTGTTTTCCATACTCGGTGTTGTAAACCAGACAGAAAATGTCTACAGTATCCTAGACACATGATCCATGGTTTCATACACGTCATTTTATGATGTACTGAAAGTAAAGGTAAAGTGTACTTATGTAATATATATATATTACTGGTGCTGCATACTCCAGTATGGGCCTGAAGTACACAGTGTATAGAGTCTTGAACGATTCTTTACTGAGGTATCGGAATGCTATTCTCAGGTTTGCCAGGCGCCCATACGTCGCAGCAGTTATCTGCTTAATATGTGCTTCCGGCGACGTGCTCGGTATTATACTCACCCCTAGACCTTTCTCCTTGAGCGAGGTTTGCAGTCTTTGGCCGCCTAGCCTATACTCTGTCTGCGGTCTTCTTTGTCCTTCCCCGATCTTCGTGACTTTGCATTTGGCGGGGTTAAATTCTAGGAGCCAGTTGCTGGACCACGCGTCCAGCCTGTCCAGGTTTCTTTGTAGACCTGTCTGATCCGCATCTGATTTAATTCTCATTAACTTCAAATCATCTGCAAACAGGGACACTTACGAGTCTCCCTTCCGTCATGTCATTCACGTATACCAAGAATAGCACTGGTCCCAGGACTGACCCCTGTGGGACCGCACTCGTCACAGGCGCCCACTGTGATACCTCATCACGTACCATGACTCGCTATTGCCTCCCTGTCAGGTATTCTCTGATCCATTGCAGTGCCCTTCCTGCTATCGTGCCTGATCCTCTAGCTTCTGCACTAATCTCTTGTGGCGAACTGTGTCGGAGGCCTTGCAGTCCAAGAAAATGCAATCAACCCACCTCTCCCTCTCAAGTCTTACTTCAGTTACCCTGTCATAAAACTCCAGTAGGTTTGTGACACAGGAATTGCCTTCCATGAATACGTACTGGCTGTCGTTTATAACCTTGTTCCATTCCAGGTACTCCACCACTCTCCTCCTGATATAACCTCCATGATTTTGCATACTATACACGTCAGTTACATTGGTCTCTTGTTTAGTGCTTCATTTTTGTCTCCTTTCTTAAAGATGGGGACTACATTTGTCATCTTCCATACCTCAGGTAGTTGCCCAGTTTCAAGGGATGTGTTGAAGATTGTGGTTAGTGGCACACACAGTGTCTCTGCTCCCTCTCTAAGGATCCATGGAGAGATGTCCGACCCCACCGCCTTTGAGGTATCAAGGTCACTTAGGAGCTTCTTCACCTCCTCCTCGGTTGTATTTCATCCAACACTTGTTGGTATATCCCTTGTTGGTGTACCCCTCTGTTTTGTCTTCCCAGTCTCCCTTCTGCCTCCACTGTAAATACTTCCTGAAATATCGTGTTGAGCTCCTAACATACTTCTTGGTCGTTTCTTGTGAGCTCCCCACCTTCTTTCCTCAGCCTAATTACCTGGTCCTTGATCGTTGTCTTCCTCCTGATGTGGCTGTAAAGCAGTTTCGGGTCAGACTCGACTTTGGATGCTATGTTGTTTTCGTACTGCCGCTGGGCCTCCCTCCTTAACTGTGCATACTCGTTTCTGGCTCGACGACTAATCTCTATTTTCCTAGGTCTTTTGCTTTCTGTACTTTTTCCATTCCCTAGCACACTTCGTTTTTGCCTCCCTACACCTTCGGGTAGACCCAGGGCTCATTCTGGTCTTCCCATTATTTCTGTTACCCTTGGGAACAAACCCTTACTATGTCTCATTGCATTTTGTTGTCCATCATTTCGTTTACTGACTTTCCTACCAACTCTTTTTCCCACTGAACCTCCTGCAGGAAGGTTCTCATACCTGTGTAGTCCCCTCGTTTATAGTTTGGCTTTTCCCCTTCCACTCCTGTTACTCTCTCCACTTGTATCTCTACGATGTATTCGAAGCTCAGAACCACGTGGTTACTAGCTCCAAGGGGCCTTTCATATGTTGATGTCCTCGATGTCTGAGCTACTCAGGATGAACACAAGTCCAGTCTTGCTGGTTCATCTTCCCCTCTCTCTCTGGTAGTGTCCCTAACATGTATGCGCATGAGATTTTCCAGTACCACATCCATCATCCTGACTCTCCATGTTTTGGGACCCCCATGTGGCTCCAGGTTTTCCCAGTCAATCTCCCTGTGGTTGAAGTCGCCCATAACTAGTAACTTTGCTCTACTCGAGTGAGCTCTTACCACCTCAGCTAGTGTGTCCACCATTGCTCTGTTGCATTCATCATATTCCTCTCTTGGCCTCCTGCAGTTCTCTAGTGGGTTATACATCAGTGCACTGACTACCTTATGTTCCCCTGACTGAACTGTACCTGCTCTGTAATCCCTTTCTCCAATCTCGTCCATTCCTTCCATTTCCTGATATCCCCATGGGTTTTTAATGAGCAGTGCAACCCCTCGTCCCCCTCTGCTCCTCCTATCCTTCCTCGGGATCTGATATCCGGGTAGGAAGATGGCCTCTGTTATTGTCCAAGCGAGTTTTGTTTACGTGACTGCTATATCTGGGGACATCTTGATCCTTTCATGCCACTCCTCACATTTATTCGTTATTCCATCAGCGTTCGTGTACCAAACCTTCAACTTCCTTTCTATAACTGTATAACTGTAGTGGCATGAAAGAATCAAGATGTCCCCAGATATCATAGCAGTCACAAACAGAACTCACTTGGACAATAACAGACGCCAGGGGCAGAGGGCCTATGGGGGGTTACAGTGGGAGTGGGGGTTGTGGTGAGGGGGATGGGGTAGGGGGTACAGTGTGTGGGTTACTGTGTGTGTGTATCTCTCTCGTGCCGAATCGGTAAAACTTGCGATTTTTGCTCTTCTTGGCGAATAAGGTAAGCGAAATTTTGTGTATGCAATAATTTCACAAAAATCAGCCTGAATTTAACGAAAAAAAAATTTCATTGTGTTTGTTTATTAAATTATTGTAAACTTGCCTAAAATATATTTAGTTGGATTAGGCTAAATTAAATTGAGATTGTAGCAAGGTTAGGTAAGTTTTCTAAGGTTTTTTTGGTACAAAATTATTTTTACATTAACATAAATTAAAAAAAATATATATTTAAACGTATAAGAGAAAATTTTAGAAAGAATTTAATTTTAAACGAGTTCTTGCTAACTGACAAAATTTATCTATTCGGCACGATATATATGGGACCAGAGATAACATGATTACAAAGTATAAAATACTAGGATGAATCGACAGGGTAGACAGAGATGTTTGAGAGGCTGGTCTCGGGTACACCAGGTCACAGCTGGAAGTTAAAAAGAACACAGTCACAGGGATGTCAGGAAATACTTCATTAGCCTTAGTCAAGAGGTGTACCTTGGACAAGTTTCGAGAGCCTCACTACTCTCGGAGCCCGGCCATGGGACAGGCTCGTCTGGTGCTTGCCTGGTCAACTAGGCTGTTGCTGCTGGAGGCCTGCTGCCCCACATATCCATCACAGCCTGGTTGATATGGCACCTAGTGAAGATATTTGTCCAGTTTCCTCATGAAGACTTCTACACTTGTTCTAGCAGTGTTCATGATATCTTATGGTAAGATGTTGAATAATCTGGGCCCCCGAATGTTGATACAGAGTTCCCTTATTGTCCCAACCGCACCCCTGCTCCTCACTTAGTTTATTTTGCACTTCCATATCTCTCACTTCAGTAAGTTATGGCAGTGTGCAGATTTGGGACCAGGCCCTCGAGTACTTTCCAGGTATATATTACTATGCATCTCTCTCCTCCGTTCCAGTGAGTACATGTTGAAGACTTTAAGGCGTTCCCAGTAACGACCTAGACAGAGAAATGGTAGAGGCAGAACCCATACATAGATTAAATAAAGGTGTGATAGGATTCACGTCGTCACGAGTGAAACTAGTAGCCGCCAGCAGAGGCGGGGCCAGGAGCTGAAACCTGACCCCTGCAAACACAATTAGGCGAGTACAATTGCGTACGCGCACAAACACACACACACACACACACACACACACATACAGTATATAAAGCGTCAGATTAAAACTTGCATGTTGGTAGACTGGTTGCCTGCAACACTTCCTGGTTGATATGAAGTAAACAATGGTTGCCTTTAACACTTCCGGGATGGTTCCTGGTTGCCTGCAACACTACCTGGATGGGTCCTGATTGCCTGCAACATTTCCTGGATGGGTGCTGGTTGCCTGCAACACTTCCTGGATGGTTCCTGGTTGCCTGCAACACTTCCTGGATGGGTGCTGGTTGCCTGCAACACTTCCTGGATGGTTCCTGGTTGCCTGCAACACTTCCTGGATGGTTCCTGGTTGCCTGCAACACTTCCTGGATGGTTCCTGGTTGCCTGCAATACTTCCTGGATGGTCCTTGGTTGTCTGCAACACTTCCTGGATGGTTCCTGGTTGCCTGCAATACTTCCTGGATGGTCCTTGGTTGCCTGCAACACTTCCTGGATGGTTCCTGGTTGCCTGCAATACTTCCTGGATGGTCCTTGGTTGTCTGCAACACTTCCTGGATGGTTCCTGGTTGCCTGCAATACTTCCTGGATGGTCCTTGGTTGCCTGCAACACTTCCTGGATGGTTCCTGGTTGCCTGCAACACTTCCTGGATGGTTCCTGGTTGCCTGCAACACTTCCTGGATGGTTCCTGGTTGCCTGCAATACTTCCTGGATGGTTCTTGGTTGTCTGCAACACTTCCTGGATGGTTCCTGGTTGCCTGCAATACTTCCTGGATGGTTCTTGGTTGTCTGCAACACTTCCTGGATGGTTCCTGGTTGCCTGCAATACTTCCTGGATGGTTCTTGGTTGTCTGCAACACTTCCTGGATGGTTCCTGGTTGCCTGCAATACTTCCTGGATGGTTCTTGGTTGTCTGCAACACTTCCTGGATGGTTCTTGGTTGCCTGCAATACTTCCTGGATGGTTCTTGGTTGTCTGCAACACTTCCTGGATGGTTCTTGGTTGTCTGCAATACTTCCTGGATGGTTCTTGGTTGCCTGCAATACTTCCTGGATGGTTCTTGGTTGTCTGCAACAGGTCTAAATCTATGCGCCCCCACAAAACCTGCCCATGGAAGATAGGTGAAGTATAATGGCACCCTGAATGATAGGTGAGGTATAATGGCACCCTGAATGATAGGTGAGGTATAATGGCACCCTTGTCCGTGAGCAATGACATCAGAGGCTCTGCTTTATGTACTCATTAACAGCGTGTAAAGCAGAAAAACTGGCGGAGCAAGAATGCTACCTTGAGGCAACATGGCGGCAAGCAACGTGGGAATGTCCATGTTTGACGCCCACCTCCTCCGCCTCTTTCTTCAACATCAACACCACCAAAAATTTAGGTGAAAAATTATTTAATAACTTTTAATGTGTGGGTAGTCATTAATGGCACTTGTAAACGTACTGACAGTGATGGACAGTGTTGTTACCAAGGCTTGGTTACCAGGGTACAAAAATATTGATCAAGCATACTTCTTCCAGTTGCAGAAATTGCAGGAATTCTCACTGTTACTGCAGCCTACCTTCCTTCCTTCCTTCCTTCCTCTCCCTCATCTTGAGAGGTTACTCTCAGTGTTGCTGTAACTGTACTTGTTAACTGCTGTTTAACTTTAACTCATTTCAAAGGTTAGCTTAAGAAAAAGCTTTTATTATTTGTTTGTGTATACTTCCTTTAATAATTAAGAAATACATACTATCATTTGGAACTTCCACTTGGTGAATTCACTGGATTTCAAGAATGTTTAATGCGGGTGGTAAAGGGGAGTCACTGGAGGACTAAACAATATGATAGAACCAAGAGAATTATACAACCAGAGTAATAATGAATGGTAGTTGCCCGTCTCGTGGTATATCTTCTGGCTGTCTATAAAGGTGACAAAAGGCTGAAGAGCTTGTGAGTAATTGACTTTGTATGTGAGAGTGAGGCTAGTAACACCTCTCAGGTGTATGTGAGAGTGAGGCTAGTAACACCTCTCAGGTGTATGTGAGAGTGAGGCTAGTAACACCTCTCAGGTGTATGTGAGAGTGAGGCTAGTAACACCTCTCAGGTGTATGTGAGAGTGAGGCTAGTAACACCTCTCAGGTGTTGAAGGCTCTGTTGAGTTGAAAGGATCAACCAGGTCGAGAAAAGTGGCAAGATGAGTCGTCCTGCTTGTCGTTCCTTCATACAGAACTCGCCTAATGAATATCAGTGCTCATATATATATATATATATATATATATATATATATATATATATATATATATATATATATATATATATATATATATATATATATATGTCGTGCCGAATAGGCAGAACTTGCGATCTTGGCTTAAATAGCAACGCTCATCTTGCCATACAGGACAAGTGAAAATTTGTGTATGCAATAATTTCGCCAAAATCATTCTGAACCTAACGAAAAAAATATATTTAATTGTGTTTGTTTAGTATTAAATTATTGTAAACGTATATAAAATATATTTAGTTGGGTTAGGCTAAAATAAATTGCTCTAGTTATAATAAGGTTAGGTAAGTTTTCTAAGAATCTTTTGGTGCAAAATTAAATTTTTTTACATTAACATTAATGAAAAAAATATATCTTTAAACGTATAAGAGAAAATTTCAGAAAGGACTTAATTTTAAATGAGTTCTTGCTAATTGACCAGTTTTACATATTCGGCACGACATATATATATATATATATCTCGAGAAGTTTGTCTTAGTCAAGAACTCACCTAGTAGGCTTCACCAACCTAAGTTTTTAAGCACCTGGTTTCTAACTCGAATAGGGATTTAACTTAGATATTCACTGTAGCACTGTATACATTTATACTGATATATATTTACATGTCCTCTAACACGGAGCAGATAGTATAATAACTAATGTGACATGACAAGATATCTTATTAATGAAAATAAAATACCAGATAAAATAAGCAAATTTCCTAAATTTGCTTCTAACAGATAAGTGAACTGTAGATATAAATCTAGATGTACTCCTGTTAACCCTTTCGAGGCCTAATTCCTAGGCCTTCTGTGTATGTACATGTTTTTGCACTACCCTCCACAGGATGGGTACGAGGTGCACTAGCCACTTCGGTGGCAACAATCTAAATCCAACCTAACACGG
>NC_091302.1:38993569-39001069 GCF_038502225.1 Cherax quadricarinatus | reverse complement strand
GTGTACGTGTGTGTGTGTACGTGTGTGTGTACGTGTGTGTGTACGTGTGTATGTGTACATGTGTGTGTACGTGTGTGTGTGTGTATGTCGGGGGGTGCCATATATGTAAAACTTGCTATTTTGGCTTAAATAATAACGTTCTTCTTGCCGAATAAGGCAAGTGAAAATTTGTGTATGCAATAATTTCGCAAAAATCATTCTGATCCTAACGAGAAAATATATATTTCATTGTGTTTGATTATTATTAAATTATTGTAAACTTATCTAAAATATATTTAGTTGGATTAGGCTAAATTAAATTAGGCTTGTTATAATAAGGTTAGGTAAGTTTTCTAAGGTTCTTTTTGTACAAAATAATTAACTTTTACATTACCTGGAGTTTACCTGGAGAGAGTTCCGGGGGTCAACGCCCCCGCGGCCCGGTCTGAGACCAGGCCTCCTGGTGGATCAGAGCCTGATCAACCAGGCTGTTGCTGCTGGCTGCACGCAAACTAACATACGAGCCACAGCCCGGCTGATCCGGAACTGACTTTAGGTGCTTGTCCAGTGCCAGCTTGAAGACTGCCAGGGGTCTGTTGGTAATCCCCCTTATGTGTGCTGGGAGGCAGTTGAACAGTCTCGGGCCCCTGACACTTATTGTATGGTCTCTTAACGTGCTAGTGACACCCCTGCTTTTCATTGGGGGGATGGTGCATCGTCTGCCAAGTCTTTTGCTTTCGTAGTGGGTGATTTTCGTGTGCAAGTTCGGTACTAGTCCCTCTAGGATTTTCCAGGTGTATATAATCATGTATCTCTCCCTCCTGCGTTCCAGGGAATACAGGTTTAGGAACCTCAAGCGCTCCCAATAATTGAGGTGTTTTATCTCCGTTATGCGCGCCGTGAAAGTTCTCTGTACATTTTCTAGGTCGGCAATTTCACCTGCCTTGAAAGGTGCTGTTAGTGTGCAGCAATATTCCAGCCTAGATAGAACAAGTGACCTGAAGAGTGTCATCATGGGCTTGGCCTCCCTAGTTTTGAAGGTTCTCATTATCCATCCTGTCATTTTTCTAGCAGATGCGATTGATACAATGTTATGGTCCTTGAAGGTGAGATCCTCCGACATGATCACTCCCAGGTCTTTGACGTTGGTGTTTCGCTCTATTTTGTGGCCAGAATTTGTTTTGTACTCTGATGAAGATTTAATTTCCTCATGTTTACCATATCTGAGCAATTGAAATTTCTCATCGTTGAACTTCATATTGTTTTCTGCAGCCCACTGAAAGATTTGGTTGATGTCTGCCTGGAGCTTTGCAGTGTCTGCAATGGAAGACACTGTCATGCAGATTCGGGTGTCATCTGCAATCAACATAAATGAAAAAAATATATCCTGAAAGGTATAAGAGAAAATTTTAGAAAGGACTTAATTTTAAACGAGTACTTGTTAATTGTCCAGTTTTACCTATTAGGCACGACTTATATATATATATATATATATATATATATATATATATATATATATATATATATATATATATATATAATGTATGTATGTATATACATAGAGAAGATGAAAAACTTACAGAGTAGAGGTGCTGAGCTCACTGAGGAACAAGTCAGCCTCTGGTCATCACATACCTGCAAGAACATAACATTATTACTAATGTATCATGGTAGGAATGAACGAGATATCACACACTACTGGGGAGACATGACCAGGACATGCAAAATGCTTAGGGGATTAGAGAAAGTAGAGAGAAACAGGTTACTTGAGTTGCGAGAAACAGCTGAAATAGTCTGTATAAATGACGAAAATGATCCATATGGACTTTAGGAAGTACTTTTTTAGTTCTAGGTTGGTGAGTGGAACGTAGCGAGTGACTGTGGTGGTTACCTGGAGGTTATTCCGAGGATCAACGCCCCCGCGGCCCGGTCCATGACCAGGCCTCCCGGTGGATCAGGGCCTGATCAACCAGGCTGTTGCTGCTGGCCGCACACAGTCCAACGTACAAGCCACAGTCCGGCTGATCCGGCACTGACTTTAGGTATCTGTCCAGCTCTCTCTTGAAGGCAGCCAGGGGTTTATTGGTAATTCCCCTAATGCTTGATGGGAGGCTGTTGAACAGTCTTGGGCCCCGGACACTTATGGTGTTTTCCCTTAGTGTACCAATGGCGCCCCTACTTTTAATTGGGGGCATTTTGCATCGCCTGTCCAGTCTTTTACTTTCGTAGGGAGTGATTTCTGTGTGCAGATTTGGGACCATTCCTTCCAGGATTTTCCAAGTGTAGATTATGATATATCTCTCCCTCCTGCGTTCCAACGAGTACAAGTCAAGTGCTTCCAAGCGTTCCCAGTAGTTAAGGTGCTTGACAGAACTTACACGTGCAGTAAAGGATCTCTGTACACTCTCTAGATCTCCGATTTCACCTGCTTTGAATGGAGATGTTAATGTACAGCAGTATTCCAGCCTAGAGAGAACAAGTGATTTGAAAAGGATCATCATTGGCTTGGCATCTCTCGTTTTGAAAGTTCTCATTATCCATCCTATCATTTTCTTTGCACTTGCGATCGTGGCACTGTTGTGATCCTTGAAAGTGAGATCCTCAGACATTACTACTCCCAGGTCCCTTACATTATTTTTCCACTCTATTGTATGGCCGGAGTCAGTAGTATACTCTGTTCTAGTTATTATCTCCTCCAGTTTTCCATGACGGAGTAGTTGGAATTTGTTCTCATTGAACATCATATTATTTACCGTTGCCCACTGGAAAACTTTGTTTATATCTTCTTGGAGGTTAACCGCGTCCTCAGCAGATGACAGCCTCATGCAGATCCTAGTATCATCCGCAAAGGATGATACGGTGCTGTGGTGTATATCTCTATGTCTGATATGAGGATAAGGAATAAGATGGGGGCGAGTACTGTGCCTTGTGGAACAGAGCTCTTCACTATGGCAGCTTCCGATTTAACTCTGTTGACCACTACTCTTTGTGTTCGATTTGTTAGGAAGTTGAAGATACATCTCCCCACTTTCCCAGTTATTCCTTTAGCACGTATTTTGTGCGCTATTACGCCATGATCGCATTTGTGAAATGCTTTTGCAAAGTCTGTGTATATTACATCTGCATTCTGATTTTCTTCCAGTGCATCCAAGGCCATCCCAGGATATGTTTGGTAGTTCTTAGTTAATTTACTCCCAGTCAGTTATATAGGTGTCGAAGTTAAATTTACTGAACAACCTTTCTCGTACATTATTGTTGGAGTTCCACAACCCCGAGTTTATACTAGTTTCTACTTTTATGATGATGTGGTCAGAGTATATTGTTTTTGTGATTATGATAATATACACTTGGAAGGTCCTGGAGGTATTGGTACCAAACCTGCACACGAAAATCACTCCATATGAAAGCAAAAGACTCGGCAGGAGATGCAACATTCTCCCGATGATAATCAGGGGTGCCACGAATACACTAAGAGAACACAATAAGTGTCCGAGGCCCAAGACTGTTCAATTGCCTCCCATCATACATAAGGGGTATCACCAATGGGCCCCTGGCTGTCTTCAAGAAGGCACTAGACAGGCACCTAAAGTCAGTACCTGACCAACCGGGCTGTGGTTCGTACGTCAGCTTGCTTGCGGCCAGCAGTAACAGCCTGGTTGATCAGACCCTGATCCACCATGAGGCCTGATCTCAGACCGGGCCGCGGGGGCGTTGACCCCCAAAACCCTCTCCAGGTAAACTCCAGGTATGTCTCTGATTCGTTCCTCATTGTTTGTGAAGATTACATCCAGAGTATTTTCAATTCTAGTATTATCTCACATGTTGGTTTAACGCAAACTTCCACAAAGCTTCAGCAGTTCCCTGTGGTTGTAGACGGTAGGGAAGCAGCCCAGGTAGAATCTTCCTGCCTAGGGATGGCCATGATGGGGAAGGGAACTTTTAGCTGAGTTTTTGCGGTGGTCACTGATACCCGAGGGACTTTCCAGGGCACCAAGGTAGCCAAGACGAGTTGTGGTGTGCGGTGGTTGGCGGGCGGTGGGTAGTGGTTGGCGGGCGGTGGGTGGTGGTTAGCGGGTGGTGGGTGGCGGTTGCAACACTACCTGTACAGTGTACACAACCCATCCACAAACAGTTTCAGTGTTCGCGAGTAAATAAACGCTCTAAGTGAAAGATGATCACAACAGTGTTACTATCACAGCAGCAAGGAAAATGACAGACTGGATAACTAGAACACTCAAAACAAGAGATGCCAAGTTAAGGATGATACTTGTCAAGTTACTCGTTCACCCTAGACTGGAATATTGTTGTACCCCAATACTCCCTTCTGGAGTCTATAGCAAGAATCTTCACTGCTCTTATCAATTCAGATAAGTATCTTGAATTACTGGGAGTGCTTGAAGCATCTCAAGGCAGGTGAAATTGCTGACCTAGAAAATGTACAGAGAACCTTCACGGCGCGCACAACGGAGATAAAACACCTCAATTACTGGGAGCGCTTGAGGTTCCTGAACCTGTACTCCCTGGAACGCAGGCAGAAGAGATACATGATTATATACACCTGGAAAATCCTAGAGGGACTAGTACCGAACTTGCATACGAAAATCACTCACAACGAAAGCAAAAGACTCGGCAGACGATGCAACATCCCCCCAATGAAAAGCAGGGGTGTCACCAGCACGTTAAGAGACAATACAGCAAGTGTCAGGGGCCCGAGACTATTCAACTTCCTCCCAGCATACATAAGGGGGATTACCAATAGACCCCTGGCTGTCTTTAAGCAGGCACTGGACAAGCACCTAAAGTCGGTACCTGACCAGCCGGGCTGTGGCTCGTACGTTGGATTGCGTGCAGCCAGCAGTAACAGCCTGGTTGATCTGGCTCTGATCCACCAGGAGGCCTGGTCACAGACCGGGCCACGGGGGCGTTGACCCCCGGAACTCTCTCCAGGTAAACTCCAGGTATCTCGAGCAACACAGGCCAGAAAGACACTGGATGGGTACAGCCCGATACCTGCAATATTTGGCAAGGACTGATCCTAAATCTGCACACCGAAATCACTCCCTACGAGAGCAAGAGGCTGCTCGGCAGAGTGTAAAATACTTCTAATGAAAAGCAGAGACGTCAGGACTACACTCTGATCGAAAAACTCAGTTAAGTGTAAAGACACCAAGACTCTTCCACACCTATCAACATGCCTCTGGTACGTTCCTCAAGTCAGTTCCTGATCACCCGGGCTGTGGCGCATACATCAGATTGTGTGGCTAGCATCAACAACTGGAGAGAGACGCTCACTCCACAAGAGAAGGCGAAGAATCACTGAGCTACTCAAGAATGCTAGATTATCTGAAACACAGAAGGAAGCGCTAACCAGGGAAGTGGAAAATAATGAGCTTAAGTTAAAGGACTCATGAAGGATCCAGTAAAGACAAGTGATTAGTGAAACTGAAAGAAATTCAAAATATTTCTTTTCATGTACTAAAAACTGGGCAAAAACCACATCTAGTATAGGGCCCTTGCTCAGACAAGATGGATCTTTCACAGATGACTCTAATCACTAATCACTCTAAAGACAGACAATCCAAATAATTTTTTCATGATTGAACCTCAAAACCCTGTCAATATATGCTAAATTTCTGACATAACCCTAATTCCACTAGACTTTGAGAAGGCCACTGACAACATGCCCATGCACTCAGCCCCAGGCCTGGACTCGTGGAACTCCGTGTTCATTAAGAACTGCAAGAAACCCCTCTCACGGGCCCTAAGTATGCTATGGAGAAGGAGCATAGACACAGGTGAGATTCCACAGTAACTAAAAACAATGGATATAGACCCACTCCATAAAGGTGGCAGCAAAGCTGTAGCTAAGAACTACATATAGACCAATAGCTCTAATGTCCCACATCATAAAAATCTTTGAAAGAGTTCAAAGTAGGATTGCAAACCACTTGGATTCCCAACAGTTGCACAATCCAGGGCAACATGGGTTCAGAGCAGGTCGCTCCTGCTTCTTGCAACTACTGGATCACTATATGGTCTTGGATGCACTGGAAAACAAACAGAATGCAGATGTAGTATACATAGATCTTACAAAAGCCTTTGACAAGTGCGATCATGGTGTAATAGCACACAAAATGCGTGCTAAAGGGATAACTGGCAAAGTGGGCAGATGGATCTTCAACTTTCTAACCAATAGAACACAAAGAGTAGTGGTAAACAGAATTAAATCGGAAGCTGCCATAGTGAAGAGCTCTGTTCCACAAGGCACAGTACTCGCCCCCATCCTGTTCCTCATTCTCATATCAGACACAGACAGAGATGTGAACCATAGCACCAAAACAGCCTCTGCAGACGATACTAGGAGCTGCAGGAGTGTCATCCACTGAGGACACGACAAATCTCCAAGAAGATATAAACCAAGTTTTCAAATGGGCAACGGAAAGCAATATGATGTTCGATGAAGACAAATTCCAACTACTCCATTATGGAAAACTGGAGGAAATAATAGATAGAAATGAGTATACTACAAACTCTAATCACACAAGAGAGCGGAAAAGTAATGTGAAGGACCTGGGAGTGGTAATGTCTGAGGATCTCGCATTTAAGGATCATAACAGTGCCACTATCTGCGAGGAAAATTATAAGACGGATAATGAGAACATTCGAGACAAGAGATGCTAAACCAATAATGATCCTTTGTAAATCACTTGTTCTCTCTAGGCTGGAATACTGATGTACATTAACATCTCCATTCAAGGCAGGTGAAATTGCAGATCTAGAGAATGTGCAGAGAACCTTTACTGCACGTATAAGTTCCATCAAACACCTTAACTACTGGGAACACTTGGAAGCACTTGACTTGTACTCACTGGAGAGCAGGCGAGAGAAATAGATCATAATATACACCAATCTACACACAGAAATCACTCCCTACCAAAGCAAAAGACTTGGCAGGCGATGCAACATACACCCAATGAAAAGTGGGGGCGCCTTTAGTACACTAAAAGAAAACACAGTAAGTGTCCAGTGTCCAAGACTTTTCAACAGCCTCCCACCAGCCATAAGGTAATTTCCAATAGACCCCTGGTTGTCTGGAAGAGGGAGCTGGACAGATAACTAAAGTCAGTGCCGGATTAGCCGGGCTGTGGTTCGTACGTTGGCTACGTGCAGACAGCAGTAACAGCTTAGTTGATTAGGCCCTGATCCACTGGGAGGCCTAGTCGTGGACCAGGCCGCAGGGGCGCTGATCCTCGGAATACTCTCCAGGTAGGCAACCTTAAAGTAAACCATCCTTCTACCACCCACTCCCACCCATCCTTCTACCACCCACTCCCACCCATCCTTCTACCACCCACTCCCACCCATCCTTCTACCACCCACTCCCACCCATCCTTCTACCACCCACTCCCACCCATCCTTCTACCACCCACTCCTACCCATCCTTCTACCACCCATCCTTCTACCACCCACTCCCACCCATCCTTCTACCACCCACTCACACCCATCCTTCTACCACCCACT
>NC_091302.1:38966069-38991069 GCF_038502225.1 Cherax quadricarinatus | reverse complement strand
GATAAGGTAGACAGAGACAGGTTCTTCCAGAGAGGGGACACAGAAACAAGGGGTCGCAACTGGAAGCTGAAGACTCAGACGAGTCATAGGGATGTTAGGAAGTATTTCTTCAGTCATTGAGTCGTCAGGAAGTGGAGTAGCCTAACAAGTGATGTAGTGGAGGCAGGAACCATACATAGCTTTAAGACGGGGATGACAAAGTTCTGGAAGCAGAGAGAGAGAGGACCTAGTAGTGATGAGTGAAGAGGCGGGGCCATGAGCTGTGTCTCGACCCCTGCAACCACAATTAGGTGAGCACACACACACACACACATGCACACACACACGGACACACACACACACACACACACACACGGACAGACATACACACACACGCATGCACATACAACAGGCCTAGTGTCTAATCGACATGTGCCTAGGACCAAATGGTAACACACACACACACACACACACACACACACACACACACACACACACACACACAGTCATAATACTAGTCATCAAGAATATAGTCAATCAGGCATCGAAGTGTACCTTTTATATATACATATATATCAATAACAACACTGCGACTAGCTGAGGATTCGAACCCATGTCGTTTTGATCCACCTCATGTTGAGGGAAAATCCCATGACGGGTGCATGATTCTTGTAGGAGTGTGCGGTCTGGTGGGTTACAGCGTCATGTGATTTTCCTGCCATACTCATACACATTCAAGTTGTGTCTGCTGGGGTACTGCTGGAGCTGTACCCCAGCAGACACAACCAAGAGATAGAGCTCTACCCTCAGCAGCCACAAGATCTAGAATTCTACCCCCAGCAGCCACAAGAGCTAGAGCTCCACCGCAGCAGTGAGAGTAATGGGTCAGTTCATTGTTGTTGCTAACGCTCACTGACTCCTTCCTGACACTGCAACTTTCTCTCTCTCTCTCTCTCTCTCTCTCTCTCTCTCTCTCTCTCTCTCCTCCCCTTATACCCTCTCCCCTCGCCCTCACGCGTCATTATTTCCTCTCTCATTCTCCTCCTATTATTTTAAGACTGCTTCTGTTCTCCCTCTTTCTTTCTCTATTTTTCTCATCCTCCTACGAACCCCCCAGCCCCACCCCTCACCCCCATCACCCACCCCTCACCCCCACCACCCACCCCTCACCCCCACCACACACCCCTCACCCCCATCACCCACCCCTCACCCCCACCACCCACCCCCACCACCCACCCCTCACCTCCACCACCCACCCCTCACCCTGGGTGTTAAGTGGTTGGATCGTGAGAACTTAGTATTACGACTGACCCCTCCCTCCCTCCCTTGTTTATCCTCCTTCCATCCCTCCCTTCCTTCCTTGTGTATTCTCCCTCCCTCCTTTTTGTCCTCAATCACTGACCCCTCCCTTCCTCCCCTGTTTATCCATTCTCCCTCACTCACCCCTCCTCCAATTCATCCAATTTTCACTGACCCCTCTCTCTCCCCCACTGACCCATCTCTCCCCCACAGACCCCTCTCTCCCCCACAGACCCCTCTCTCCCCCCCCGACCCCTCTCTCCCCCACAGACCCCTCTCTCCCCCACAGACCCCTCTCTTCCCCCACCGACCCATCCCTCCCCGCGTTCACCTGGTCACGTGGGTTGGATAATACATTCACCCCTTCCCACCCATATCATCTAGACACCTGCACCCCTTCCTCTAGCCTTCTCTTGCAACCCCTTCCTCTTGTAACCCCCTCTCCTTGTAACCCCCCTTCCCTTATAACCCCCTTCTCTTGTAGCCCTTTCTTGTAACTTCCTCCTCTGGTAACTGGGGTAGACAGATGTTAAACCAATCTTCCCTACTCGCCTAGAGAACACATTAAAGCTTGGTCGTGGACCGGGCCTCAGGGGCACTGATCCCCGGAATACCCTCCAGGCAGGTAGACAGGTAGTATTAGGAGCTTTACTCTGCAGTAAGTACCTTCCTATCATGCTTGTCGTCAGTACCTGTCGTCTACCAGTAAAAACAAGAAGACACAATACCGTGACTGGAACAATACACAAATAACCCGCACATAGAAGAGAGGAGGTTAAGACGACGTTTCGGTCCGACTTGGACCACTTACAAAGTCACACTGGTAACAGCAGTAGTGGTAGTGGCAGTAGCAATAGTAGTAGTTGTAGTGGCTTTATAAATGGTTCAAGTCGGACCGAAACGTCGTCGTAAGCTCCTCTCTTCTATGTGCGGGTTATTTGAATACCAGTAATGAAGGTACTCACTAAAATGTTTCACTCATCTACAACTATATTGACAAAGCTCGAACACAGATTTTGGAATGTGCACAGTTTTAAAACGGGTTTAGTTAAAAAGATTAAAAAAAAAAAAACTCAGCACCGTATACGGCCCTGTGCAATATGTCCCTCGTCAGTTGCTGAGCTTGAGTACCATGCTGAGTCAGTTACCATCTTATACACTTAAAACTGAGTCAGTTACCATCTTATACACTTAAAACTGAGTCAGTTACCATCTTATACACTTAAAACTGAGTCAGTTACCATCTTATACACTTAAAACTGAGTCAGTTACCATCTTATACACTTAAAACTGAGTCAGTTACCATCATATACACTTAAAACTGAGTCAGTTACCATCTTATACACTTAAAACTGAGTCAGTTACCATCTTATACACTTAAAACTGAGTCAGTTACCATCATATACACTTAAAACTGAGTCAGTTACCATCATATACACTTAAAACTGAGTCAGTTACCATCATATACACTTAAAACTGAGTCAGTTACCATCATATACACTTAAAACTGAGTCAGTTACCATCATATACACTTAAAACTGAGTCAGTTACCATCATATACACTTAAAACTGAGTCAGTTACCATCTTATACACTTAAAACTGAGTCAGTTACCATCTTATACACTTAAAACTGAGTCAGTTACCATCATATACACTTAAAACTGAGTCAGTTACCATCATACACACTTAAAACTGAGTCAGTTACCATCATATACACTTAAAACTGAGTCAGTTACCATCATATACACTTAAAACTGAGTCAGTTACCATCTTATACACTTAAAACTGAGTCAGTTACCATCTTATACACTTAAAACTGAGTCAGTTACCATCTTATACACTTAAAACTGAGTCAGTTACCATCTTATACACTTAAAACTGAGTCAGTTACCATCTTATACACTTAAAACTGAGTCAGTTACCATCTTATACACTTAAAACTGAGTCAGTTACCATCTTATACACTTAAAACTGAGTCAGTTACCATCTTATACACTTAAAACTGAGTCAGTTACAATCATATACACTTAAAACTGAGTCAGTTACCATCATATACACTTAAAACTGAGTCAGTTACCATCATATACACTTAAAACTGAGTCAGTTACCATCATATACACTTAAAACTGAGTCAGGTACCATCATACACACTTAAAACTGAGTCAGTTACCATCTTATACACTTAAAATTGAGTCAGTTACCATCTTATACACTTAAAACTGAGTCAGTTACCATCATATACACTTAAAACTGAGTCAGTTACCATCATACACACTTAAAACTGAGTCAGTTACCGTGCTAGTCAGTGTACACTTTTAATACTGAGTCAGTTACCGTGCTAGTCAGTTTACACTTTTAATACTGAGTCAGTTACCGTGCTAGTCAGTTTACACTTTTAATACTGAGTCAGTTACCGTGCTAGTCAGTTTACACTTTTAATAATGAGTCAGTTACCGTGCTAGTCAGTGTACACTTTTAATACTGAGTCAGTTACCGTGCTAGTCAGTTTACACTTTTAATACTGAGTCAGTTACCGTGCTAGTCAGTGTACACTTTTAATACTGAGTCAGTTACTGTGCTAATCAGTGTACACTTTTAATACTGAGTCAGTTACTGTGCTAGTCAGTGTACACTTTTAATACTGAGTCAGTTACCGTGCTAGTCAGTTTACACTTTTAATACTGAGTCAGTTACCGTGCTAGTCAGTGTACACTTTTAATACTGAGTCAGTTACCGTGCTAGTCAGTTTACACTTTTAATACTGAGTCAGTTACCGTGCTAGTCAGTGTACACTTTTAATACTGAGTCAGTTACCGTGCTAGTCAGTGTACACTTTTAATACTGAGTCAGTTACTGTGCTAGTCAGTGTACACTTTTAATACTGAGTCAGTTTGACGATGATTATCATGTTAAAAAGAATCTGACGTAAGAATAGCACAGACTGCCACAAGTGAACACCAAGAGCTGGAGGTCAACTGTCTTAACGTTATGTTAAGTTGAAGGTCAATGTGAAGTCTTCAAGGTGGAGGTGACATTCCTCGGCACACCACTAGAGTCCACAAGTATCGGCGGGTATCAGCCAACTTTGAAGGAATCGGTAGTATCGGCCTAAAATTGAGTATCGGTATTATCACAAATGGTATCGTCCCAGCCCTAGTTGCTACCCATATCACATCAATATTAGTGCCTGGAGCTGTAGCTCAACACTGAGAAGTGACTACTAAACTACTCTCATGACAAGATGCAGTATTTAAAAAAAAAATAGGGAATACTGACTCGAGTTTTTCAAATTAGTTGTTTCTATTCTAGAAGAGAAAGACTGATGATTCTTTAAGACGTATAAACAAGGGTTGAGTCATAGCTCCTGGCTCAGGTTTGTTTTTAGTTCAATGCAACAAACACCAACACAGCTGCCAACACGTAAACACCAGTAAGTAAAAACTTCCAACTGAAAATCAACTATATAACTTCAACTTGTAAAGTAATCTATGTTAACTTCTAGTGCACCACTGCTGTTGCTACTGCTGTTGCTACTGCTGTTGCTACTGCTGTTGCTACTGCTGTTGCTACTACCACTACTGCTGTTGCTACTGCTGTTGCTACTGCTGTTGCTACTGCTGTTGCTACTGCTGTTGCTACTGCTGTTGCTACTACCACTACTGCTGTTGCTACTGCTGTTGCTACTGCTGTTGCTACTGCTGTTGCTACTGCCACTACTGCTGTTGCTAATGCTGTTGCTACTGCTGTTGCTACTGCTGTTGCTACTGCTGTTGCTACTGCTGTTGCTACTGCCACTACTGCTGTTGCTACTGCTGTTGCTACTGCTGTTGATACTACCACTACTGCTGTTGCTACTGCTGTTGATACTACCACTACTGCTGTTGCTACTGCTGTTGATACTACCACTACTGCTGTTGCTACTGCTGTTGATACTACCACTACTGCTGTTGCTACTGCTGTTGATACTACCACTACTGCTGTTGCTACTGCTGTTGATACTACCACTACTGCTGTTGCTACTGCTGTTGATACTACCACTACTGCTGTTGCTACTGCTGTTGATACTACCACTACTGCTGTTGCTACTGCTGTTGATACTACCACTACTGCTGTTGCTACTGCTGTTGATACTACCACTACTGCTGTTGCTACTGCTGTTGATACTACCACTACTGCTGTTGCTACTGCTGTTGATACTACCACTACTGCTGTTGCTACTGCTGTTGATACTACCACTACTGCTGTTGCTACTGCTGTTGATACTACCACTACTGCTGTTGCTACTGCTGTTGCTACTACCACTACTGCTGTTGCTACTGCCACTACTGCTGTTGCTACTGCCACTACTGCTGTTGCTACTGCCACTACTGCTGTTGCTACTGCCACTACTGCTGTTGCTACTGCCATTACTGCTGTTGCTACTGCCACTACTGCTGTTGCTACTGCCACTACTGCTGTTGCTACTGCCACTACTGCTGTTGCTACTGCCACTACTGCTGTTGCTACTGCCACTACTGCTGTTGCTACTGCCACTACTGCTGTTGCTACTGCCATTACTGCTGTTGCTACTGCCACTACTGCTGTTGCTACTGCCACTACTGCTGTTGCTACTGCCACTACTGCTGTTGCTACTGCCACTACTGCTGTTGCTACTGCCACTACTGCTGTTGCTACTGCCACTACTGCTGTTGCTACTGCCACTACTGCTGTTGCTACTGCCATTACTGCTGTTGCTACTGCCACTACTGCTGTTGCTACTGCCACTACTGCTGTTGCTACTGCCACTACTGCTGTTGCTACTGCCACTACTGCTGTTGCTACTGCCACTACTGCTGTTGCTACTGCCACTACTGCTGTTGCTGCCACTACTGCTGTTGCTACTGCCACTACTGCCACTACTGCTGTTGCTACTGCCACTACTGCTGTTGCTACTGCCACTACTGCTGTTGCTACTGCCACTACTGCTGTTCCTACTGCCATTACTGCTGTTGCTACTGCCACTACTGCTGTTGCTACTGCCACTACTGCTGTTGCTACTGCCACTACTGCTGTTGCTACTGCCACTACTGCTGTTGCTACTGCCACTACTGCTGTTGCTACTGCCACTACTGCTGTTGCTACTGCCACTATTGCTGTTGCTACTGCCATTACTGCTGTTGCTACTGCCACTACTGCTGTTGCTACTGCTACTACTGCTGTTGCTACTGCCGTTGCTACTGCCATTACTGCTGTTGCTACTGCCACTACTGCTATTCCTACTGCCACTACCACTACTGCTGCTAAGACTACTGCTGTTGCTACTGTTGTTACTACTGCTGTTACCACTACTGCTGTTGCTACTGCCACTACTGCTGTTGCTACTGCCACTACTGCTGTTGCTACTGCCACTACTGCTGTTGCTACTGCCACTACTGCTGTTGCTACTGCCACTATTGCTGTTGCTACTGCCATTACTGCTGTTGCTACTACCACTACTGCTGTTGCTACTGCTACTACTGCTGTTGCTACTGCCGTTGCTACTGCCATTACTGCTGTTGCTACTGCCACTACTGCTATTCCTACTGCCACTACCACTACTGCTGCTAAGACTACTGCTGTTGCTACTGTTGTTACTACTGCTGTTACCACTACTGCTGTTGCTACTGCCATTACTGCTGTTGCTACTGCCACTACCACTACACCGCCACCACCACCACCGCTGCCGTACCGCCACCACCACCACCGCTGTTGCTACCACCACCACTGCCTGCTGCTACCGCCACCACCGCCGCTACCACCGTTGCCACCGCCACCTCCACCACCACCGCTGCTACCACTACTATTGCTGCCACTACTACTACTATTGCTGCCACTACTACTGCCACTACCACTACTGCTGCTACCACTACTATTGCTGCCACTACTACTGCCACTACCACTACTGCTGCTACCACTACTACTGTTGCTACTGCCACTACCATTACTGCTGCTACCACTACTATTGCTGCCACTACCACGGCGCCACCGCCACCACTAACTTCACCACCACCACCGTTGCCACCGCCACTACCACGGCCGCTACCGCCACCTACCACCACCGCTGCCACCACCACTACCGCCGCCACCACTACGGTTGCCACCGCCACCACCGCTACCACTGTTGCCACCGCCACCACCACACCACCGCTGCCACCACCACCGCCGCTGCCATCACTACCGTTGCCACCGCCACCACCACCACCATTGCTGCTGCTACCGCCACCACCACCACCGTTGCCACCGCCGCCAATACCACCACTACCGTTCCTACCGCCATCACAATTACCACCGCCGCCACCACCACCACCTTGCCACCACCGCCGCCACTCACCACTGCCGCCACCGCCACCACCACTACCACTGCCACCACTCCACTACTGGCGCCACTCACTCCACTGTTGCTACCGCCACACCACTCACTGCTGCTACCACTCACCACTGGTGCCGCACCACTGTTGCTACCGCCACCACCACCACTACTGCCACCACTATCACTGCTGCCACCGCCACCACCACCACCTTACCGCTGCCACCACCACCACCGCCGCCACCACTACCGTTGCCACCGCCACCACCACTACCACCGTTGCCACCGCCACCACCACTACCACCGCTACCACACCACCGTTGCTACCGCCACCACTCCACCACTGCTGCTACCGCCACCACTCCACTACCGCCGCCACCACTACTGCTGCTACCGCCACACCACTACCACTGCCACCACCACCTACCGCCGCCACTACCACTGCCTTGCCACTCACCACCACTACCACCACCACCACCGCTTGCCACTATCCACCGCGCCACCGCCACCACCACTACCACCACCACCACTGCCACCACCACCGCCGCCACCACCACCACCGGGCCGCCACCACCACTGTTGCCACCACCACCACCACTACCGTTGCCACCGCCACCACCACTCCACTACCGTTACCACCGCCACTACCACTACTACGCTGCTACCGCCACTCCACCACCACTACCACCACACTGCCTTGCTACCGCCACCACCACTACACTGCCACCACCACCAAGTGCGCCGCCACCTTACCACTGCTGCTACCGCCATTCCACCACTACCATTGCCCCGCCACCGCCACCACCACCACCACCGCCACCACCACCACTGCCTTGCCACCGCCACCACTGCTACTACCACTACTGCTGTTGCTACTGCCACTACCACTACTGCTGCTACCACTACTGCTGTTGCTACTGCCACTACCACTACTGCTGTTGCTACTGCCACTACTGCTGTTGCTACTGCCACTACCACTACTGCTGCTACCACTACTACTGTTGCTACTGCCACTACTGCTGTTGGTACTGCCACTACTGCTGTTACTACTGTCACTACCACTACGGCTGCTACTACCACTGCCGTTGCTACTGCCACTACCACTACTGCTGCTACCACTACTATTATTGCTGCTGTCACTACTATTATTGCTGCTGTCACTACTATTATTGCTGCTGCCACTACTACTATTGCTACTGCCACTACTATACTGCCACTACTACTATTGCTGCTGCAATCACTACTACTGCTGCTGTCATTGCCACTTAACACTACTACTATACTACTACTACTATTGCTACTGCCATTACTACTACTACTACTGCTACTGTTGCTACTGCCACTACTACTATTGTACTACTACTGCCACTACTATACAACTACTGCCACTACTACTACTATTACTGCTGCTGCTGCCACTACTACTGCCACTACTATACTACTACTACTACTACTGCCACTACTACTATACTACTACTACTACTGCTACTGCCACTACTACTACTATACTACTAATGCCACTGCTATTATACTACTATTGGTGCGGCTATTACTAACACTACTACTACTACTACTACTGCCACTACTACTGCTACTACTACTACTGCTACTCCTACTTTCTGCTATGTGCGGGTTATTTGCGTATAGTTACAGTCACGGGATTGTCTTGTTCCTCAGAGTATGATACACTAGCACGTGCAGTTTGAAGCCGATCTGCAGAGTCATTCGCAAGTTATATGGAAACTACTACTAGGAAATTTTCTAAATAAAATCGATAAATATCACATACACAGTCAAACAACAATTCCATCTTTCCTTCATGCATAACACACTACTAGTGAAAGTTTGAAGCCGATCTAGTTATGTGTGGAAACCACAGAGCAATAACCACAGCAACCACCCCACCACCAGGACCCCACAGCAATCACCCCACCATCAAAGACCCCCACAGCAACCACCCCACCACCAAGGACCCCACAGCAACCATCCCACCATCAAAGACCCCACAGAAACCACCCCACCACCAGGACCCCACAGCAATCACCCCACCACCAGGACTCCACAGCAATCACCCCACCACCAAGGACCCCACAGCAACCACCACACCACCAAGGACCCCACAGCAACCACCCCACCACCAAGGACCCCACAGCAACCATCCCACCATCAAAGACCCCACAGAAACCACCCCACCACCAGGACCCCACAGCAATCACCCCACCACCAGGACTCCACAGCAATCACCACACCACCAAGTACCTCACAGCAACCACCACACCACCAAGGACCCCACAGCAACCACCCCACCACCAAGGACCCCACAGCAACCACCCCACCACCAAGGACCCCACAGCAACCACCACACCACCAAGGACCCCACAGCAACCACCACACCACCAAGGACCCCACAGCAACCATCCCACCACCAAGGACCCCACAGCAACCATCCCACCAAGGACCCCACAGAAACCACCCCAACACCAAGGACCCCACAGCAACGACCCCACCACCAAGGACCCCACAGCAACCATCCCACCACCAAGGACCCCACAGCAACCATCCCACCAAGGACCCCACAGCAACCATCCCACCACCAAGGACCCCACAGCAACCATCCCACCACCAAGGACCCCACAGCAACCATCCCACCAAGGACCCCACAGCAACCACCCCACCACCAAGGACCCCACAGCAACCATCCCACCATCAAAGACCCCACAGAAACCACCCCACCACCAAGGACCCCACAGAAACCACCCCACCACCAAGGACCCCACAGCAACCACCCCACCACCAAGGACCCCACAGCAACCACCCCACCACCAAGGACCCCACAGCAACCATCCCACCAAGGACCCCACAGCAACCACCACACCACCAAGGACCGAACAGAAACCATCCCACCATCAAAGACCCCACAGAAACCACCCCAACACCAAGGACCCCACAGCAACCACCCCACCACCAAGGACCCCACAGCAACCACCCCACCACCAGGACCCCACAGCAATCACCCCACCACCAAGGACCCCACATCAATCACCCCACCACCAAGGACCCCACAGCAACCACCACACCACCAAGGACCCCACAGCAACCACCCCACTACCAAGGACCCCGCAGAAACCACCCCACCACCAAGGACCCCACAGCAACCACCCCACCACCAAGGACCCGACAGCAACCATCCCACCAAGGACACCACAGCAACCACCCCACCATCAAAGACCCCCACAGCAACCACCCCACCACCAAGGACCCCACAGCAACCACCCCACCACCAAGGACCCCACACCAACCATCAGACCACCAAGGACCCCACCGCAACCACCACACCACCAAGGACCCCACAGCAACCACCCCACCACCAAGGACCCCACAGCAACAACCCCACCACCAAGGACCCCACAGCAACCACCCCACCACCAGGGACCCCACATCAACCACCCCACCACCAAGGACCCTACAGCAACCACCCCACCACCAAGGACCCCATAACCACCGCACCACCAAGGACCCCTCAGCAACCACCCCACCATCAAGGACCACACAACAACCACCCCAGCACCAAGGACCCCACAGCAACCACCCCACCCCCAAGGACCCCACAGCAACCACCCCACCCCCAAGGACCCCACAGCAACCACCACACCATCAAGGACGCCATATCAACCACCATACCACCAAGGACCCTACAGCAACCACCAAGGACCCCACAGCAACCATCCCACCACCAAGGACCCTACAGCAAGCACCCCACCACCAAGGACCCCACAGCAACCATCCCATTACCAAGGACCCCACAGCAACCACCCCACCACCAGGACCCCACAGCAATCACCCCACCACCAAGGACCCCACAGCAATCACCCCACCACCAAGGACCCCACAGTAACCACCACACCACCAAGGACCCCACATCAACCACCACACCACCAAAGACCCCACAGCAATCACCCCACAACTAGGGACCCCACAGCAACCACCACACCACCAAGGACCCCATAACAACCACCCCACCACCAAGGACCCCACAGCACCCACCCCACCACCAAGGACCCCATAACAATCACCACACCACCAAGGACCCCATATCAACCACCCCACCACCAAGGACTCCATAACAACCGCCACACCACCAAGGACCCCATAGCAACCACCACACCACCAAGGACCCCACAGCAACCACCCCACCACCAAAAACCTCACAGCAACCACCACACAACCAAGGATCCTTTAGCAACCACCACACCACCAAGGACCCCAGAGCAACCACCCCATCACCAGGGACCCCACATCAACCACCCCACCACCAAGGACCCCACAGCAACCACTCCGCCACCAAGGACCCCATAACAGCCACCCCACCACCAAGGACCCCACAGCAACCATCCCACCACCAGGGACCCCATATCAACCACCCCACCACCAAGGACCACAGAGCAACCACCCCACCACCAAGTACCTCACAGCAACCACCACACCACCAAGTACCTCACAGCAACCACCACACCACCAAGGACCCCACAGCAACCACTCCGCCACCAAGGACCCCATAACAGCCAACCACCCCCCCACAAACCACTCCCCACAGCAACCACCCCCCACCAAGGACCACAGGCAACCACCCCCCACAGTACCTCACATCAACCACCCCACCACCAAGGACCCCACAGCAACCACCCCACCACCAAAAAACCCACAGCAACCACCACGCAACCAAGGACCCTTTAGCAACCACCACACCACCAAGGACCCCAGAGCAACCACCCCACCACCAAGGACCCCATAACAACCACCGCACCACCAAGGACCCCTCAGCAACCACCCCACCACCAAAGACCCCATAACAACCACCCCACCACCAAGGACCCCACAGCAACCATCCCACCACCAGGGACCCCATATCAACCACCCCACCACCAAGGACCACAGAGCAACCACCCCACCACCAAGTACCTCACATCAACCACCACACCACCAAGGACCCCACAGCAACCACCACACCACCAAGAACCCCACAGCAACCACCACACCACCAAGGACCCCACAGCAACCACCACACCAAGGACCCCACAGCAATCACCCCACCACCAGGGACCCCACATCAACCACCCCACCACCAAGGACCCCATAACAACCACCCCACCACCAATGACCCCACAGCAACCACCACACCACCAGAAACCCCATATCAACCACCCCACCACCAAGGACCACACAGTAACCACCCCACCACCAAGGACCCAAGGACCCCTAACAACCACCACACCACCAAGGACCCCATATCAACCACCCCACCACCAAGGACCCCATAACCACCACACCACCAAGGACCCCATATCAACCACCCCACCACCAAGGACCCCATAACAACCACCACACCACCAAGGACCCCACAGCAACCACCCCACCACCAAGGACCCCATAGCAACCACCATACCACCAAGGACCCCATAACAACCACCACACCACCAAGGACCCCATAGCAACCACCACCCCACCACCAAGGACCCCATAACAACCACCACACCACCAAGGGCCCCACAGCAACTACCCCATCACCAAGGACCCCACAGCAACCACCACACCACCAAGGACCCAATAGCAACCACCACATTACCAAGGACCCCACAGCAACCACCACACCACCAAGGACCCCATAGCAACCACCACATTACCAAGGACCCCACAGCAACCACCATACCACCAAGGACCCCATAACAACCACCCCACCACCAAGGACCCCATAGCAACCACCACATTACCAAGGACCCCACAGCAACCACCACATTACCAAGGACCCCACAGCAACCACCACACCACCAAGGACCCATAGCAACCCCACAATACCAAGGACCCCACAGCAACCACCACATTACCAAGGACCCCACAGCAACCACCACATTACCAAGGACCCCACAGCAACCACCACACCACCAAGGACCCCATAGCAACCACCACAATACCAAGGACCCTACAGCAACCACCACACCACCAAGGACCCCATAGCAACCACCACATTACCAAGGACCACACAGCAACCACCTCACCACCAAGGACCCCATAGCAACCACCACATCACCAAGGACCCCATAGCAACCACCGCATTACCAAGGACCACACAGCAACCACCCCACCACCAAGGACCCTACAGCAACCACCACACCACCAAGGACCCCATAGCAACCACCACATTACCAAGGACCACACAACAACCACCCCATCACCAAGGACCCCACAGCAACCACCACACCACCAAGGACCCCATAGCAACCACCACATTACCAAGGACCACACAACAACCACCCCATCACCAAGGACCCTACAGCAACCACCACACCAAAAACCCCATAGGAACCACCACATTACCAAGGACCACACAGCAACCACCCCACCACCAAGGACCCTACAGCAACCACCACACCACCAAGGACCCCATAGCAACCACCACACCACCAAGGACCCCATAAGAACCACCACATTACCAAGGACCACACAGCAACCACCCCACCACCAAGCATCCCATTGCAACCATCAACTAACCAGAGGACGCTTCGACAGTTGAAGTCTTTCACAGCCGAACACAAAGCAAAGCTTTTAGTGAACCTTCAACTAGACTCACTCACCTAATACTGCTTCCAAGATTCACCTAGACTCACTATACTGCTTGAAAGATTCACCTAGACTAAGCTTCATGTATTACCAAGAGGCTTCGCTAGGCGTACAAGACTTGAACACATCTGCAACAAGTCACACCGTCTTCCCAAATTATAACAAGTCTATCTGTAGCCGAATTTGGAAGACATCGCCCCCGTGGTCCTGCCCCAGACCAGGCCTCCTAGATATTCTAATTCCTAAATGCAAGGGACTATGACTTTACAAGGATCAGTAAAACCAGGAGGGATGATAAACCAGTATAAACCATTACAGCCAGGCAGCGTGGCTTATTTCCGCTATGGTAGATAGATGCTCACCTAAAATGTGACCCATGACGGCCTTTTTACACCTACTGTAGGTGTCTAATTACTTCTATGTGAAAATGAGCACTAGCTGTTAGGAGGCCTGCCCATACGTCTCGCCCCGCCCAGGATTGATTCTGGGTCTTTTCAGTTGTGAGCTGAGCACTGTACCACTGAGCTCGGCCAAAATACATGTTCAACTCTGGAAAGACAGTAATGTAACATGTCTTGTATGCAAGATTATTATAACACAGCATGTGGAAGCACTAAACCCAAAGGATCATTCAGAGCCGGAGGTGGGATAGATGAATGGCCCAGACAGAGGGCCCAGACAGAGGGGCCACAAGCAGTGTTTTCCTTAATAACAAAAGAGAGAGTGTGAGATAAGCGATGAAGACAAGTGC
The DNA here is from genome assembly GCF_038502225.1 of Cherax quadricarinatus. NCBI lineage: Eukaryota > Metazoa > Arthropoda > Malacostraca > Decapoda > Parastacidae > Cherax > Cherax quadricarinatus. Next base: position 38,976,099 of record NC_091302.1, on the reverse strand, counting down.
TGACCCAACACACACACACACACACACACACACACACACACACACACACACACACACACACACACACACACGAACACACGAACGCACGCATATACTACAGGTCTAGTGTCTACCATGTGCCTAGGACAGAATGGTAACTAACCCGGTCTGGGACCAGGTGTTAGGGGGTGAGGCTGAAACATGATGGTGATAGAGAGGTGAAGGAAGAGGTTGAGACAGGAAAAGCTAGTTGTTGAGAGGGAGGCAGATAGCAAGCTAGAAATACACAGTGAAGACCACAAGAACAGTGCAGCGGATCTCCAGGCCATTATACTAATGTATGGATGTATACATGTATGTATATATGTACGTACAGTTTCACTGAGAGAGGACAATGACGCGGGGCTTACATCTTAGATCATAACACCCATGGCCCTCCAGAATTACAACTACTGATGCCAATAACAAAATCCCCCCAACAAACACAGAATACAACCTCGTTCATATTTGCTAATATACAGGGCCTTAAGCCATCCACCAACAACAAAATACCTTTTATCAGTGGACTTCTAGAGGAGTCTAATGCAATGTTTGCAGCCTTCACAGAGACTCACACAAAAGATCACTTTGACAGTGAAATATGGATAAGTGATTACAACCTTTTTAGATGCGACAGAAAAAACAGGCAACAAGGAGGGGTTGGCCTGTATGTCAAAGAGTCCCTTATCTGCACGGAGTTGATGAACACCACAGATGAGGTAGTTGAAGTTCTATCAATAAAGATCGAGAACCAAAACCTAGTCATTGTGGTTGTATATAAGCCACCAGATGCAACCTCCCAACAGTTCAAGGAACAGCTACTGAAAATTGATTACTGTTTGGAAAACCTTCCAACTCCATCCCCAAACATCTTACTGCTTGGTGATTTCAACCTAAGGCATACAAAATGGAAGAATGTAGCAAATAATGTTACAGCTGAAACAATCCCCGGAGGTAGCGCAGATGAAAGGTCACACACACATGAGCTACTAAGTCTCTGCGAAAAACACACCTTAAGCCAGCAGATAGTGGAGCCAACAAGACTAGAAAACACACTTGACCTTATCTTCACAAATAATGAGGACCTGATAAGAGACATAAGAATATCAAAAACAACTAATTCCGATCACAACCTAATCGAAGTCCAGACGTACATGCATAGGGGTCCTGATCAGCAGAATGCATGTACCTGTGAAGGTGTCTTCACAAAATACAACTTCAACAAGAACATCAACTGGGACCAGGTAAACCATGTCCTAAACGAAACATGTTGGGAAGAAGTCTTAAATGACATGGATCCAAACCAGTGCCTTGAAAGGATCAACTTCCTGGCAGCCGAAGCATGTTCTAGGCATATTCCCCTAAGAAAGAAGAGCAGGAGTAAACTGGAGAAAGACGCTCCCTCTACAGAAGACGACGAAGAGTCACTGAGCTCCTCAGGAGTGCTAGAATATCTGATACATGAAAGGAGGCGCTGACCAGGGAAGTGGAAACTATCGAACTTAAGTTAAATGACTTACAGGAACCAGGAGAGGAAGGAGGAGCTTAAAGCTATTAGTGAAATTGAAAGAAATTCAAAATATTTCTTTTCATATGCCAAAAACAAGGCAAATACCACATCTACTATCGGGCCCTTACTCAGACAGGATGGGACTTACACAGATGACAACAAGGAAATGAGTGAAATATTGAAATCCCAGTACGACTCTGTGTTTAGTGAACCACTAATCGGTCTGAGGATCGACGACCCAAATGATTTCTTCATGAATGAGCCTCAAAACTCCATAAATGTATGCCAGATTTCCGACATTACCCTAACTCCGATAAATTTCGAAAAAGCCATTGACAACATGCCTATGCACTCACCCCCGGGCCCAGACTCGTGGAACTCTGTTTTCATTAAGAACTGCAAGAAACCACTCTCGCGTGCCCTAAGTACACTATGGAGGAGGAGCTTGGACATGGGTGAAATTCCACAGTCACTTAAAACAACGGATATAGCCCCACTCCATAAAGGTGGCAGCAAAGCATTAGCTAAGAACTATAGACCAATAGCTCTGACATCCCACATCATAAAAATCTTTGAAAGAGTGCTAAGAAGCAGGATTGCAAATCGCCTGGATTCCCAAAATCTGCACAATCAAGGGCAACATGGGTTCAGGGCAGGTCGCTCCTGCCTCTCACAACTACTGGATCACTATGACATGGCCTTGGATGCACTGGAAGAAAATCAGAATGCAGATGTAATATACAGACTTTGCAAAAGCATTTGAAAAATGCGATCATGGCGTAATAGCCCATAAAATACGTGCTAAAGGAATAACTGGGAAAGTGGGGAGATGGATCTTCAACATCCTAACAAATCGAACACAAAGAGTAGTTGTCAACAGAGTTAAATCGGAGGCTGCCATAGTGAAGAGCTCTGTTCCACAAGGCACAGTACTCGCCCCCATCTTATTCCTTATCCTCATATCAGACATAGACAGAGATATACACCACAGCACCGTATCATCCTTTGCGGATGATACTAGGATCTGCATGAGGCTGTCATCTGCTGAGGACGCGGTTAACCTCCAAGAAGATATAAACAAAGTTTTCCAGTGGGCAACGGTAAACAATATGATGTTCAATGAGGACAAATTCCAACTACTCCGTTATGGAAAACTGGAGGAGATAATAACTGGAGGAGATAATAACTAGAACAGAGTATACTACTGACTCCGGCCATACAATAGAGAGGAAAAATAATGTAAGGGACCTGGGAGTAGTAATGTCTGAGGATCTCACTTTCAAGGATCACAACAGTGCCACGATCGCACGTGCAAAGAAAATGATAGGATGGATAATGAGAACTTTCAAAACGAGAGATGCCAAGCCAATGATGATCCTTTTCAAATCACTTGTTCTCTCTAGGCTGGAATACTGCTGTACATTAACATCTCCATTCAAAGCAGGTGAAATCGCAGAGCTAGAGAGTGTACAGAGATCCTTTACTGCACGTATAAGTTCTGTCAAGCACCTTAACTACTGGGAACGCTTGGAAGCACTTGACTTGTACTCGTTGGAACGCAGGAGGGAGAGATACATCATAATCTACACTTGGAAAATCTTGGAAGGAATGGTCCCAAATCTGCACACAGAAATCACTCCCTACGAAAGTAAAAGACTGGAGGCTATGCAAAATGCCCCCAATAAAAAGTAGGGGCGCCATCGGTACACTAAGGGAAAACACCATAAGTGTCCGGGGCCCAAAACTGTTCAACAGACTCCCATCAAGCATTAGGGAAATTGCCAATAAGCCCCTGGCTACCTTCAAGAGAGAGCTGGACAGATACCTAAAGTCAGTGCCGGATCAGCCGGGCTGTGGCTCGTACGTTGGACTGCGTGCGGCCAGCAGTAACAGCCTAGTTGATCAGCCCCTGATCCATCGGGAGGCCTGGTCATGGACCGGGCCGCGGGGGCGTTGATCCCCGGAATAACCTCCAGGTAACTACCCCTCTATCCTGGTGTAGCTACCCCTCCATCCTGGTCCAACCACTACTCCATCCTGGTTCAATCACCACACCATCCTGGTCAAACCAGCACTTCATCCTGGTACAACCACCACTCCATCCTAATGCAGCCGCCATTAAATCCTAAGGCAACTACCAAACCATCCTGGTCCAACCACCACACCATCCTGGTCCAACCACCACACCATCCTGGTGCAACTACCACACCATCCTGGTGCAACTACCACGCCATCCTAGTCCAACTACCACTCCATCCTGGCCCAACCACCACACCACCCTGGTCCAATTACCACGCCATCCTAGTCCAACTACCACTCCATCCTTGCCCAACCACCACACCACCCTGGCCCAATTACCACGCCATCCTAGTCCAACTACCATTCCATCCTGGCCCAACCACCAAACCATACTGGTCCAATTACCACACCATCCTGGTCCAACCACCACACCATCCTGGTCCAACCACCACACCATCCTAGTCCAACCACCACACCATCCTGATCCAACCATCACACCATCCTGGTCCAACCACCACACCATCCTGGTCCAACCACCACACCATCCTGGTCCAACCACCACACCATCCTGGTCCAACCACCACACCATCCTGGTCCAACCATCACACCATCCTGGTCCAACCACCACACCATCCTGGTCTAAACACCACACCATCTGGTCCACCCACCACACCATCCTAGTCCAACCACCACACCATCCTGGTCCAACCACCACACCATCCTGGTCCAACCACCACACCATCCTGGTCCAACCACCACACCATCCTGGTCCAACCACACCATCCTAGTCCAACCACACCATCCTGGTCCAACCACCACACCATCCTGGTGCAACTACCACTCCATCCTGGTCCAACCACCACCACCATCCTGGTCCAACCACCACCACCATCCTGGTCCAACCACCACACCATCCTGGTCCAACCACCACACCATCCTGGTCCAACCACCACACCATCCTGGTCCAACCACCACACCATCCTGGTCCAACCACACCATCCTAGTCCAACCACACCATCCTGGTCCAACCACCACACCATCCTGGTGCAACTACCACTCCATCCTGGTCCAACCACCACACCATCCTGGTCCAACCACCACACCATCATGGTCCAACCACCACACCATCATGGTACAACCACCACACCATCATGGTCCAACCACCACACCATCATGGTCCAACCACCACACCATCATGGTCCAACCACCACACCATCCTGGTCCAACCACCACACCATCATGGTCCAACCACCACACCATCATGGTCCAACCACCACACCATCATGGTCCAACCACCACACCATCATGGTCCAACCACCACACCATCATGGTCCAACCACCACACCATCCTGGTCCAACCACCACACCATCCTGGTCCAACCACCACACCATCCTGGTCCAACCATCACACCATCCTGGTCCAACCACCACACCATCCTGGTCTAAACACCACACCATCCTGGTCCAACCACCACACCATCCTGGTCCAACCACACCAACCTAGTCCAACCACCACACCATCCTGGTCCAACCACCACACCATCCTGGTCCAACCACCACATCATCCTGGTCCAACCACCACACCATCCTGGTCCAACCACCACACCATCCTGGTCCAACCACCACACCATCCTGGTCCAACCACCACACCATCATGGTCCAACCACCACACCATCCTAGCCCAACCACCACACCATCCTGGTCCAACCACCACACCATCCTGGTCCAACCACCACACCATCCTGGTCCAACCACACCATCCTAGTCCAACCACCACACCATACTGGTCCAACCACCACACCATCCTGGTCCAACCACCACACCATCCTGGTGCAACTACCACTCCATCCTGGTCCAACCACCACACCCTGCTGGTCCAATCACCACACCATCCTGGTCCAACCACTACACCATCATGGTCCAACCACACCATCCTGGTCCAAACACCACACCCTGGTCCAACCACACCATCCTGGTCCAACCACCACACCATCCTGGTCCAACCACACCATCCTAGTCCAACCACCACACCATCATGGTCCAACCACCACACCATCCTGGTCCAACCACACCATCCTGGTCCAACCACCACACCATCCTGGTCCAACCACACCATCCTAGTCCAACCACACCATCCTGGTCCAACCACCACACCATCCTGGTGCAACTACCACTCCATCCTGATCCAACCACCACACCATCCTGGTCCAACCACCACCACCATCCTGGTCCAACCACCACCACCATCCTGGTCCAACCACCACACCATCCTGGTCCAACCACCACACCATCATGGTCCAACCACCACACCATCATGGTCCAACCACCACACCATCATGGTCCAACCACCACACCATCATGGTCCAACCACCACACCATTCTGGTCCAACCACCACACCATCATGGTCCAACCACACCATCATGGTCCAACCACCACGCCATCCTGGTCCAACCACCACACCATCCTGGTCCAACCACCACACCATCATGGTCCAACCACCACACCATCATGGTTCAACCCCCACACCATCCTGGTCCAACCACCACACCATCCTGGTCCAATCACCACACCATCCTGGTCCAACCACCACACCATCCTGGTCCAACCACACCATCCTATTCCAACCACCACACCATCCTGGTCCAACCACCACACCATCCTGGTGCAACTACCACTCCATCCTGGTCCAACCACCACACCCTGCTGGTCCAATCACCACACCATCCTGGTCCAACCACCACACCATCATGGTCCAACCACCACACCATCCTGGTCCAAACACCACACCTTGGTCCAACCACACCATCCTGGTCCAACCACCACACCATCCTGGTCCAACCACACCATCCTAGTCCAACCACCACACCATCCTGGTCCAACCACCACACCATCCTGGTCCAACCACCACACCATCCTGGTCCAACCACCACACCATCCTGGTCCAACCACACCATCCTAGTCCAACCACCACACCATCCTGGTCCAACCACCACACCATCCTGGTGCAACTACCACACCATCCTGGTCCAACCACCACCACCATCCTGGTCCAACCACCACCACCATCCTGGTCCAACCACCACCACCATCCTGGTCCAACCACCACACCATCCTGGTGCAACTACCACACCATCCTGGTCCAACCACCACACCATCATGGTCCAACCACCACCACCATCCTGGTCCAACCACCACCACCATCCTGGTCCAACCACCACCACCATCCTGGTCCAACCACCACACCATCATGGTCCAACCACCACACCATCCTGGTCCAACCACCACACCATCCTGGTCCAACCACCACACCATCCTGGTCCAACCACCACACCATCCTGGTCCAACCACCACACCATCCTGGTCCAACCACCACACCATCCTGGTCCAACCACCACACCATCCTGGTCCAACCACCACACCATCATGGTCCAACCACCACACCATCCTGGTCCAACCACCACACCATCCTGGTCCAACCACCACACCATCATGGTCCAACCACCACACCATCATGGTCCAACCACCACACCATCATGGTCCAACCACCACACCATCCTGGTCCAACCACCACACCATCATGGTCCAACCACCACACCATCATGGTCCAACCACCACACCATCATGGTCCAACCACCACACCATCCTGGTCCAACCACCACACCATCATGGTCCAACCACCACACCATCATGGTCCAACCACCACACCATCATGGTCCAACCACCACACCATCCTGGTCCAACCACCACACCATCCTGGTCCAACCACCACACCATCCTGGTCCAACCACCACACCATCATGGTCCAACCACCACACCATCCTGGTCCAACCACCACACCATCATGGTCCAACCACCACACCATCATGGTCCAACCACCACACCATCCTGGTCCAACCACCACACCATCCTGGTCCAACCACCACACCATCATGGTCCAACCACCACACCATCCTGGTCCAACCACCACACCATCCTGGTCCAACCACCACACCATCATGGTCCAACCACCACACCATCATGGTCCAACCACCACCACCATATTTGACATTAACCCTTCACCCCTCAGGGGAGGTTCCTTGACGCTGGTGAGGGGCTATTCATCTAGGGAGCTGGAGCTGTGCTCCGGTTCCCTGAATTGAATCTGAATTCCTTCCATCATCAACCCCCCCCCTTCCGCATGCGCTGTACAATCCTACGGGTTTAGCACTCCCCCATGATTATAATAATTAACCCTTCAGTAAAGTTAGTGATATTTAAGTGCGAAGAACCAGGTGGTCAGCACCGTCCCCTGAGGAACGTCACTTGTGACTGATTCCTCAACATGTACGTCAACTCATCGTTCTTGTTGCCATCATGTGTCGACCAGCTGAAAAATTCTCCAAAACAGTGTGTCGCCACTTTCATGTCTGTCTTCAGTAAGATGATTTACTGTATTAAAGACACGTCGCAGAACAAGCTTGTATGTGCAACGTTTCTCCCTATAGAGCTTTATTAAGGTGTGACTTGATAAAAGCTCTACAGAGTGTGGCTCGTTATCCCAATAAAAGCTGGTTAAGCAGGCTCTGGTGGCCTGGTGGTTAACGCTCTCGCTTCACACGGTGAGGGCCTGGGTTCGATTCCCAGCCAGAGTAGAAACATTGGACGTGTTTCTTTCCACCTGTTGTCTATGTTCCCCATCAGTAAAATGGGTACCTGGGTGTTAGTCGACTGGTGTGGGTCGCATCCTGGGACACTGACCTAAGGAGGCCTGGTCACAGACCGGGCCTCGGGGACGTTGACCCCCGGAACTCTCTCCAGGTAAACTCTCTCCAGGTAAACCTATCCTTTCGCTGACATTATCGGTAGCACGCTATTTGGCTTCATGCCTAACTGAAGACCTGATAAACAATGTTGGTCTATCCCTTACTGAAGACCAGAAAAACACTGCCTAATACCTAACAAAGTTTGGCGACGCGGTGTTGACATACACTAATCACCTTATACAAGCCACAAATCAATGAAACCGGCCGACGAAACTCAAGAGGAAGGGCCAAGAACTATGAATCATCTCCTGCCATCACCACCACTTACCATTTTCCACATTTTTCCGCCACAGTAACTGCTAGCAAGGATTGATCAGAGTGAATGCAAAGTTGCTGTCCCATTCTTGATGCCGAAGACGGAGTCAGGGAGTTGCTTGAGATACACTCTTATAATACGTATTGTCTTCCTCTATAATCACCTTCAAGAAATACTGAAGTATGGAGGAAAGGAATGCCAAAGAGAGCAAAGAGCAGTACGAACGAAGGAAGGAGCCATAATTGAAGTGCAAGAAGAGCATTGAGGTAGAGATGATGATAAAAGATGACACAAGAAAGGGCAGAGGAGGAAGGAAAGCTGGAGAATGAATCAGAATGCACCAAAAGGATGTGGAGGAGGAGGTCAGACGAAAAGTGGAAAAGCAGATGAATATGAGGGGGAGGGGGATGGGGAGAAGAGGAAGAAGGGGGATGAAGAAAAGGAAGACACGGAGGGGCAAAGGGTGATGAAAACTAATAAGGATATAGAAATTAAGGATATACAGAATTAAGGATATACAGAAATTAAGGGGAGAAAAGACAGAAGGAAAAGGAGGGAGGAAATGAAGATGAGTAGTGGGTGGGGAGGGACGGAGGGGGTGATAATTTTTTCTTAACTTGGAAGGTTAGAGAGGGCGGTGCGGGCAGTGAAAATGAGGGAGAAGACAACAACAGTGTTGGTTAAGACAAGTGAATGCGGAACTAGAGAGAATGACGTCACCTTCATGAACACAGACCACGACCAAAGTAGAAACACAGATTTAGGGAAATTATAATAAAAGACACAGGCAGAGGTGATGCAATTATGAAAAACTGAGACACATGACTATGCTATGGTGGCTGAGTCTAGACACAGCAGTCATCCAACAATCATTAAAAAATGCGGATATAGTACCACTCAACAATATAATCAACAAAGCAATCGCAAAAAAAGTATAGACCTACACCGCTGGCGTCGCACATTATCAAAATCTTTGAGAGCTTAACAAGCAAGATTGGTAATGACACATCATAACAACACTTAGGCAACAACGCTGGGTAACTCGGGTTACAACAGCTTGCTCATGTCTCTCACAACTGCTCGACCACAAACTCTGCGAAAGTCTTCGACAAGTATCGTCATGGTGCAATTGTTTACAAAATGCGTGGAAAGGGAATGGCTGGAACAATGGACAGATGACTTTTAAACCTGTTAACAGAACCCAGAGAGTAGTAAATACAGTAGAATCAGTGGGTGCCACGGCGAAGAAAAGTTGTTCCCAAGGCACAATACTCGCCCCAAATTCTCTCTCATTCTCTTAACCGACACAGACATAAATCACAGCACTGTATCACTGGCAGACGATACTAGAATATGCATGAAAGTGACATTCACTGAGGAGAGAGCATATATCCAAGCTGATAAGTCTTCCTGTGAGCCACAGA
>NC_091302.1:38838569-38961069 GCF_038502225.1 Cherax quadricarinatus | reverse complement strand
GTCTCCCAGCTCTGGGTAACACTACTGATGTCTCCCAGCTCGGGCTAACACTGCTGATGTCTCCCAGCTCGGGCTAACACTGCTGATGTCTCCCAGCTCGGGCTGACACTACTGATGTCTCCCAGCTCGGGGTAACACTACTGATGTCTCCCAGCTCGGGGTAACACTGCTGATGTCTCCCAGCTCGGGGTAACACTGCTGATGTCTCCCAGCTCGGGCTGACACTACTGATGTCTCCCAGCTCGGGCTGACACTACTGAAGTCTCCCAGCTCTGGGTAACACTACTGATGTCTCCCAGCTCGGGGTAACACTGCTGATGTCTCCCAGCTCGGGGTAACACTACTGATGTCTCCCAGCTCGGGCTGACACTACTGAAGTCTCCCAGCTCTGGGTAACACTACTGATGTCTCCCAGCTCTGGGTAACACTACTGATGTCTCCCAGCTCGGGGTAACACTGCTGATGTCTCCCAGCTCGGGCTAACACTGCTGATGTCTCCCAGCTCGGGCTGACACTACTGAAGTCTCCCAGCTCTGGGTAACACTGCTGATGTCTCCCAGCTCGGGCTGACACTACTGATGTCTCCCAGCTCTGGGTAACACTACTGATGTCTCCCAGCTCGGGCTGACACTACTGAAGTCTCCCAGCTCTGGGTAACACTACTGATGTCTCCCAGCTCGGGCTAACACTGCTGATGTCTCCCAGCTCGGGCTAACACTGCTGATGTCTCCCAGCTCGGGCTGACACTACTGATGTCTCCCAGCTCGGGCTAACACTGCTGATGTCTCCCAGCTCTGGGTAACACTGCTGATGTCTCCCAGCTCGGGCTAACACTGCTGATGTCTCCCAGCTCGGGCTAACACTGCTGATGTCTCCCAGCTCGGGCTGACACTACTGATGTCTCCCAGCTCGGGGTAACACTACTGATGTCTCCCAGCTCGGGCTAACACTGCTGATGTCTCCCAGCTCGGGCTAACACTGCTGATGTCTCCCAGCTCGGGCTGACACTACTGATGTCTCCCAGCTCGGGCTGACACTACTGAAGTCTCCCAGCTCTGGGTAACACTGCTGATGTCTCCCAGCTCGGGCTGACACTACTGATGTCTCCCAGCTCTGGGTAACACTACTGATGTCTCCCAGCTCGGGCTGACACTACTGATGTCTCCCAGCTCGGGCTGACACTACTGAAGTCTCCCAGCTCTGGGTAACACTGCTGATGTCTCCCAGCTCGGGCTGACACTACTGATGTCTCCCAGCTCTGGGTAACACTACTGATGTCTCCCAGCTCGGGCTGACACTACTGATGTCTCCCAGCTCGGGCTAACACTACTGATGTCTCCCAGCTCGGGCTAACACTACTGATGTCTCCCAGCTCGGGCTAACACTACTGATGTCTCCCAGCTCGGGGTAACACTGCTGATGTCTCCCAGCTCGGGGTAACACTGCTGATGTCTCCCAGCTCTGGGTAACACTGCTGATGTCTCCCAGCTCGGGGTAACACTGCTGATGTCTCCCAGCTCTGGGTAACACTGCTGATGTCTCCCAGCTCGGGCTAACACTGCTGATGTCTCCCAGCTCTGGGTAACACTGCTGATGTCTCCCAGCTCTGGGTAACACTGCTGATGTCTCCCAGCTCGGGGTAACACTGCTGATGTCTCCCAGCTCGGGGTAACACTGCTGATGTCTCCCAGCTCGGGCTGACACTACTGATGTCTCCCAGCTCGGGCTAACACTACTGATGTCTCCCAGCTCGGGCTAACACTACTGATGTCTCCCAGCTCGGGGTAACACTGCTGATGTCTCCCAGCTCGGGGTAACACTGCTGATGTCTCCCAGCTCGGGGTAACACTGCTGATGTCTCCCAGCTCGGGGTAACACTGCTGATGTCTCCCAGCTCGGGGTAACACTGCTGATGTCTCCCAGCTCGGGGTAACACTGCTGATGTCTCCCAGCTCGGGCTGACACTACTGATGTCTCCCAGCTCGGGGTAACACTGCTGATGTCTCCCAGCTCTGGGTAACACTGCTGATGTCTCCCAGCTCGGGCTAACACTACTGATGTCTCCCAGCTCGGGCTAACACTGCTGATGTCTCCCAGCTCTGGGTAACACTACTGATGTCTCCCAGCTCGGGCTGACACTACTGATGTCTCCCAGCTCGGGCTGACACTACTTAAGTCTTCCAGCTGAGACTGACACATTTCCACACCTTGCATGAACACCATCCTGAGTGATGGAATATAACAGAGAAACAGCTGGCTTTTGTTCCCACTGTGTTACTGTACCAGCACACTGCGGCTGTGTACAATTTTCACAAATTCTTTCCTCCATCCTTGCCACCTCCCCCCCCCCACAAGTATAATGACCTCTCTTGTTGTCCTCTCTGGCTTCTCACCTTCGTATTCACTTCTTTTTCTTGTCATGTCATCTTCACTCACTTCATCTTAACTTTCATTCAATCTATTCTAAATTCCTCCGTGGGTTTTTTCCTTACTTCTTTCAAGATTTTAAAACCTGTACCCCCTTCCCTGTCACCCCCTCCCCCTCCCCCTCCCCCCTCCCCTCTCTCTTAACAGGGTTAAAGACACAACATAAATCGCTGAGTCACTCTCACCATCCTCGCACAAACTTTTACACTTAACATAAGACGAAAATAGCTAGTTTTAAAATGACTTTAAAATCTTATCAGATAACTATACTGCAATAACACTGACACTATATAACACTGACACTATATAACACTGACACTATATAACACTGACACTATATAACACTGACACTATATAACACTGACACTATATAACACTGACACTATATAACACTGACACTATATAACACTGACACTATACAATAACACTGACACTATATAACACTGACACTATATAACACTGACACTATATAACACTGACACTATATAACACTGACACTATATAACACTGACACTATACAATAACACTGACACTATATAACAGACACTATATAACACTGACACTATATAACACTGACACTATATAACACTGACACTATACAATAACACTGACACTATATAACACTGACACTATATAACACTGACACTATATAACACTGACACTATATAACACTGACACTATATAACACTGACACTATATAACACTGACACTATATAACACTGACACTATATAACACTGACACTATACAATAACACTGACACTATATAACAGACACTATATAACACTGACACTATATAACACTGACACTATATAACACTGACACTATATAACACTGACACTATACAATAACACTGACACTATACAATAACACTGACACTATACAATAACACTGACACTATATGACACTATATAACACTGACACTATATAACACTGACACTATATAACACTGACACTATACAATAACACTGACACTATATAACACTGACACTATACAATAACACTGACACTATACAATAACACTGACACTATATAACACTGACACTATATAACACTGACACTATACAATAACACTGACACTATACAATAACACTGACACTATACAATAACACTGACACTATACAATAACACTGACACGCTATAACACTGACACTATATAACACTGACACTATATAACACTGATACTATATAACACTGACACTATATAACACTGACACTATATAACACTGACACTATATAACACTGACACTATACAATAACACTGACACTATACAATAACACTGACACTATATAACACTGACACTATATAACACTGACACTATATAACACTGATACTATATAACACTGACACTATACAATAACACTGACACTATATAACAGACACTATATAACACTGACACTATATAACACTGACACTATATAACACTGACACTATATAACACTGACACTATACAATAACACTGACACTATATAACACTGACACTATACAATAACACTGACACTATATAACACTGACACTATATAACACTGACACTATACAATAACACTGACACTATACAATAACACTGACACTATACAATAACACTGACACTATACAATAACACTGACACTATATGACACTATATAACACTGACACTATATAACACTGACACTATATAACACTGACACTATACAATAACACTGACACTATATAACACTGACACTATATAACACTGACACTATATAACACTGACACTATATAACACTGACACTATACAATAACACTGACACTATACAATAACACTGACACTATACAATAACACTGACACTATACAATAACACTGACACGCTATAACACTGACACTATATAACAATGATACTATATAACACTGACACTATATAACACTGACACTATATAACACTGACACTATATAACACTGACACTATATAACACTGATACTATATAACACTGACACTATATAACACTGATACTATATAACACTGACACTATATAACACTGACACTATATAACACTGACACTATATAACACTGACACTATATAACACTGACACTATATAACACTGACACTATATAACAGACACTATATAACACTGACACTATATAACACTGACACTATATAACACTGACACTATATAACAGACACTATATAACACTGACACTATATAACACTGACACTATATAACACTGACACTATATAACACTGACACTATATAACAGACACTATATAACACTGACACTATATAACACTGACACTATATAACAGACACTATATAACACTGACACTATATAACACTGACACTATACAATAACACTGACACTATACAATAACACTGACACTATATAATAAAACAAACTATACAATAACAATCACTATTATACACTGACACTATACTGACAACTGATACTATACTGACAACACTGACACTATGCTTACAACACTGACACTACTGACAACATTGACACTACTGACAACATTGACACTATGTTGACAACACTGACACTATGCTGACAACACTGACACTATGTTGACAACACTGACACTATGTTGACAACACTGACACTATGTTGGCAACATTGACACTATGCTGACAACACTGACAATATGTTGACAACACTGACACTATGCTGACAACACTGACACTGTGTTGACAACACTGACACTATGTTGACAACACTGACACTATGTTGACAACACTGACACTATGCTGACAACACTGGCACTATGCTGACAACACTGACACTATGTTGACAACACTAACACTATGTTGACTACACTGACACTAAGCTGACAACACTGACACTATGCTGACAACACTGACACTATGTTGACAACACTGACACTATGTTGACAACACTGACACTATGCTGACAACACTGACACTATGTTGACAACACTGACACTATGTTGACAACATTGACACTATGCTGACAACACTGACACTATGCTGACAACACTGACACTATGTTGACAACACTGACACTATGCTGACAACACTGACACTATGCTGACAACGCTGACACTATGCTGACAACACTGACACTATGTTGACAACACTGACACTATGCTGACAACGCTGACACTATGCTGACAACACTGAGACTATGTTGACAACACTGACACTATGTTGACAACACTGACACTATGTTGACAACACTGACACTATGCTGACAACACTGACACTATGCTGACAACACTGACACTATGCTGACAACACTGACAACACTGACACTATGCTGACAACACTGACACTATGCTGACAACACTGACACTATGCTGACAACACTGCCAAAATAATGTCAGTGTGAGACTGGGAACATCACAGTGCTCAATTGCTTCTATATCCATGGGTAAGCGCTGAAGCCGTAGGGGGTGACAGGGCACCTCGGGAATGGGAGGTAATGAGGTTGGATCCAAGGGGTGGGAAGACGCCCCCAACAGCTTCCAGTCATTCCCACAGTAATGAAGGAGCCGTTGAACCCATGATGGAGTACTGGAAGAACTGTTGAACCCATAATGGAGTACTGGAGGAACTGTTGAACCCATAATGGAGTACTGGAGGAACTGTTGAACCCATGATGGAGTACTGGAAGAACTGTTGAACCCATGATGGAGTACTGGAAGAACTGTTGAACCCATGATGGAGTACTGGAAGAACTGTTGAACCCATGATGGAGTACTGGAAGAACTGTTGAACCCATGATGGAGTACTGGAAGAACTGTTGAACCCATGATGGAGGAACCAGTGAACCCATGATGGAGTACTGGAAGAACTGTTGAACCCATGATGGAGTACTGGAGGAACCAGTGAACCCATGATGGAGTACTGGAGGAACCAGTGAACCCATGATGGAGTACTGGAAGAACTGCTGAACTCATGATGGAGTACTGCAGGAACTGTTGAACCCATAATGGAGTACTGGAGGAACTGTTGAACCCATAATGGAGTACTGGAAGAACTGTTGAACCCATAATGGAGTACTGAAAGAGCTGTTGAACCCATGATGGAGTACTGGAGGAACTGCTGAACCCATGATGGAGTACTGGAGGAACTGCTGAACCCATGATGGAGTACTGGAGGAACCAGTGAACCCATGATGGAATACTGGAGGAACCAGTGAACTCACTGAGAACTGGAGGAACTGGTCCCAAGGCTGCACACAGGAATCACTCCAGGTGAAAGCAATAAACTTGACATACGGTGCAGAATACCTCAAATACAAAGCAGGGGACCGACGAGTACACTAAGGAAGAACTCCCCGAGTGTCAGAGGTCCCCGACTCTTCAACGCTCTCACTCCGTGCATCAACGAATTACGAACCTCTGGGGGTCTTCAAGAGGGAACTGGACAAGTTCCTGAAATCGGTTCCTGATAAGCCGGGCTGTTGTTCGTTCGTATGTTGCAAGCAGCAGCCTAGTTGATCAGGCCTTGATCCACCAAACTGTCCTTCAGGTATCCTCCTAGCAAAGGTTTCTGATACACACCATCAACTTCATCATCCAAGACTGATTTTTTCCAGCGCATTTATGTTCAGTCTGTAATATGGAGACGAGAAATGTACAATATAATTTCAATTAGGCCTTACCAAGGATATATAAAACTAAAGTATAACCTGAGGACTCCTGTTATTTATATATCTTGATATGAGGCCAAGAATTCTATCAGCTTTATTTCGATCAACATTATTTAATTTTTAATTGCCATGGTTATTCTCTTTTCCGGAGGTTAAAATCTTATACTTGTGTACGTTACACTGTATCTGCCACTTATCCCAGCACCTCCATCAACGTAGTCAGATCTTCCTGAAGCACTGGAGAGTCCTCACCAGTAATGATCTGAAGCTTATATCAGTGTCACAGATATACTTGTACATAAATGGTGTACAATACCGACAAGATGAAGAATTACACATGTGCAACATCTGTGTATCTCTATTTGTAGACGTTTCGCCACTGGCTAGCGAAACTTCTACAAATAAAGATACCCAGATGTTGCATATGTGTAACTCTTCACAGGCATACTTTCTTATGTCGCTATTTATTCCCTTATCTATGTCGTTATGTTTATTGTGAATCTTCAAGAGTCCAACCTCCACTTGTGACGCGTCCCCACTGATTTATTCTTATTTATGCAGACACTCTGTTGCCTGTCAACCAAGACTCAATCCAGAAGGAAAATTCCCCTCCTATGTACCTCTACTTTCGTCAACAATCTTTCGCGTGGAACTCTATCAAAGGCAAACCACGGTACGGGTGGAGTTAGAACTCGTGGCGAGTGAGTGATATCAGAGGCCTTCCTGAGGTCCTTCACACAGTATCACCATCTACCGCCTGCAATACCTTAGTGGAAAACTTAGTTAATTCATAAGGCAAGAATGCTCCTTTGCAAATTTGTATTGAGATTCCTTTACCAATTTATATCTTCCAATGTGGCTTCGAACTGTTTCGGAAATAATTTATTCCATCAATTTCCTCACAACGGAGGTTGCCTAACTGTTGTACGAGTCGAAGATAACGACCAACAGTATCTCCCGCTTTGTAGATTGATATCACACTTGTCGTTTTCCACTTATCCGGCACTATACACTCCTGTTTTACACAGGTATATAAATACTATCTCCATACTAAGTTTTTGGAGAGTGCTCGGATTCGGGGCTCCCGTCACATCAGCACCGTCAAGTTACCATCACGTCAGCGTAGTGTGTCTCAACTTTCCCTCAGAGAGTGACTTCACTGAGTGGAACAACGAGCGTACACACACACAACACATTATATCTTCTATAATCATTAACATTGTTCATTCTCGGCACAGCAACCTTCCTTACTCCCAACTTTCTACCAACCCAACCCAACCTAGACGAGCCTGGCCCATGGCCGGGCTCAGAGAGTAGAGAAACTCTTGAAACTCTTCAAAGGTATACCTACCAACCCAACCCAACCCTCCCCTCCACACCTACCAACCCAACCCTCCCCTCCACACCTACCAACTCAACCCTCCCCTCCACACCTACCAACCCAACCCTCCCCTCCACACCTACCAACCCAACCCTCCCCTCCACACCTACCAACCCAACCCTCCCCTCCAAACCTACCAACCCAACCATCCCCTCCACACCTACCAACCCAACCCTCCCCTCCACACCTACCAACCCAACCCTCCCCTCCAAACCTACCAACCCAACCATCCCCTCCACACCTACCAACCCAACCCTCCCCTCCACACCTACCAACCCAACCCTCCCCTCCAAACCTACCAACCCAACCATCCCCTCCACACCTACCAACCCAACCCTCCCCTCCACACCTACCAACCCAACCCTCCCCTCCAAACCTACCAACCCAACCATCCCCTCCACACCTACCAACCCAACCCTCCCCACCACACCTAACAACCCAACCCTCCCCTCCAAACCTACCAACCCAACCATCCCCTCCACACCTACCAACCCAACCCTCCCCTCCACACCTAACAACCCAGCCCTCCCCTCCACCCCTACCAACCCACCCCTCCCCTCCACACCTAACAACCCAACCCTCCCCTCCACACCTAACAACCCAATCCTCCCCACCTAACAACCTAACCCTCCACACCCCCACACACCTACCAACCCAACCCTCCACACCCTCCCCCACCAATCAACCCAACCCTCCACACCCCCACACACCTACCAACCCTCCTCTCCACACCCCACACACCTACCAACTTAACCCTCCACACCCCCACACACCTACCAACCCAACCCTCCACACACCTACCAACCCAACCCTCCACACCCCCACACACCTACCAACCCAGCCCTCCACACCCCCACATACCTACCAATCCAACCCTCCACACCCCCACACACCTACCAACCCTCCACACCCCCACACACCTACCAATCCAACCCTCCACACCTCCCCACACACACCTACCAACCTAACCTTCCACACACCCCCACACCTACCAACCCAACCCTCCACACACCCCCACACACACACCTACCAACCCAACCCTCCACACACCCCCACACACACCAACCCAACCCTCCACACACACACACACACACACAGCTAGGCGAGTACACTTCTGCTTGTGGAGTGTGAACCTCTCGGTGAGCAGGTTCACATCTCACGAGGGCTCAGGTGTGGTGCTCCTGCCTCGGGGGTTCAGAAAGTAACAAGTCGCCTCCAGCACACTCAAATCATTTCTCGCGTCGAGGCTATTAACACAAATTGTACATTTACAACGTTAACTACACTTTCAATTCTTCTCGCTTCCGGATGATCTTTATTTAGTCTCTCTGTATCTCTCTCTCTCTCTCTCTCTCTCTCTCTCTCTCTCTCTCTCTCTCTCTCTCTCTCTCTCTCTCTCTGTATCTCTCTCTCTCTCTGTATCTATCTCTCTCTCTCTCTCTCCTCCCTTTAAGAACATAAAAAGGGAGGAGCAGTGCTGCAGGCCTATCGGCCCATGTTAGACAGGTCCAACCCACACCCACTCATGTACTCTAACCTAGTGTTACAGCTACACAAGGTTTCCCCTTCAGTGACGCTACTCGGCAGTGTTCCACTCATCCACAACTATTGCCAAACCAGTGCTTTCCCATATTCTTCTTAAATCTAATTTTTTCCATCTTGAACCCAATGGTTGGGTATTTTAAACACGGTATTTACATCCCCTTTATTTACTCCTGTCTTCCATTTATACACCTCAATCGTATCCCTCCTAATTCTACGCTTTTTCAGAGTGCTGATTCAGTGCCGTCAGTCTATCCTCACTGGAAAGATGTCTGATACATGGGATCAACTTTGTCCTCCTTCACTGTACGTTCCTTCCGTCGTACCCAGATCAGACCTGAATCAACTCGCTTGTAAGTCAGTGTCAACACTTATATGTTCTCTACTTCTTATATTATACTGATACCTCGATACAGAGAGAGAGAGAGAGAGAGAGAGAGAGAGAGAGAGAGAGAGAGAGAGAGAGAGAGAGAGAGAGAGAGAGAGAGAGAGAGAGAGAGAGAGAGAGGGAGAGAGAGAGGGAGAGAGAGAGGAAGAGAGGGAGAGAGGGAGAGAGAGAGGGAGAGAGAGAGAGAGAGGGAGAGAGAGAGAGGGAGAGAGAGGGAGATAGAGAGGGGGAAGAGATAGAGAGGGGGAAGAGATAGAGAGGGGGAGAGATAGAGAGGGGGGAGAGATAGAGGGGGGAGAGATAGAGAGGGGGGAGAGATAGAGAGGGGGGGAGAGAGAGAGAGGTGGGGGGGAGTCCAGACGGCCACTTGGCCTGGAAGAAATTCCGCCAATGCGGCTTCTGCCTCTCCCTCACCTCCACCTGACCCCTCCCTCACCCCACCTGACCCCTCCCTCACGCCACCTGACCCCTTCCTCACCCCACCTGACCCCTCCCTCACCCCATCTGTGGAACCCTCCCTCACCCCATCTGATCCCACCAATACAGCCACCCAACAAACGTCCTCACAATCACAACCACTCAACCAATATCTTCCCTACACTACCACCACTACTGCAACAACCCCCCCACAACCCTCCACCCCCAACGATCCCCGCCCACCCCACAACGCTGACTAGAGATCAGGCTACCTCAGACATGATAATCCTGTGGTCAATATACCAACGTGATCTGTCCCCCCTTATCCTTCCCCTCCGTCCCCAGCACGCACGCATGCGCACGCACGCAGCTACATTCACGCGCACATGCACGCACGCACAGTCTATATGGTAACCTGTATACTTTATATTTAGTTTGCCAGGACTCTTAACTAATCTTAAGCTACAACAACATTAGACTATCAGTAATACTTGTAACCAAGTCTACGTCTGGCTACATCAGACTATCAGATGTACTTGTAACTAAGACTGGCTACAACATCAGACTATCAGATGTACTTGTAACTAAGACTGGCTACAACATCAGACTATCAGATGTACTTGTAACTAAGACTGGCTACAACATCAGACTATCAGATGTACTTGTAACTAAGACTGGCTACAACATCAGACTATCAGATGTACTTGTAACTAAGACTGGCTACAACATCAGACTATCAGATGTACTTGTAACTAAGACTGGCTACAACATCAGACTGTCAGATATACTTGTAACTAAGACTGGCTACAACATCAGACTGTCAGATATACTTGTAACTAAGACTGGCTACAACATCAGACTGTCAGATATACTTGTAAACAAGCCTAAGCTTATTATATAAGTGGTTTAGAAAACAGATAGCAAAAGTTGAAGACCGAAACATTTAAATGCAACATTTGAGAAACGTTTCGCCGGCCAGTGGCTTCTTCAGTCCATTACAGAGAATAACGGTGTAAGATGAGGAGCAGTTTGAGGTAACGAGTCCCTCAGCCTGGAGTCGACGTGTTCAGTCCACCAGTCTTGAGAAAAGCACAGCATATGCTCGGAGAAGTGACTTATATACCGCAGGTGTGTTGGAGCAGCCACATGTTATCATAGTTGAGTAATAATGGTAGAATTACCGACATTTCATTTATCTAACATTATCATAGTTATAGATGTATCCAGGTTCACGTTATCATAGTTAAAGATGTATCCAGGTTCACGTTATCATAGTTATAGATGTATCCAGGTTCACGTTATCATAGTTATAGATGTATCCAGGTTCACGTTATCATAGTTATAGATGTATCCAGGTTTACGTTATCATAGTTATAGATGTATCCAGGTTCACATTATCATAGTTATAGATGTATCCAGGTTCACGTTATCATAGTTATAGATGTATCCAGGTTCACGTTATCATAGTTATAGATGTATCCAGGTTCACGTTATCATAGTTATAGATGTATCCAGGTTCACGTTATCATAGTTATAGATGTATCCAGGTTCACATTATCATAGTTATAGATGTATCCAGGTTCACGTTATCATAGTTATAGATGTATCCAGGTTCACGTTATCATAGTTATAGATGTATCCAGGTTCACATTATCATAGTTATAGATGCACCCAGGTTCACGTTATCATAGTTATAGATGTATCCAGGTTCACGTTATCATAGTTATAGATGTATCCAGGTTCACATTATCATAGTTATAGATGTATCCAGGTTCACGTTATCATAGTTATAGATGTATCCAGGTTCACGTTATCATAGTTATAGATGTATCCAGGTTCACGTTATCATAGTTATAGATGTATCCAGGTTCACGTTATCATAGTTATAGATGTATCCAGGTTCACGTTATCATAGTTATAGATGTATCCAGGTTCACATTATCATAGTTATGGATGTATCCAGGTTCACGTTATCATAGTTATAGATGTATCCAGGTTCACGTTATCATAGTTATAGATGTATCCAGGTTCACGTTATCATAGTTATAGATGTATCCAGGTTCACGTTATCATAGTTATAGATGCACCCAGGTTCACGTTATCATAGTTATAGATGTATCCAGGTTCACATTATCATAGTTATAGATGTATCCAGGTTCACGTTATCATAGTTATAGATGTATCCAGGTTCACGTTATCATAGTTATAGATGTATCCAGGTTCACGTTATCATAGTTATAGATGTATCCAGGTTCACATTATCATAGTTATAGATGTATCCAGGTTCACGTTATCATAGTTATAGATGTATCCAGGTTCACGTTATCATAGTTATAGATGTATCCAGGTTCACGTTATCATAGTTATAGATGTATCCAGGTTCACATTATCATAGTTATAGATGTATCCAGGTTCACGTTATCATAGTTATAGATGTATCCAGGTTCACGTTATCATAGTTATAGATGTATCCAGGTTCACGTTATCATAGTTATAGATGTATCCAGGTTCACATTATCATAGTTATAGATGTATCCAGGTTCACGTTATCATAGTTATAGATGTATCCAGGTTCACATTATCATAGTTATAGATGTATCCAGGTTCACGTTATCATAGTCATAGATGTATCCAGGTTCACATTATCATAGTCATAGATGAACCCAGGCTTCTAACTGTATCTTCTTCAAAGAGCTAAGGATGAGGAGATGGCTCGGTGCTGCAGGTCTCCTGAACCTACCTTCCTCTTCCTCTGATCAACCCTGATAACCTTCCTTCCCAGACGCTACAACCCTACAGTATCTGGCCAAAAGGGCCAATACTAACCTATAAAGGTGATAATGCTGTCTTACATTTCTGCGACGTTGTAATTTACCTGTAATAACAAGTCTGTTGTTTGAAAACAAAAAACAATTTCAAGGCTTTTTGTTGATTTAATAACCTTGTCATGTGAGGTAGTGTGGGAAGATTAATTTTTTTTACACATCGGCTGTCTCCCACCGAGGCAGGTGACCCGAAAAAGACAAGTTTTCTTTCTCTTCAAATTTAGTGATTTACCAATAGATCCCCGGCTTGTCTTCAGGAAGCTGGACAGGCACCAAGTCAGTAACTGACCAGCCGGGCTGTGGCTCGTACGTCGGTTTGCGTGAGGCCAGCAGCCACAGCTTGGATGATCAGATCCTGATCATGGACCGGGCCTCGGAGGCCTTGACCCCCGAAGCACCCTCCAGGTATACCAGAGAAGGGGTTACCAGTCCCTTACTCCCGGTATCTTAGTCGCCTCTTACGACACGCATGGCTTACGGAGGAAGAATTCTTCTCCGCTTCCCCACGGAGAATCATCATTTTAGTTATTCTCTGCTCTCTGATTTTATAATATTGATACCTGGTGTCAACACCGAGCATGTTGCTAACTTATCACGCGAGTCAAACGCATTCAGTGATGACATCAATCATTGGTAATTTGAATGTCATTACGATGACAAACAATTCAGCTTATAATTCAGAAGCCCAGTTGTTAAATCTAGCATTTAAATCAGCAGTCGTCAGTCTTCTAGTATAAAAGGGTCAGTCTGAAAGCTGCGCCACATATTAATTTTTTCTGTGATTTTTA
Organism: Cherax quadricarinatus; assembly: GCF_038502225.1. Taxonomy (NCBI): domain Eukaryota; kingdom Metazoa; phylum Arthropoda; class Malacostraca; order Decapoda; family Parastacidae; genus Cherax; species Cherax quadricarinatus. The sequence goes on along the minus strand of NC_091302.1, from coordinate 38,946,731 downwards.
TGAATAACAAAAATATTTTGTAACTGTTGACACTTTGCATTGTGAAATTTATATAAAAGTGAATTTATAATTTCATGTGAGTGCCGCATCCATTTCCTAGAAGGGCCACGTGCGGCCCTCGGGCCACAGGTTGGGGACCACTGGTTTAAATTAACATGGTTGCTATAGTTATGTGAGGAAGTTGGAGCGGGAGATGTAACAGTGTCAGTGCTGTGTCAGTGCTAGGTACAGCATGCTGTACCTAGCAACACAGCATGCTGTACCTAGCAACACCACAGCACGCTGGACCTAGCAACACAGCATGCTGGACCTAGCAACACAGCATGTTGGACCTAGCAACACCACAGCATGCTGGACCTAGCAACACAGCATGTTGCACCTAGCAACACAGCATGCTGTACCTAGCAACACAGCATGCTGGACCTAGCAACACAGCATGCTGGACCTAGCACCACAGCATGCTGGACCTAGCAACACCACAGCATGCTGGACCTAGCAACACCACAGCATGCTGGACCTAGCAACACAGCATGCTGCACCTAGCAACACAGCATGCTGGACCTAGCAACACAGCATGCTGAACCTAGCAACACAGCATGCTGGACCTAGCAACACCACAGCATGCTGGACCTAGCAACACCACAGCATGCTGGACCTAGCAACACAGCATGCTGGACCTAGCAACACAGCATGCTGCACCTAGCAACACAGCATGCTGTACCTAGCAACACAGCATGCTGGACCTAGCAACACAGCATGCTGGACCTAGCAACACAGCATGCTGGACCTAGCAACACCACAGCATGCTGGACCTAGCAACACAGCATGCTGTACCTAGCAACACAGCATGCTGTACCTAGCAACACAGCATGCTGTACCTAGCAACACCACAGCACGCTGGACCTAGCAACACAGCATGCTGGACCTAGCAACACAGCATGTTGGACCTAGCAACACCACAGCATGCTGGACCTAGCAACACAGCATGTTGCACCTAGCAACACAGCATGCTGTACCTAGCAACACAGCATGCTGGACCTAGCAACACAGCATGCTGGACCTAGCACCACAGCATGCTGGACCTAGCAACACCACAGCATGCTGGACCTAGCAACACCACAGCATGCTGGACCTAGCAACACAGCATGCTGCACCTAGCAACAGAGCATGCTGGACCTAGCAACACAGCATGCTGAACCTAGCAACACAGCATGCTGGACCTAGCAACACCACAGCATGCTGGACCTAGCAACACCACAGCATGCTGGACCTAGCAACACAGCATGCTGGACCTAGCAACACAGCATGCTGCACCTAGCAACACAGCATGCTGTACCTAGCAACACAGCATGCTGGACCTAGCAACACAGCATGCTGGACCTAGCAACACAGCATGCTGGACCTAGCAACACCACAGCATGCTGGACCTAGCAACACAGCATGCTGTACCTAGCAACACAGCATGCTGGACCTAGCAACACAGCATGCTGGACCTAGCAACACACCAACAACACAACACGGGAAACAACAACATCCAGCCCATGACACTACACCCACAGCACCCTATCCCAAAGGATCTCTTCAAGTCCCGCCCACAGGACCCCGCCCACAGGACCACGCCCACAGGAGGAGAGGGAGGCACACCAGAACAGGCGTTACCGCTGGTGTGGAGGCGTCAGCTGTGGGCGAAGCATCACTGGTCGAGCTGCTGCTGGTGTGGGCGGGCGTGGGTGGCCGGAGACGCAAGCGAGGACTCCACATCAATTCCTTCACCTTGGAGTAGCCTCCCCGCCCACACCCACTACTCCTACCCCGCCCACGTCGAACCTGCAAACATCTGTACAGTTATATGCGCCCATGTCATCATGAAGATGGCGCGCGCGCGCGCACACACACACACACATTACCCTAAGAAAAAAGAAGAGAAGTAAACTGGAGAGACGCTCCCTTTACAGGAGAAGACGAAGAATCACTGAGCTCCTCAAGAATGTTAGATTATCTGAAACAAGGAAGGAAGCGCTAACCAGGGAAGCGGAAAGTACTGAGCTAAGGACTCATACAGGATCCAGGAAAGACAAGAGGAGCTAAAAGCGATTAGTGAAACTGAAAGAAATTCAAAATATTTCTTTTCATATGCCAAAAACCACTTCTAGTATAGGGCCCCTGCTCAGACAAGATGGATCCTACACAGATGACAACAAAGAAATGAGTGAGATACTGAAATCTCAATATGACTGTGTTCAGCGACCCACTAATTAGTCTGATAGACAATTAAAACTTTTTTCATGCCTGAGCCTCAAAACCCTGCCAATGTATGCCAAATTTCTGATATAACCCTAACTCCACTAGACTTTGAGAAAGCCACTGACAACATGCCCATGCACTCAGCCCCAGGCCCAGACTCGTGGAACTCCGTGTTCATTAAGAACTGCAAGAAACCTCACGGGCCCAAAGTATGCTATGGAGGAGCTTAGACACAGGCGAGATTCCACAGTCACTAAAAACAACGGATATAGCCCCACTCCATAAAGGTGGTAGCAAAGTAGTAGCCGAGAACTTATAGACCAATAGCTTTAACGTCCCATATCATAAAAAGTCTTTGAAAAAATTCCAAGAAGCAGGATAGCAAACCACTTGGACTCCCAAAAATTGCACAATCCAGGGCAACATGGGTTCAGAGCAGGTCGCTCCTGCCTCTTGCAACTACTGGATCACTATATGGTCTTGGATGCACTGAAAAACAGAATGCAGATGTAGTATACACATATGTTGCAAAAGCTTTTTACAAGTGCGACCATGGTGTAATAGCACACAAAATGCGTGCTAAATGGATAACTGGCAAAGTAGGCATAATGGATATCAACTTTCTAACCAATAGAACACAAAGAGTAGTGGGAAACAGAGTTAAATCGGAAGCTGCCATAGTGAAGAGCTCTGTTCCATAAGGCACAGTACTCGCCCCCATCCTGTTCCTCATTCTCATATCAGACACAACAGAGATGTGAACCATAGCACCAAAACAGCCTCTGCAGACGATACTAGGAGCTGCATGAGTGTCATCCACTGAGGACACGACAAATCTCCAAGAAGATATAAACCAAGTTTTCCAATGGGCAACGGAGAGCAATATGATGTTCAATAAAGACATATTCCAACTACTCCATTATGGAAAACTGGAGGAAATAATAGATAGCAATGAGTATACTACAAACTCTAATCACACAAGAGAGCGGAAAAGTAATGTGAAGGACCTGGGAGTGGTAATGTCTGAGGATCTCACATTTAAGGATCATAACAGTGCCACTATCTGCGAGGAAAATGATAAGACGGATAATGAGAACATTCGAGACAAGAGATGCTAAACCAATGATGATCCTTTGTAAATCACTTCTTCTCTCTAGGCTGGAATACTGATGTACATTAACATCTCCATTCAAGGCAGGTGAAATTGCAGATCTAGAGAATGTGCAGAGAACCTTTACTGCACGTATAAGTTCCATCAAATACCTTAACTATTGGGAACACTTGGAAGCACTTGACTTGTACTCACTGGAGCGCAGGCGAGAGAGAGAGATAATTTACACCTGGAAGATTCTGGAGGGACTGGTTCCTAATCTGCACACGGAAGTCACTTCCTACGTAAGCAAAAGATTTGGCAGGCGATGCAACATACCCCCAGTGAAAAGTAGGGGCGCCAATGGTACACTAAAATGAAATACAACAAGTGTCAGGGGCCCAACACTGTTCAACAGCCTCCCACCAGACATGAGGGGCATTACCAAGAGACTCCTGGTTGTCTTCAAGAGGGAGCTGGATAGATACTTAAAGTCGGCGCCGGATCAGCCTAGCTATGGTTCGTACGTTGGACCACGTGCGACCAGCAGTAACAGCCTAGTTGATCAGGCCCTGATCCACCGGGAGGCCTGGTCGTGGACCGGACCGCGGGGGCATTGATCCCCGGAATGCGCTCCAGGAAGGTACACACACACACACACACACACACACACACACACACACACACACACACACACACACACACACACACACACACACACACACACCCTACACACACACCCCACACACACCCCACACACACACACACCCCACACACACCCCACACACACACACACCCCACACACACCCCACACACACACCACACACACACCCTCCACACACACACCCCACACACACACACACACCCCCCACACACACACACCACACACACACACACCACACACACACTCCCCACACACACACTCCACACACACACACAAACACAACACACACACAACACACACACACACTCAACACACACACAACACACACACACACTCACACACACAACACACACACAACACACACAAACACAAACACACACACAAACACACACACACACACATACACTCACATACACACACACACACATACACTCACATACACACACACACACACATACACTCACATACACACACACACACATACACTCACACACACACGTGTACGTATATACAACAGGCCTAGTGTCTAATCGACATGTGCCTAGGACAAAATGGTAACTAACACACACACACACACCTGTGACGAGACCCCTGCAACTACATACAGGTGAGCACAGAGACTACAAGTGGGACCAGCAAGAACAATGAGAGTGACTAGACGAGGAGAGCAGAGCAGTGATGACAGACAACCCAGCAGATGATGGTAATACTAGGCTACAAGGTGCACTGATGGAGGTAGCTGGGAGTGATGGTGGTGGTAGCCGCGAACGATGGAGGTGGTGGTAGCTAAGAATGATGGTGGTGATAGCTGCGAGTGATGAAGGTGTGGTGGTGGTAGCTACGAGTGATGGAAGTGTGATGGTGGTAGCTGCGAGTGATGAAGGTGTGGTGGTGGGAGCTGCGAGTGATGGGAGTGTGGTGGTGGTAGCTGCGAGTGATGGTGGTGGTAGCTGCGAGTGATGATGGTGGTAGCTGCGATTGATGGTGGTGGTAGCTGCGAGTGATGGCGGTGGTAGCTGCGAGTGATGGCGGTGGTAGCTGCGAGTGATGGCGGTGGTAGCTGCGAGTGATGGTGGTGGTAGCTGCGAGTGATGGTGGTGGTAGCTGCGAGTGATGGTGGTGGTAGCTGCGAGTGATGGTGGTGGTAGCTGCGAGTGATGGTGGTGGAAGCTGGGAGTGATGGTGGTGGAAGCTGGGAGTGGTGGTGGTGGTAGCTGGGAGTGGTAGCTGGGAGTGATGGGGGTGGTAGCTGGGAGTGGTAGCTGGGAGTGATGGGGGTGGTAGCTGGGAGTGATGGTGGTGGTAGCTGGGAGTGATGGTGGTGGTAGCTGAAGTGATGGTGGTGGAAGATGGGGATGATGGTGGTGGAAGATGGGGGTGATGATGGTGGAAGATGGGGGTGATGGTGGTGGTAGCTGCGAGTTAAGGTGGTGTGGTGGTAGTAGCTGAGAATAATAGTGGTGTGGTGGGGGTAGCTGGGAGTGATGGTGATGGTAGCTGGGAGTGATGGTGGTGGTAGCTGGGAGTGATGGTGGTGGTAGCTGGGAGAGGCGTGGCGGTGGTAGCTGGGAGTGATGGTGGTGGTAGCTGGGAGTGATGGTGGTGGTAGCTGGGAGTGATGGTGGTGGTAGCTGGGAGTAATAATGGTGTGGTAGTGGTAGCTGGGAGTGATGGTGGTTGTAGCTGGGAGTAATAGTGGTGTGGTGGAGGTAGCTGAGTGTGGTGGAGGTAGCTGGGAGTGTGGTGGAGGTAGCTGGGAGTGATGGAGGAGATAGCTGGGAGTGATGGAGGTGGTAGCTGGGAGTGATGGAGGTGGTAGCTGGTAGTGTTGGTGGCAAGTGGGAGTGGTGGTGGTGGTAAGTGGGAGTGGTTGTGGTGGTAAGTGGGAGTGGTGGTGGTGGTAAGTGGGAGTGGTGGTGGTGGTAAGTGGGAGTGGTGGTGGTGGTAAGTGGGAGTGGTGGTGGTGGTGGTAAGTGGGAGTGGTGGTGGTGGTAAGTGGGAGTGGTTGTGGTGGTAAGTGGGAGTGGTGGTGGTGGTAAGTGGGAGTGGTGGTGGTGGTGGTAAGTGGGAGTGGTGGTGGTGGTAAGTGGGAGTGGTTGTGGTGGTAAGTGGGAGTGGTGGTGGTGGTAAGTGGGAGTGGTGGTGGTGGTGGTAAGTGGGAGTGGTGGTGGTGGTAAGTGGGAGTGGTTGTGGTGGTAAGTGGGAGTGGTGGTGGTGGTAAGTGGGAGTGGTGGTGGTGGTAAGTGGGAGTGGTTGTGGTGGTAAGTGGGAGTGGTTGTGGTGGTAAGTGGGAGTGGTGGTGGTGGTAAGTGGGAGTGGTTGTGGTGGTAAGTGGGAGTGGTGGTGGTGGTAAGTGGGAGTGGTGGTGGTGGTAAGTGGGAGTGGTGGTGGTGGTAAGTGGGAGTGGTGGTGGTGGTAAGTGGGAGTGGTGGTGGTGGTAAGTGGGAGTGGTGGTGGTGGTAAGTGGGAGTGGTGGTGGTGGTAAGTGGGAGTGGTGGTGGTGGTACGTGGGAGTGGTGGTGGTGGTAAGTGGGAGTGGTGGTGGTGGTAAGTGGGAGTGGTGGTGGTGGTAAGTGGGAGTGGTGGTGGTGGTAAGTGGGAGTGGTGGTGGTAAGTGGGAGTGGTGGTGGTGGTGGTGGTAAGTGGGAGTGGTGGTGGTGGTGGTAAGTGGGAGTGGTTGTGGTGGTAAGTGGGAGTGGTTGTGGTGGTAAGTGGGAGTGGTGGTGGTGGTAAGTGGGAGTGGTGGTGGTGGTAAGTGGGAGTGGTGGTGGTGGTAAGTGGGAGTGGTTGTGGTGGTAAGTGGGAGTGGTGGTGGTGGTAAGTGGGAGTGGTGGTGGTGGTGGTAAGTGGGAGTGGTGGTGGTGGTAAGTGGGAGTGGTGGTGGTGGTAAGTGGGAGTGGTTGTGGTGGTAAGTGGGAGTGGTTGTGGTGGTAAGTGGGAGTGGTGGTGGTGGTAAGTGGGAGTGGTGGTGGTGGTAAGTGGGAGTGGTGGTGGTGGTAAGTGGGAGTGGTGGTGGTGGTAAGTGGGAGTGGTTAAGGGAAGAACAATTTGGGCCAGTAGCACAGTAACCTGGCGTGCTGCTGACCACCCGCATCACCACCAAGCATGTGCTCACACGCACACGCACACGCACACGCAGTTCTACCATACACTTTAACAACCACAACTTCATGCACAAAACATTAAACTCTCATACTTACATACATACCTACGTACATACATACAAAGCCAATAAAAATATATTGGTTTAAGGGACCACTAGCCATTAATGGGCCCACTCCCCCTATAGGGTGTTTCAAAATGATGGACCCAATTTCATATACATATTTCATATATCTTGGGTACATATATACCTCTCAGGGAAGGTTCCTTGATGTTGGTGAGGGGCTCTTGATTTAGGGAATTGGATCTGTGCTCCAGTTCCCCGAATTAAGCCTGAATGTTTTCCACATCCCCCCCCCGGGGCTGTATATAATAATAATAATAATAATAATAATAATAATAATAATAATAATAATAATAATAATAACTGGGTACATATATTTGAAACTAGGCGTTACTTTAAAAAGTTTTATTGGTCAGTAATCAACAGTTGCATGAACATTTAGTTATCAACATGTTCTCTGAGAACATTTAGTTATCAACATGTTCTCTGAGAACATTTAGTTATCAACATGTTCTCTGAGAACATTTAGTTATCAACATGTTCTCTGAGAACAACACAAGACTGCCACACACAAAGTTACATTTAATAAAAACTTGTTTTTCAGCCGAACTCCAGTTGGTATCTTCGTGCAAGTGTGTGTACACTTCTCCACGTACACACTGAAGCAGGTGCACACGGCGACCACCACAAGTGTGTGTACACTTCTCCACGTACACACTGAAGGTGTACACGGCGACCACCGCAGTGTGTGTACACTTCTCCACGTACACACTGAAGATGTACACGGCAACCACCGCAAGTGTGTGTACACTTCTCCACGTACACACTGAAGCAGGTGCACACGGCGACCACCGCAGTGTGTGTACATTTCTCCACGTACACACTGAAGATGTACACGGCGACCACCACAAGTGTGTGTACACTTCTCCACGTACACACTGAAGGTGTACACGGCGATCACCACAAGTGTGAGTACATTTCTCCACGTACACACTGAAGGTGTACACGGCGACCACCACAAGTGTGTGTATACTTCTCCACGTACACACTGAAGGTGTACACGGCGACCACCACAAGTGTGAGTACATTTCTCCACGTACACACTGAAGGTGTACACGGCGACCACCACAAGTGTGTGTACACTTCTCCACGTACACACTGAAGGTGTACACGGCGACCACCACAAGTGTGTGTACATTTCTCCACGTACACACTGAAGCAGATGCACACGGCGACCACCGCAGTGTGTGTACATTTCTCCGCGTACACATTGAAGGTGTACACGGCGACCACCACAAGTGTGTGTACATTTCTCCGCGTACACATTGAAGGTGTACACGGCGACCACCACAAGTGTGTGTACATTTCTCCACGTACACACTGAAGGTGTACACGGCGACCACCACAAGTGTGTGTACATTTATCCACGTACACACTGAAGGTGTACACGGCGACCACCACAAGTGTGTGTACATTTCCCCACGTACACATTGAAGCAGGTGTACACGGTGACCACCGCAGTGTGTGTACATTTCTCCACGTACACACTGAAGGTGTACACGGCGACCACCGCAGTGTGTACATTTCTCCACGTACACACTGAAGGTGTACACGGCGACCACCACAAGTGTGTGTACATTTCTCCACGTACACATTGAAGCAGGTGTACACGGTGACCACCGCAGTGTGTGTACATTTCTCCACGTACACACTGAAGGTGTACACGGCGGCCACCACAAGTGTGTGTACATTTCTCCACGTACACACTGAAGCAGGTGCACACGGCGACCACCGTAGTGTGTGTACATTTCTCCACGTACACACTGAAGGTGTACACGACGACCACCACAAGTGTGTGTACATTTCTCCACGTACACACTGAAGCAGGTGCACACGGCGACCACCGCAGTGTGTGTACATTTCTTCACGTACACACTGAAGGTGTACACGGCGACCACCACAAGTGTGTGTACATTTCTCCACGTACACACTGAAGGTGTACACGGCGACCACCACAAGTGTGTGTACATTTCTCCACATACACACTGAAGGTGTACACGGCGACCACCACAAGTGTGTGTACATTTCTCCACGTACACACTGAAGGTGTACACGGCGACCACCACAGTGTGTGTACATTTCTCCACGTACACACTAAAGGTGCACACGGCGACCACCACAGTGTGTGTACATTTCTCCACGTACACACTGAAGGTGTACACGGCGACCACCACAGTGTGTGTACATTTCTCCACGTACACACTGAAGGTGCACACGGCGACCACCACAGTGTGTGTACATTTCTCCACGTACACACTGAAGGTGCACACGGCGACCACCACAGTGTGTGTACATTTCTCCACGTACACACTGAAGGTGTACACGGCGACCACCACAAGTGTGTGTACATTTCTCCACGTACACACTGAAGGTGCACACGGCGACCACCACAGTGTGTGTACATTTCTCCACGTACACAGTGAAGGTGTACACGGCGACCACCACAAGTGTGTGTACATTTCTCCACGTACACACTGAAGGTGCACACGGTGACCACCACCACAAGAGGTTCACAACGTCATCGTCGTAACTCTTCTCGTAACTTACGATTTTCTTCAAGAAGAACAAAAAGGCAAAATACCGTGACTTAATAAATGGTCCAAGTCGGACCGAAACGTCGTGGTCAGCTGTCTCCTATGTGCCAGTTATTTGTGTACGACTTTCTTCAAGGTAAGCAAGACGAGGTTAAGAAAATGAGTGTTTGTGTAAGAAGGTTAAGTGTGTGATGTAAGGCTGGGTCGCTACACAAGCCACACTCACCCCTCCCTCCACCGGTAAGCCAGCGGACGGCCTCGGTCACATGACCAAAATCTCGAGGTGCGGGTCATCATATGACTAAGACTCGCCTCAGAAAACACTTGTCCTGTTTCCTAACAAACGTTTCCTAACCTAACCTCCCTCCCTACCACCATTAGCGTTTAAACTAAGCACATTAGCAGTGTGCTGCTGCCTGACTCTGCATTTCAGTAAGTTCAGTTAGGCACAGCTACACGTAAGTACAATCATACAATGTAAATTATCTAGGATAACTAAAAAATGAAGTTGAAGTGACTTACTTCCACTGGAAACAAACGCTATTTTTCCCCTGTTATCTATCATCACAGATGAAGTTTTTCTTATCTGAGCTGAGAGATTTCAGTGGATATCATCTGTTGCGCCAGTCAGGGTTCCACAACAAGAGCAGTGTCAAAGGTTTCCTTGCAGCAGACATGGAGCTACTATTACCCGGCACTATGAGGATGACCTACGCCAGGAAAAAGGAAGGACCACGATGGACCAGAAGAGATCAGAAAGGACCAGGGAGAACCATGAGGGACTAGGGAGAAAGCAGGATGGACCAGAGAGGAAGAAGGATGGTCCAAGAAGGACCAAGGAGTTAAGCAGGTTGAACCAGGAAGGGCCAGAGAGAGCGAGTTAGGAGCGTCACTCCATCATGAAGGAAGTCAGTACAACCTCCCTTATAACAACGGGGAATATTAGTGCAGATTTGAACGCTTGTTGGGTACTTTGTAAGTTTACATGAATCGTTCATAATCTAGCGTCGGCCACCTCATTAAGTTAATAACTTTAATAAAATGAGTAAGTTGAACCCGTTCTAGCAATATATTCACGGAGTGCTAAAACCGCAGGGCAGCAAGGCTTTTACCAATTATGTGTGTGTACTCGCCTAATTGTGGTTGCAGGGGTCGAGACTCAGCTCCTGGCCCCGCCTCTTCACTGATCGCTACTGGGTCCTCTCTCTCTCTCTGCTTCCTGAGCTTTGCCATACCTCGTCTTAAAGCTATGTATGGTCCCTGCCTCCACTACATCACTTGCTAGGCTATTCCACTTCCTGACGACTCTATGACTGAAGAAATACTTCCTAACATACCTGTGACTCGTCTGAGTCTTCAGCTTCCAATTGTGACCCCTTGTTTCTGTGTCCCCTCTCTGGAACATCCTGTCTCTGTCCACCTTATCTTTTCTACGCAGTATTTTGTATGTCGTTATCATGTCTCCCCTGACCCTCCTGTCCTCCAGTGTCGTCAGTCAGATTTCCCTCAACCTTTCATCGTAGGACATTCCCTTGAGCTCCGGAACTAGCCTTGTTGCAAACCTTTGTACTTTCTCTAACTTCTTGACGTGCTTGACCAGGTGTGGGCTCCAAACTGGCGTTGCATACTCCAGTATGGGCCTGACGTACACAGTGTACAGTGTCTTGAACGATTCCTTACTAAGGTATCGGAACGCTACTCTCAGGTTTGCCAGGCGCCCATATGCTGCAGCAGTTATCTGGTTGATGTGTGCCACTGGAGACGTGCTCGCTGTTATGGTCACCCCAAGATCTTTCTCCTTGAGTGAGGTTTGCAGTCTTTGTCCACCTAGCCAATACTCTGTCTGCGGTCTTCTTTGCCCTTCCCCAATCTTCATGACTTTGCAATTAACAGGGTTGAATTCGAGAAGCCAGTTGCTGGACCACGTGTCCAGCCTGTCCAGGTCTCTTTGTAGTCCTGCCTGACCCTCATCTGATTTAATTCTTTTCATTAACTTCACGTCATCTGTGAACCGGGGCACTTCAGAGTCTATCCCTTCCATGTCATTCACATATATCAAAAATAGCACTGATCCTAGGACTGACCCGTGTGGGACCCCGCTCATCACAGGCGCCCACTGTGATACCTCTTCACATACCATGACTCGTTGTTGCCTCCCTGTCAGGTATTCTTTAATCCACTGCAGTGCCCTTCCTGTTATAAGCGCCCGATCCTCCAGCTTCTGCACTAATTTCTTGTGAGGAACTGTGTCGAAGGCCTTCCTGCAGTCCAGGAAAATGCGATCAACCCACCCCTCTCTCTCGTATCTTACTTCCGTTACTCTGTCGTAAAACTCCAGAAGGTTTGTGACACAGGATTTGTTTTCCGTAAATACATGCTGGTTATCGTTTATAATCTTGTTCCGTTCCAGGTGCTCCACCACTCTCCTCCTGATAATCTTCTCCATGACTTTGCATACTATACACGTCAGAGACACAGGTCTGTAGTTTAGTGCCTCGTTTGTCTCCTTAAAAATGGGGACTACATTTGCCGTCTTCCATACCGCAGGTAGTTGACCAGTTTCAAGAGATGTATTGAAGATTGTGGATAGTGGCACGCACAGCGTCTCTGCTCCTCTAAGGATCCATGGGGAGATGTCCAGTCCCATCACCTTTGAGGTATCAAGGTTACTTAGCAGCTTCTGCACCTCCTCCTCCGTTGTTCGTATGTCATCCAACACTTGTTGGTATATTCCCTGTTGATGTTCCCCTCTGTGCTGTCTTCTCAGAGTCCTTCCTGTCTCTACTGTAAATACTTCCTTAAATCTCCTGTTGAGCTCCTCATATACCTCGTGATCGTTTCTTGTGAGTTCCCCACCTTCTGTCCTCAGCCTGATCACCTGGTCTTTGACTGTTGTCTTCCTCCTGATGTGGCTATATAGCAGTTTCGGGTCAGACTTGACTTTCGATGCTAATGTTATTTTCATACTGTCGCTGGGCCTCTCTCCTTACCTGTGTATACTCGTTCCTGGCTCTTCGACTAATCTCCTTATTTTCCTGTGTTCTTTGCCTTCTGTACTTTTTCCATTCTCTAGTGCACTTAGTTTTTGCCTCCCTACACCGTCGGGTAAACCAGGGACTCGTTCTGGTCTTCCCATTATTTCTGTTGCGTTTGGGAACAAACCTTTCCTCCGTCTCCTTGCATTTTGTAGTTACGTATTCCATCATTTAATTTACTTTTCTACCAGTTCTCCGTCCCACTGAACCACCTGCAGGAAGTTCCTCAAACCAGTATGGACCCCCTTTTATAGTCTGGCCTTTCCCATTCAACTTTTGTTACCCTCTCCACTTGTAGCTCTACTATGTATTCAAAGCACAGAACCACGTGGTCACTAGCACCTAGGGGCCTCTCATATATGATGTCTTCAATGTCTGAACTGCTCAGGGTGAACACAAGGTCCAGTCTTGCTGGTTCATCCTCCCCTCTCACTCTGGTAGTGTCCTTAACATGTTGATTCATGAGGTTTTTAAGTACTACATCCATCATCTTGGCTCTCCATGTTTCGGGACCCCCATGTGGCTCCAGGTTTTCCCAATAGATCTCCCTGTGGTTGAAATTGCCCATAACCAGTAACTTTGCTCTGCTCGAGTGTGTGTGAGTGTGTGTGTGTGTGTGTGTGTGTTAGTTACCATTTGGTCCTAGGCACATGTCGATTAGACACTAGGCCTGTTGTATGTGCATGCGTGTATGTGTGCACGTGTGTGTGTGTGTGTGTGTGTGTGTGTGTGTGTGTGTGTGTGTGTGTGTACTCACCTAGTTGAGGTTGCGGGGGTCGAGTCCGAGCTCCTGGCCCCGCCTCTTCACTGATCGCTACTAGGTCACTCTCCCTGAGCCGTGAGCTTTATCATACCTCTGCTTAAAGCTATGTATGGATCCTGCCTCCACTACATCGCTTCCCAAACTATTCCACTTACTGACTACTCTGTGGCTGAAGAAATACTTCCTAACATCCCTGTGATTCATCTGTGTCTTCAGCTTCCAACTGTGTCCCCTTGTTACTGTGTCCAATCTCTGGAACATCCTGTCTTTGTCCACCTTGTCAATTCCTCTCAGTATTTTGTATGTAGTTATCATGTCCCCCCTATCTCTCCTGTCCTCCTGTGTGTGTGTGTGTCTGTGTCTCTCTCTAGTGCCGAACATGTAAAACTGGTCAATTAGCAAGAACTCATTAAAATTAAGCCCTTTCTAAAATTTTCTCTTATACGTTTAAAGATATATTTTTTATGTTAATGTAAAAATTAATAACTTTGTACCAAAAGAACCTTAAAAAACTTACCTAACCTTATTATAACAAGCGCAATTTAATTAAGCCTAATCCGACTATACATATTTTAGATAAATTTACAATAATTTAATAATAAACACAGTGAAATATACATTTTTCGTTAGATTCAGAATGATCTTTGCGAAATTATTGCATACACAAATTTTCGCTTGCCTTATTCAGCAAGAAGAGCGTTGCTATTGAAGCCAAAATCTGAAGTTTTACCTATGATTGACACACTTGTGCAAAATTTGGTTATCTTTATTGTGACAACTCTTAGTCACTGGTTGGCGAAACGTTCTTATAGTAAAGACACCTAAATGTTGCAGAAGTGTCTTTTTCGTCAACATAAGAACATAAGAATGGAGGAACATTGCAAAAGGCCTACTGGCCCATACAAGGCAGGTCCTTATGAAAACCACCACTACCCAAGAATTTACTCCCGTACCCACGACATCAATCACTCCCAGCCCCTGTTTTCAAAATCATTTATATAATAATATGTAAATGAATGGCTCAGAGAACCAACAAGTTGATGAGACACATGTGCAACACTTCGGTATCTTTAATGAGGAAACGTTTCCCCACACAGTGGCTTCATCAGTCCATACAAAGGAGAATGGTGAAAAACAGGAGTAGTTTGAGGTAATCAGTCTCTCAACCTTGAGTCGATGTGGTCAGTCTTGAAAAGAATATATATATATATATATATATATATATATATATATATATATATATATATATATAAATATAAGAACATAAGAACATAAGAACGAAGGAACACTGCAGAAGGCCTACTGGCCCATGCGAGGCAGGTCCAAGTCTCCTACCGGCTTAAGCCAATGCACCCAACCTAGACAGGTCAGGTCACATTGACTTAAGGGAGGAACACGGCAACCGACCTGTTAGCACAAGCTATCAGGTCTAACTCACACCCACCCACATCTACTCATGTATTTATATATATATATATATATATATATATATATATATATATATATATATATATATATATATATATATATATATATATATATATATTAATATATATAATAATATAAAGGATTTGACGTGCTGTTGGAGTGTGAGCAACGTAACATTTATGAAGGGATTCAGGGAAACCGGCAGGCCGGACTCGAGTCCTGGAGATGGGAAGTACAGTGTCTGCACTCTGAAGGAGGGAATGATAATGAAAGTTTTTCTTTTTCGGGCCACCCTGCCTTGGTGGGAAACGGCCGATGTGTTAATAATAAAAAAATAAACACACACACACACACACACACACACACACACACACACACACACACACAGGTCGCTTAGTAGCAACCAGTGAGGAGGCAGGGCCAGGAGCTGTGAATCGACCCCTATGACCACAACTAGGTGAGTACATACACACACGCACAGGTAAACAACAATAAATTACAGAAACTGACTAGACACGTCTGGCAGTGAAGTCTTCCGAAATTTAGACTTAAAGACAACTTTGCTGACGTACACTGTGAAGACACCCTGACAGACGACAGACATTCTACTATGGTGTGTCAAACACACTAAGGGGGCAGCACCACACTAGGGGGGGCAGCAACACACTGAGGGGGCCATCAACACACTAATGGGGCCAGTAACACATTAAGGGGGCTATCAACAAAGGGTCAAGGGGAAGTGTAAGGGGGTCAGTTTAGGTTACGTGTTAGCATGCTCGTCATACTGTGTGTACCTCTAGCAAGGGCGTGAGCCACCTCAATGGGCGTGGGCGTGGCAGTGTACACAAGCACATCAACTTGGGTTGCGTGTCACGGTGTGTTTGTGCACTAACCTAGTTGTGTCGGCTATAGCTGAACCATAGTTCTTGGACTCCGCCTTTGCACTTAGCGTACTATCTGGAGTGTGGTCTGGGGGTCAACGCTCCCGCGGTTCGGTCCCGGACCAGGCAACAGCGAAGAATGAGACACTAATGCAACATTTGGGAATCTTTATCGAGGAAACGTTTCGCCAGCTAGTGGCTTATAAGGTCCAACACAGAGAGGAACGAACATTAAAATGGTATAAAATACCGACAGATTGTTAGGTAAGACACATATGCAACAGTTAGGTATCTTTATTTTGAAACGTTTCGCCTACACAGTAGGCTTCTTCAGTCGAGTACAGAAAAGTTGATAGAAGCAGAATCGTCTTCAAGTATCTTCTGCTTCTATCAACTTTTCTGTACTCGACTGAAGAAGCCTACTGTGTAGGCGAAACGTTTCAAAATAAAGATACCTAACTGTTGCATATGTGTCTTACCTAACACAGAGAGGAACGGTGAACAATGGTATAAAATACAGTAAAAAATTAAACACAAATGCAGTATAATGTGATCCTTTATTGGTAACGTTTCGCCCACACTAGTGAACTTCATCAAGTCACAGACAGATGTACCTGGGTAAACAGTTACACGAGTATATATAGTGTGGAATGGTATACAATACCGACAAGATGAAAATTAGACACGTGTGCGACATCTGGGCATCTTTAATTGTAGACGTTTCGCCAACCAGTGACTTTATCCATACAGATTCTAGGACATCACTTGAAGACTATATACAAAAGATGAGGTAATCAGTCCCTCTGATTACCTCGTCTTTTGTATACAGTCTTCAAGTTATGTCCTAGAATCTGTATGGATAAAGCCACTGGTTGGCGAAACGTCTACAATTAAAGATACCCAGATGTCGCACACGTGTTTAATTTTCAGTGTTGGTTAGGTTGAGACGGGCCTGCAAGCTCGTATTTTTACTGTTGCAGTATATATGTCAGAGCCGAGTCTGCCGCCATAACTGTCAACATGTGCAACATTTTGCAAGACTATGTTAGGCTAGTGAACTAGTGTGTACAGTGTCTAGCTCACCCACTGGAACTCTCACTATTGTGGTCTTCAAGGTGGGAGCAAGAAGACTCCTTGATGATCAATTACACTTGATAAAAGGAACTGGAGCTAACCTCCCCTTCCTTGGATCAAACCTGGTTACCTACTATATCCCCCCAGCGCTGAAGTTCCCTTTACGGGGAATGATAATGATAATTTTATTCTGCAGAATAAAGTATTTCTTAAATAGTGCCTAAGTTAGCATGGTTAGTTAGTCTTAGGTTGATTATTAATATTACATTAACAACGGAACGGTAAACCATATGGGTGACTCTCTCTCTGTATATATACATATACATGTATATATATATATATATATATATATATATATATATATATATATATATATATATATATATATGTCGTGCCGAATAGGCAGAATTTGCGATGTATAGCAACGCTATCTTGCCATATATATTTGTGTATATATATAACGAAAAAAATATATTTCATTGTGTTTGTTTAGTATTATACTGTAAACAAATCTATATATTTAGTTGGGTTAGGCTAAAATAAATTGTTCTTGTTATAATAAGGTTAGGTAAGTTTTCTAAGTTTCTTTTGGTTCAGAATTATTACATTAACATTAATATATATCTTTAAAAGTATATATATGAGTTCTGGCTAAATAATGTATATATGTATGTATGTATATATTTATGTATATATGTGTGTGTGTGTGTGTGTGTGTGTGTGTGTGTGTGTGTGTGTGTGTGTGTGTGTGTGTGTGTGTGTGTGTGTGTGTGTGTGTGTGAGGGGAGAGAGAGAAGGCAGGGATAGGAATCATTCAGTCATGCTCCCAGACGGACAAACTCAATCCTTTGTTCACTCTTCGGCAAGTTTTTCTCCTGTGACTTACTGGACTGGGTGTGTCTGTGGCAGCACGGTTCGTGTCTGTCTGTGGTAGCACGGTCTGTGTTGAACAGTCTTGGACCACGGATGTTGACGCAGTGTTTTCTTATTGTGCCCACGGTGTCCCTGTTGTTCACTGGGTTTATTTTACACTTCCTATCTCTCACATTTCAGTACGTTTTTCTGACAGTGTGCAGATTTTGGGCTAGACCCTCAGTTACCTTCCATGTATATATTTTATCAGCACACACACTCTCCGCTTCCAACAGAGCGTTCCGAATAATATAAATGTTTTATTGCCTGTATACGGGCTATAAACAATCAATATACGTTTTCCAGCTTGTATATCTCCCCTGCCTTGCAAGGAGGCGCCAACACCAAACATTATCACATGTAACTTCAACAGTGTTACCACTGGCATTATTTCTCTCGTTTCAGAAGTTCTCATTAACTGCTCTTGCTTTCGCCACATTTACCTTTTCGTGTTCTTTAAATGATAGGTTATCTGTCATTATTATTACCTTATATGAGATGGTCCTCCTGTGTTCTGTGTTTTCATTCCGTATTAAGCAGTTGGGATTTGTCACCCTTGAACAATATGTTATTTTTCACTGCAACACCTGATATATGCTTTCAAATTTCCCGTGTCTTCTACAGAGACGATTTTCATGTTTATTTTGGTATCATTCGTGAAGGATTATGTGAAGCTGTGACAACTGGTTGTGTGCGCTGAGGCCGAGAAACAAGGCGCCAGGTCCTTGCCTGTTAAATCGTGGAGTACTGAACTTGCTTTACTACCCGAGGATTCCTGAAGGATGATTCCGGGAGTCAACACCCTCTCGGACTGCCCCCAGACCAGGCCTCATGGTGGATAAAGTTCTGATCAACCAGGTTGTTACTGCCGGCTGCATGCTGTCCGACGTACGAACTACATCGTAGCTCGACTGATCAGGAACCGACTTACTGACTTCCCTCTTGATAATAGCCAGGGGTCTGTTGGTAATACCTGTTACGTATGATGGGAGGCTGAGCCTTGGGCCTCTTACACTTACTGTGTTATGAGGGTACTTATGGCATCCCAGCTTTTCACTGGGGGTATTTTGCACCTTCTACCGAGCCTCTTGCTTTCGTAGGGAGCCATTTGTGTGCAAATCGGGACCAGTCCCTTGAGGATTTTCCTGGTGTAAATCACATTTCTCGCCCGCGTTCCAAGAAGTACAGGTCGAAGGACTTCGAACGTTCCCAGTAATTTAAGTGCTTGACTGAATTTATACGAGAAGTGAAGGTTCTCTATACAATATCCAGGTGTGCAATTTCGCCTACTTTTAAAGAGTGTGTTAATATACAACAGTATTCCAGCCTAGAGGACGAGTTTTAGAGGATCATCATTGGGTTGGCATCTCTGTTTTAATGGTCTCATTATCTATCCTGTCATTTTCCTTGAGGCAGTGATAGTAACTGCTGTGATGTTTGAAAGTGAGATCCTCCGATCCTTGAAAATGAGATCCTTCACGGCAGTTATCGCTCCACTGACTGATTAGTTTTACTCTATTCTAGTTCTTATTTCCTCATTTTTTCCACAACAAAGTAACTGAACATAATATTGTTGTTCACTGCAACATTTACTTTACATCAGCTTGCACACTTGCTATATCCTCCAGGGATGCAATTTTCCTACAAATTCTAGTATCGCCTGGAAAGGCTGATACGGTCGTATCAGTATCGCCTGGAAAGGCTGATACGGTCGTATCAGTATCGCCTGGAAAGGCTGATACGGTCGTATCAGTATCGCCTGGAAAGGCTGATACGGTCGTATGATTTACGTCGCTGTTTGTCCAATATGACGATAAAGAAAAACATGGCTACGAACACTAGTGAACACCGAAATTTTCACTACAGCTGCCTCCGACTTTTAACTGTCTCATATTACTCTTTC
Source organism: Cherax quadricarinatus (assembly GCF_038502225.1). Classification (NCBI taxonomy): domain Eukaryota; kingdom Metazoa; phylum Arthropoda; class Malacostraca; order Decapoda; family Parastacidae; genus Cherax; species Cherax quadricarinatus. The sequence continues at coordinate 38,926,977 of NC_091302.1, read as the reverse complement.
AGTTTCATTTACTGGAAAATAATAAAAAAAAAAATCTACCAACATTTACCAGTTAATCCTTTTGCAAGTATTCTGTGCGCCATTATAGTATTTATCGAAAGATTTTGCAAAATCTGTGTATACTGTGTGGTATTTTGTCTTCCAGTGCATCCAAGACCATGTGGTAATAGACCAGTAGCTGCGAGAGGCAGGAGCGACCTGATGTAAACCCATGCTGCCCTGGGTACTGCAATCATTGTGATTCCATGAGGTTAGTGATCCTGCTTCTTAAAATTATGATTTTTAATAATGTGGGACATTAGTGCAATTTTTTTAGCTACCATCTTTGTGGAGTAGGACTATGTTGTTTTTAATGACCCTGGGACTACCCTTTACCTAGGTTTCCTTTCCGTAGAACATTTAAGGCAGCTCCTGATAAACACAGATTCACATATTCTTTAAAAAAAAATAAATATCCATCTTCTCACTTTTCCCGATATACTTAGTGACTATTTTATGGACAGTCACTCCATGATCACATCTGTCCAACGCCATCGCCAGCTCCGTGTATATCAAGATAAGATAAGATAAGATTTCGTTCGGATTTTTAACCCCGGAGGGTTAGCCACCCAGGATAACCCAAGAAAGTCAGTGCGTCATCGAGGACTGTCTAACTTATTTCCATTGGGGTCCTTAATCTTGTCCCCCAGGATGCGACCCACACCAGTCGACTAACACCCAGGTACCTATTTGCTGCTAGGTGAACAGGACAACAGGTGTAAGGAAACGTGTCGAAATGTTTCCACCCGCCGGGAATCGAACCCGGGCCCTCCGTGTGTGAAGCGGGAGCTTTAGCCACCAGGCCACCGGGCCACATCACATCAGCGATTTCGTTTTCTTCCAAAGCCTCCGTAATTGTGTCGTAATGTAATGGTTGTGGCAAGCATTAGCTTCCAGTTTTTGATCTAGGTTGACTTAGGTCGTCTAGGTTATTCTTTTAAATCAAATTTGTAATATGGTATCCCTACCAGCCTTTCTAAAACTTGTATGTGAAGTTAGTGCTACTGATCTGTAAATTTGTCTTGCCAGAGCTTTACTGTCTCCTTTGTGCACAGGAAGTGTTTGCGAATTTTAAGGCTTCTGGGATTTCACCTTGATCTACACACTTTCCCCAGAAATACTTTAATCCCAATATAGGGACTGAACTAACTTTGAAGACTATACGCACTCAAAAGATACACACCTCGGTGTATGTGTATGTGTGTGTGTGAGAGAGCGAGAGAGCGAGAGAGCGAGAGAGCGAGAGAGAGAGAGAGAGAGAGAGAGAGAGAGAGAGAGAGAGAGAGAGAGAGAGAGAGAGAGAGAGAGAGAGAGAGAGAGAGAGAGAGAGAGAGAGAGAGAGAGAATTTAAATAAATATTGGAATACAGCTTACCCATTTCACCAGAAAAAATAACTATACACGCTGGATTACAGCTTAATAGTTCAGTGAAGCAGGACTCCCGCTGCCTGCTCTCACACTAGGCCTGGTCAGCCAGGCTGTTGCTGCCGCCCTTACCTAGCAGTAGATCGATAAATACCTTGAGGTTAGTGGACACTTGGTATATTGCACGGGGAAGACCACAGAGCAGACGAGAGAGTCGTTTCTTAGGTTATCCTGGATTATTGACAGTATAATAACCTATGTGATATGTCAGCTTAATGAAAATAAGATGCTAGATATATTTAGCAAGTTTCCTAAATTTGCTTGCGAGATAAGTGAACTGTAGATATAAATCTAGACGTAAACCCTTTCGGAGGCCTAGTTCCTAGGCCTTTTGTGTATCCACATGCTCTTGCGCTACCCTCCACAGGATGGGTACGAGGTGCACAATACATCAGCCGCTTCGGCGGCAAAATCTAATATTAACCCTCCGGGGGTTGATAACCCATAGCTGGTCGTAAGAGAAAGAAAACTTTCAAAACAGATCAGAGGTGCATCACAGGTACCTTACCAGTGTTAGTGTGCCAGTGTGCGCTGCGTGTTCCACCACAGCGCCAGTGTGCGCTGCGTGTTCCACCACAGCGCCAGTGTGCGCTGCGTGTTCCACCACAGCGCCAGTGTGCGCTGCGTGTTCCACCACAGCGCCAGTGTGCGCTGCGTGTTCCACCACAGGCACCGTCACAACACCGGAAATAAACTCAACATTCCACGTCTCGCCGAAAAAATAAGTGAACACCGTTACGCTTGCTAATCCGCCCAGGCCCTTAAAGGTTCACCTGGTGGGTGTGCCGGGGTCAATGCTCCCGCGGCCCGGTCACAGACCAGGCCTCTCGGTGGATGACCTCAATCAACTAGGTTGTTGGTGTTAGCCGCACGAGTACAACATAAGCACCGCGGCCCGGCTGATCAGGCACTTTATAAATTTATCTAGTTCTTTCTTGGAGACAGTCACTAGTCTTTTTCTAATACCTCCTATATATGAAGGATATCCAAAAGTCTTGGTCCCTTCACACTTACCGAGTGTACTCACTGCACTCCTGCTTTTTCTTCGGGGTATTTTGCACCGCCTTTGTGAGTAGATTTGGAACCAATCCTTTGAGAATTTTCCAGGTGTGGAATATAATGTATCTGTCTCGCCTACGTTCCAATGAATACAAATCGAGGGACTTCAACCTCTCCCAGTAATTTAGCTACTTGACTGCGTCTATGTGAGCAGTGAAGATTCTCTGCACATTCTCCAAGTCTAGTTTGGTCTGCCTTGACCGAAGATGTTAAGAGTACATCAGTACTCCAGCCAAGAGACAACAAATAAGTTGAAGATTATCATCACTGGCCTGGTACGTCTACTTCTGAAGGTTCTGTTCATCCAGTCTATCGCAATAACAAGGAAAATTGTTGTAACAATGTTGAGATCTTTCATCTCAAAGAATACAATTCAGTACCGTGACACAACAATTCACAAATTACCCACACATTGAAGACAAGTGGTTATGAGATTTGATGTGCTGTTGGAGTAAGGTGACATGATGTGCTGTTGGAGCAAGGTAACATATCTGATCTGCTGTTGGATTAAGGTAACATATTGGATGTGTTGTTGGAATTTGAGTAAAGTTTATCTTGGAGAGTGTTCCGGGGGTCAACGCCCCCGCCGCCCGGGAATGATCAGGCCTCCCTGTGGATGGCCTGATCTTGGGAGATCAGGCCATCCACTGAATGTTGATAATGCTGTCCGCACTCAATCCTACGTTCCTGACCAGCCTACGTTCCTGGCTGGTCAGGAACTGACTTAAGGAACTTATCCAGTTCCCCTTTGACGACAGCAACAACTCTATTGGTAATCACCTCTTTATATATGATGGGAGGCTGTTGAATAGTCTTGGGCTCCTTAGAATTATTGTGCTCTCTCAGTGTACTCTTGACGCCCTTACTTTTAACTGGAGTATACTGCAGTCTGCCTCTTGCTTTCGTAAAGAGTGATTTCTATGTGAAGAGTTGGGGCCAGTTCCTGTGTGAAAGATATTTGAAATGATTCAGGGGCGAATGACAGCCGACTGGAGTGTAGGAAGTACAGCTCCTACCTACACTCTGAAGGAGGGGGTGAGGGAGGTTACCTGTGACTGGTTTCGAGGATTTTATACCCTTAATTGATTGTCTGTCAAACCAGACTTGCTGTTGGGGAGTTTGGTGGCCCACATATCCATCACAGCCTGGTTGATTTGGCACTTAGCAAAGGTGGTGATCCCGTTTCCTCTCAGACTTCTACATACTTATTCCAGCAATATATCTGATATGTGCTGGGAGTAGGTTGAATAGTCTGTACCCATGGATGTTGACATAGTGTTCTTTTATTGTGCCCATGGCACCCCAGCATTTCAGTGAATTTATTTTAATTTAATCTCATTTTTCTAACTCCAGAACAGCATATATTAATAGAAACTGCTGCTATAATTGCATTTTATGGGAAAAATAAGCCAAATCGTTTATTTTTTTCAAGTAGCATATATGCATATTTTAGCTAAAAATTGATGTTTGTCAGAAAATAACTGAAACCGTATTGAATCGTCGAAATATTATATACTTGAGGTGTTCCCAGCAATTCAAATGATACAATAACTCTGTGCAAGTAACACACGATGTCCGCAAATACTCCAGTTCTGATACCTCTCCTGCCTTGAACGGAGCCGTCAACAGTGAACAATAGTCTAAGCCAGAGTACACAAATGATCTGAGACAGTGTCACCATGGGTATTGTTTATTCTGCTGTGAAAGTTGTCATTATCCACATCATTTTTCTGGTATATGTGGCACCTGCTTCATTGTGCTCACTACATGGTGGGGCACGTGTTCTAGTCATTCTGAGAGATGCTCTTATGTTACATATCCTGCGCACATTGTGTGAGATGTTCCTCACATATTGTGTATCCTGCGCTCATTCAGAGGTCTTCATTCTTTCTATATCTGAGCACTTCAGATGGTCATCACAGTTACAGTGTACACACACACTTCTTACAAGGTACTGACTGAGTGATGGTCAACGTGTTTCCTTTTGTGCGACACATCAACTTGGCGAGAAACAGCCGATGAGGTGTGTGTGTGTACTCACCTAGTTGTACTCACCTAGTTGAGGTTGCGGGGGTCGAGTCCGAGCTCCTGGCCCCGCCTCTTCACTGATCACTACTAGGTCACTCTCCATGAGCCGTGAGCTTTATCATACCTCTGTGTGTGTGTGTGTGTGTGTGTGTGTGTAATCGCCTAGTTGGGGTTGCAGGGGTACAGTCATAGCTCCTGGCCCCGTCCCTTCACTGGCCGCTGTTGGGTCACTCTCCCTGAACCGTGAGCTTTATCATACCTCTGCTTAAAGCTATGTATGGATCCTGCCTCCACTACATCGCTTCCCAAACTATTCCACTTCCTGACTACTCTGTGACTGAAGAAATACTTCCTAACATCCCTGTGATTCATCTGTGTCTTCAGCTTCCAACTGTGTCCCCTTGTTGCTGTGTCCCATCTCTGTCCACATTGTCAATTCCTCTCAGTATTTTATATGTAGTTATCATTTCCCCCCTATCTCTCCTGTCCTATGTGTGTGTGTGTGTGTGTGTGTGTGTGTGTGTGTGTGTGTGTGTGTGTGTGTGTGTGTGTGTGTGTGTGTGTGTGTGTGTGTGTGTGTGTTTGTGTGTGTGTGTGTGTGTGTGTTTTGTGTGTGTGTGTGTGTGTGTGTGTGTGTGTGTGTGTGTGTGTGTGTGTGTGTGTGTGTGTGTGTGTGTGTGTGTGTGTGTGTGTACTCATATGTACTCACCCACGTGCGAAGGTGACTTCGAGCGGAGCTGCTGCTGTGTGCAGAGCTCTGAGCAGGAGATTCGAGAGGAGCTGCTGCTGGGTTGCAGGGCTCCGGAGAAGGCTGCTGAAGTCTCTGGAGGAGACTGTTGGAGACACTGGGCAGAGTACAGGCTTGGAGCAGCACTCATGCTGTGTAGGTCTCGGGACCTGTGGCTTAGTTCCTGTGGTGAACAGTCCTCTGAACTATATTGTAAGTTATATTCATTTTCGTCAAGTTGATTGTATTCCCTGTCCCAATGCTTATATGTACCACCCCATTTATCTAAACACAATAATGTACTCCTGTTCTCAAATATATAATTGTACAAAGACTTAATAATAAACTGTGAGTAGAATAGTAATATTCACGGTCCCCGTTATTTGCTCTATTATTTATTATTTTATTTCAAGTATTGAGAGGGTGAGTAGTGTGGTGGGTAGAGTAATGAGAGGTGAAGGTGTAGTCACCAGTGACCTCACATTACCTACCTCCGCTAATCATCTCTCCTACCACCTCACCTGCCTATTGACTCCCTTACTCCCATATTCCCCAATTATCCTTTACGTCCATTACCCCCACTACATGGCTGCAGGGGTCGAGTCATAGCTCCTGCCCCGCCTCTTCACTGGTTGCTACTGGGTCCTCTCTCTTCCTGCTCCATGAGCTTTATCAAACCTCGTCTTAAAACTATGTATGGTTCCCGCCTCCACTACGTCACTTTCTAGGCTATTCCACTGCCTGACAACTCTATGACTGAAGAAATACTTCCTAACATCCCTTTGACTCATCTGAGTCTTCAACTTCCAACTGTGGCCTCTTGTTTCTGGGTCCTATCTCTGGAACATCCTGTCTTTGTCCACCTTGTCCATTCTGCACAGTATTTTATATGTCGTTATGTCTCCCCTGACCCTCCTGCGTCGTCAGGCAGACTTCACTTAACCTTTCTTCGCAGGACAATTCCCTTATCTCTGGGATTAGTCTTGTTGCAAACCTTTACACTTATTCTAGTTTTTTTTGACGTGCTTGACCAGGTGTGGATTCCAAACTGGTGCTGCATACTCCAGTATAGGCCTGACGTAAATGGTGTACAGAGTCTTGAGCGATTCCTTACCGAGGTATCGGAATGCTATCCTTAGGTTTGCCAGGCGCCCGTACGCTGCAGCAGTTATCTGCTCGATGTGCGCCTCAGGAGATTTGCTCGGTGTTATACTCACCCCAAGATCTTTTTCCTTGAGTAAGGTTTGCAGTTTTGGCCACCTAGACTATACTGTGTCTGCGGTCTTCTTTGCCCTTCCCCAATCTTCATGACTTTGCATTTGGCAGGGTTAAATTCAAGGAGCCAGTTCCTGGACCAGGCTTGTACCCTGTCCAGGTCTCTTTGTAGTCCTGCCTGATCCTCGACCAATTTGATCCTCCTCCTCATTAACTTCACATCTGCAAACAAGGACACTTCTGAGTCTATCCCTTCCGTTATGTCATTCACATATACCCAAAACAGCACAGGTCCTAGGACTGACCCCTGTGGAACCCCCCTTGTCACAGGCGCCCACCCTGACACCTCATCACGTACCATGACTCGTTGTTGCCTCCCTGTCAGGTATTCTCTGATCCATTGCAGTGCCTTTCCTGTCATGTGTGCCTGATCCTCTAGCTTTTGCAGTAACCTCTTGTGAGGAACTGTGTCGAAGGCCTTCTTGCAATCCAAGAAAATCCAGTCTATCCACCCCTCTCTCTCTTGTCTTACTTCTGTCACCTTGTCATAAAACTTCAGTAGGTTTGTGGCACAGGATTTTCCTTCCCCGAAACCGTGCTGGTTGTCGATTATACACTTGTTTCTTTCCAGGTGCTCCACCACTCTCCTCCTGATCTTCTCCATGACTTTGCATACTATACACGTTAATGACACAGATATGTAGTTTAATGCCTCATGTCTGTCTCCTTTTTTAAAAATTGGGACTACATTTGCCATCTTCCATACCTCAGGGAGTTGCCCAGTTTCAATGGATGTGTTGAAGATCTTTGTTAGTGGCACACACAACATCTCTGCTCCCTCTCTAAGAACCCAGGGAGAGATGTTGTCTGGTCCCACCGCCTTTGAGGTATCAACTTCACATAGCAGCTTCTTCACTTCCTCCTCGGTTATGTGTAACTCGTCCAGCACTTGTTGGTGCACTTCTCTGTTCTGATTACCTGGAGTCCTACCGGATTCCACTGTAAATACGTCTTTAAATCTGTGTGTGTGTGTGTGTGTGTGTGTGTGTGTGTGTGTGTGTGTGTGTGTGTGTGTGTGTGTGTGTGTGTGTGTGTGTGTGTGTGTGTGTGTGTGTGTGTGTATCGTGCCGAATAAGTAAAAACTTGAGATTTTGGCTCCAACAGCAACGCTCTTTTTGCCGAATAAGGCAAGCGAAAATTTGTTTATGCAATAATTTCTCAAAAATCATTCTGAACCTAACGAAAAAAATATATATTTATAAGGGTCTTTTGGACCAAAATAATTAATTTTTACTTTAACATTAATGAAAAAAAATATATCTTTAAACGTATAAGAGAAATTTTTTTGAAAGGATTTAATTTTAAACGAGTTCTTGCTAATTGACCAATTTTACCTATTCGACACGACACATACACGCGCGCAAATACAACAGGCCTGTGTCTAATCAACATGTGCCTAGGACAAAATGGTAACACACACACACACACATATATATATATATATATATATATATATATATATATATGTCGTGCCGAATAGGCAGAACTTGCCATCTTGGCTTAAATAGCAACGTTCATCTTGCCATATAGGACAAGCTAAAATTTGTGTATGCAATAATTTCGCCAAAATCATTCTGAACCTAACGAAAAGAATATATTTCACTGTGTTTGTTTAGTATTAAATTATTGTAAACAAATCTAAAATATATTTAGTTGGGTTAGGCTAAAATAAATTGTTCTTGTTATAATAAGGTTAGGTAAGTTTTCTAAGATACTTTTGATGCAAAATTAAAAATTTTTACATTAACATTAATGAAAAAATATATCTTTAAACGTGTAAGAGAAAATTTCAAAAAAGACTTAATTTTAAATGAGTTCTTGTTAATTGACCAGTTTTACATATTCGGCACGACATATATATATATATATATATATATATATATATATATATATATATATATATATATATATATATATATATATATATATATATATATATATATATAGGATGGGGTCCACCTCTGGTGTAAATTGTAGGGACCATAGCCTCGGAGAAGTGGATAAAGGCTTCAAGGAAGAATATTTGGATTTCTTCCTGAAGCCATTTGAGTATTCCACTTCCCTACCACCCCATCTTTTAAACTATTTTTTTTACCAATAGGAATATTTTATTACATAATATGGCACAGAAGATTTAAGAGATACATTGTTGATATAAGGTGGCATATATATATATATATATATATATATATATTATATATATATATATATATATTATATATATATATATATATATATATATATATATATATATATATATATATTATATATATGTTATTACGATGTGTATCACCGATTATAAGGCGAAAATCTCATCCAGCTCCTCAGAGCTGGGGCAAGTGTGCCCAAAATGCAGCATGCACATATATATATATATATATATATATATATATATATATATATACATACACATACATACAATGGGGAGCGTGCATGTTATGACGCACATGCGCATGATCACGGTGCGTGTGCACATATATAACGCAGACAGTTCAGTGAACGGAACTCCTCCATGGTTGCTAGCTCTTCGTCCGTACAAATTTACCGTTATTACTATAATTTTTTCCTATTATAATGTGTGTGTGCTCACCTAATTGTGGCTGCAGGGCTCGGGTCATAGCTCCTGGCCCCGTGTGTGTGTGTGTGTGTGTGTGTGTGTGTGTGTGTGTCTGTCTGTTTCTCCTTACCAAGGCTCAGCTCCTGGGCCCCGCCTCTTGTGCCCTATATCTACGCTTGAAGCTGTGTATACACTATTACCTCATCCAAGTCATTCCACTTTTCAACCATCCTGAGACTAAACAAATACTTCCTGACATCTCTGAGCCATCTATCTTCAGCTTCCACCTGTATCTCCTTCATCCTGGTCCTCTTAATTCAAACCTGTCCTTATCAGCCTTAACAATTCCTCTTAGTATTATGCACGTTGTAATCATGTCCTTCTCAGTTCTGGTACAAGTCTGCTTGACCCTGGTGTAGGGGGCTCCATGCTGGGGACGCATACTCAATGACTCGCCTAACACAGGCCGTATATAAGGTTCTGAAAGGTTGTTTATTCAAGTTTGTGAATGTTATTCTGAGGTTTGTTAATCTTGCATATGCCGACAATGTTATAAGATTTATGTAAAAATCCTGGAGATATGCTAGGTGTTATATTCACCCCCAGATCCTTTACACTCTCTAATATTTGCAGCTTCTCTCCTCCCATGTGCAGCAGACAGAGAGAGAGAGAGAGAGAGAGAGAGAGAGAGAGAGAGAGAGAGAGAGAGAGAGAGAGAGAGAGAGAGAGAGAGAGAGAGAGAGAGAGAGAGAGAGAGAGAGAGAGAGAGAGAGAGAGAGAGAGAGAGAGAGAGAGAGAGAGAGAGAGAGTGAGAGAGAGTGAGAGAGTGAGTCAGTGAGAGAGAGAGAGAGAGAGAGAGAGAGAGAGAGAGAGAGAGAGAGAGAGAGAGAGAGAGAGAGAGAGAGAGAGAGAGAGAGTGAGAGAGAGAATACTCAAACCTACACCAGGTTTCTGAGAACTACACTACAGGCACGTAACCTACGCCAGACACAGGTAACCTACGCCAGACACAGGTAACCTACGCCAGACACAGGTAACCTACGCCAGACACAGGTAACCTACGCCAGACACAGGTAACCTACGCCAGACACAGGTAACCTACGCCAGACACAAGTAACCTACGCCAGACACAGGTAACCTACGCCAGACACAGGTAACCTACGCCAGACACAGGTAACCTACGCCAGACACAGGTAACCTACGCCAGACACAGGTAACCTACGCCAGACACAGGTAACCTACGCCAGACACAAGTAACCTACGCCAGACACAAGTAACCTACGCCAGACACAAGTAACCTACGCCAGACACAGGTAACCTACGCCAGACACAGGTAACCTACGCCAGACACAGGTAACCTACGCCAGACACAAGTAACCTACGCCAGACACAGGTAACCTACAGACACAGGTAACCTACGCCAGACACAGGTAACCTACGCCAGACACAAGTAACCTACGCCAGACACAGGTAACCTACGCCAGACACAGGTAACCTACGCCAGACACAAGTAACCTACGCCAGACACAGGTAACCTACGCCAGACACAAGTAACCTACGCCAGACACAGGTAACCTACGCCAGACACAAGTAACCTACGCCAGACACAGGTAACCTACGCCAGACACAGGTAACCTACGCCAGACACAGGTAACCTACGCCAGACACAGGTAACCTACGCCAGACAGAAGTAACCTACGCCAGACACAGGTAACCTACGCCAGACACAGGTAACCTACGCCAGACACAGGTAACCTACGCCAGACACAGGTAACCTACGCAGACCACAAGTAACCTACCACGCCAGACACAGGTAACCTACGCCAGACACAGGTAACCTACGCCAGACACAGGGTAACCTACGCCAGACACAGGTAACCTCCACGCCAGACACAGGTAACCTACGCCAGACACAGGTAACCTACGCCAGACACAGGTAACCTACGCCAGACACAGGTAACCTACGCCGACACAAGTAACCTACACCGACACAAGTAACCTACGCCAGACACAGGTAACCTACGCCAGACACAAGTAACCTACGCCAGACACAGGTAACCTACGCCAGACACAAGTAACCTACGCCAGACACAGGTAACCTACGCCAGACACAGGTAACCTACGCCAGACACAGGTAACCTACGCCAGACACAGGTAACCTACGCCAGACACAGGTAACCTACGCCAGACACAGGTAACCTACGCCAGACACAGGTAACCTACGCCAGACACAGGTAACCTACGCCAGACACAGGTAACCTACGCCAGACACAGGTAACCTACGCCAGACACAGATAACCTCCACGCCAGACACAGGTAACTACGCCAGACACAGGTAACCTACGCCAGACACAGGTAACCTACGCCAGACACAGGTAACTCCACGCCAGACACAGGTAACCTACGCCAGACACAGGTAACCTACGCCAGACACAGGTAACCTACGCCAGACACAGGTAACCTACGCCAGACACAGGTAACCTACGCCAGACACAGGTAACCTACGCCAGACACAGGTAACCTACGCCAGACACAGGTAACCTACGCCAGACACAGGTAACCTACGCCAGACACAGGTAACCTACGCCAGACACAGGTAACCTACGCCAGACACAGGTAACCTACGCAGACACAGGTAACCTACGCCAGACACAGGTAACCTACGCCAGACACAGTAACCTATGCCAGACACAGGTAACCTACGCAAGACACAGGTAACCTACGCCAGACACAGGTAACCTACGCCAGACACAGGTAACCTACGCCAGACACAGGTAACCTACGCCAGACACAGGTAACCTACGCCAGACACAGGTAACCTACGCCAGACACAGGTAACCTATGCCAGACACAGGTAACCTATGCCAGACACAGGTAACCTATGCCAGACACAGGCAACCTACGACAGACACAGGTAACCTATGCCAGACACAGGTAACCTATGCCAGACACAGGTAACCTATGCCAGACACAGGCAACCTACGACAGACACAGGTAACCTACGCCAGACACAGGTAACCTACGCCAGACACAGGTAACCTATGCCAGACACAGGTAACCTATGCCAGACACAGGTAATCTATGCCAGACACAGGTAACCTACGCCCGACACAGGTAACCTACGCCCGACACAGGTAACCTACGCCCGACACAGGTAACCTACGCCCGACACAGGTAACCTACGCCCGACAGAGGTAACCTACGCCCGACACAGGTAACCTATGACAGACACAGGTATGTTACGCCAGACACAGGTACGTTACGCAAGACACAGGTAACCTACGAAAGACACAGGTACGTTACGCCAGGCACAGGTACGTTACGCCAGACACAGGTAACCTACGCCAGACACAGGTATGTTACGCCAGACACAGGTACGTGACGCCAGACACAGGTAACCTACGCCAAACACAGGTATGTTACGCCAGACACAGGTATGTCAAGCCAGACACAAGTACGTTGCGCCAGACACAGGTACGTTACGCCAGACACGGGTAACCTACGCCAGACACAGGTACGTTACGCCAGACACAGGTACGTTACGCCAGACACAGGTAACCTACGCCAGACCTAGGTAACCTACGCCAGACACAGGTACGTTACGCCAGACACGGGTAAAGTACGCCAGACACAGGTATGTTACGCCAGACACAGGTAACCTATGCCAGACACAGGTACGTTACGCCAGACACGGGTAACCTACGCCAGACACAGGTACGTTACGCCAGACACGGGTAACCTATGCCAGACACAGGTACGTTACGCCAGACACGGGTAACCTATGCCAGACACAGGTACGTTACGCCAGACACAGGTACGTTACGCCAGACGCAGGTACGTTAAGCCAGACACAGGTAACCTACGCCACACACAGGTATGTTACGCCAGACACACGCACGCTACGCCACACACAGGTACGCTTCGCTAGACACAGGCAAGCTACGCCAGACACGGGTAAGCTACGCCAGACACGGGTAAGCTACGCCAGACACGGGTAACCTACGCCAGACACGGGTAACCTACACTAGGCACAGGCAAGCTACGCCAGACACAGGTAAGCTACGCCAGACACAGGTATGTTACGCCAGACACACGCACGCTATGCCACACACAGGTACGCTTCGCTAGACACAGGCAAGCTACGCCAGACACGGGTAAGCTACGCCAGACACGGGTAACCTACGCCAGACACGGGTAACCTACACTAGGCACAGGCAAGCTACGCCAGACACAGGTAAGCTACGCCAGACACAGGTAAGCTACGCCAGACACAGGTAAGCTACGCCAGACACAGGTAAGCTACGCCAGACACGGGTAAGCTACGCCAGACACAGGTAAGCTACGCCAGGCACAGGTAAGCTACGCCAGACACAGGTAAGCTACGCCAGACACGGGTAAGCTACGCCAGACACGGGTAAGCTACGCCAGACACGGGTAAGCTACGCCAGACACGGGTAAGCTACGCCAGACACGGGTAAGCTACGCCAGACACGGGTAAGCTACGCCAGACACGGGTAAGCTACGCCAGACACGGGTAAGCTACGCCAGACACAGGTAAGCTACGCCAGACACAGGTACGCTACGCCAGACACAGGTACGCTACGCCAGACACAGGTAAGCTACGTCACACACGGGTAACCTACGGCAGACACGGGTAACCTACGGCAGACACAGGCAAGCTACGCCAGACACAGGCAAGCTAAGCCAGACACAGGTAAGCTACGTCACACACAGGTAAGCTACGCCTGACACAGGTAAGCTATACCAGGCACAAGTAAGCTACGCCAGACACAAGTAAGCTACACCAGACACAGGTAAGCTACGCCAGACACAGGTAAGCTGCGCCAGACACAGGTAAGCTGCGCCAGACACAGGTAAGCTACGTCAGACACAGGTAAGCTACGGCAGACAAACGTAAGCTACCCTAGACACAGGTAACCCATGCCAGACACAGGTAAGCTACTTCAGACACAGGCGCGCTACGCCAGACACAGGAAAAATACCCTAGACACAGGTAACTTACGCCAGACACAGGCAACCTACGCCAGACACAGGTAACCTACGCCCGACACAGGTAACCTACGCCCGACACAGGTAACCTACGCCCGACACAGGTAACCTACGCCCGACACAGGTAACCTACGCCCGACACAGGCAACCTACGCCAGACACAGGTACGTTACGCAAGACACAGGTAACCTACGAAAGACACAGGTACGTTACGCCAGACACAGGTACGTTATGCAAGACACAGGTAACCTACGCCAGACACAGGTATGTTACGCAAGACACAGGTACGTGACGCCGGACACAGGTAACCTACGCCAAACACAGGTATGTTACGCCAGACACAGGTATGTTAAGCCAGACACAAGTACGTTACGCCAGACACAGGTATGTTACGCCAGACACGGGTAACCTACGCCAGACACAGGTACGTTACGCCAGACAGAGGTAACCTACGCCAGACCTAGGTAACCTACGCCAGACACAGGTACGTTACGCCAGACACGGGTAACTTACGCCAGACACAGGTATGTTACGCCAGACACAGGTAACCTATGCCAGACACAGGTAACCTACGCCAGACACGGGTAACCTTCGCCAGACACAAGTATGTTACGCCAGACACAGGTAACCTACTCCAGACACAGGTACGTTACGCCAGACACGGGTAACCTATGCCAGACACAGGTACGTTACGCCAGACACAGGTACGTTACGCCAGACACAGGTAACCTACGCCACACACAGGTACGTTACGCCAGACACACGCACGCTATACCAGACACAGGTACGCTACGCCACACACAGGTACGCTACGCCACACAGGTAAGCTACGCCAGACACGGGTAGCCTACGCCAGACACGGGTAACCTACGCCAGACACAGGCAAGCTACGCCAGACACGGGTAACCTATGCCAGAGACAGGTAATCTACGCCAGACACGGGTAACCTACGTCAGACACGGGTAACCTACGCCAGACACGGGTAACCTACGTCAGACACGGGTAACCTACGCCAGACACGGGTAACCTACACTAGGCACAGGCAAGCTACGCCAGACACAGGTAAGCTACGCTAGACACAGGTAAGCTACGCCAGACACAGGTAAGCTACACCAGACACAGGTAAGCTACGCCAGACACGGGTAAGCTACGCCAGACACGGGTAAGCTATGCCAGACACGGGTAAGCTACGCCAGACACGGTAAGCTACGCCAGACACGGGTAAGCTACGCCAGACACGGGTAAGCTACGCCAGACACAGGTAAGCTACGCCAGACACAGGTAAGCTACGCCAGACACAGGTAAGCTACGCCAGACACAGGTAAGCTACGCCAGACACAGGTAAGCTACGCCAGACACAGGTAAGCTACGCCAGACACAGGTAAGCTACGCCAGACACAGGTAAGCTACGGCAGACACAGGTAACCTACGGCAGACACAGGCAAGCTACGCCAGACACGGGCAAGCTACGCCAGACACAGGTAAGCTACGCCAGACACAGGTAAGCTACGCCAGATACAGGTAAGCTACGCCAGACACAGGTAAGCTACGCCAGGCACAGGTAAGCTACGCCAGACACAGGTAAGCTACGCCAGACACGGGTAAGCTACGCCAGACACGGGTAAGCTACGCCAGACACGGGTAAGCTATGCCAGACACGGGTAAGCTACGCCAGACACGGGTAAGCTACGCCAGACACGGGTAAGCTACGCCAGACACGGGTAAGCTACGCCAGACACAGGTAAGCTACGCCAGACACGGGTACACTACGCCAGACACAGGTACGCTACGCCAGACACAGGTAAGCTACATCAGACACGGGTAACCTACGGCAGACACGGGTAACCTACGCCAGACACAGGTAAGCTACGTCACACACAGGTAAGCTACGCCAGACACAGGTAAGCTATACCAGGCACAAGTAAGCTACGCCAGACACAGGTAAGCTACACCAGACACAGGTAAGCTATGCCAGACACAGGTAAGCTGCGCCAGACACAGGTAAGCTGCGCCAGACACAGGTAAGCTACGTCAGACACAGGTAAGCTACGGCAGACAAACGTAAGCTACCCTAGACACAAGTAACCTACGCCAGACACAGGTAAGCTACGTCAGACACAGGCGCGCTACGCCAGACACAGGAAACCTACCCTAGACACAGGTAACCTACGCCAGACACGGGTAACCTACGCCAGACACTGGTAACCTCTGCCAGACACAGGTAACCTACGCCATGCACAGGTACGTTGCGCCAGACACAGGTACGCTATGCCAGACACAGGTACGCTACGCCAGACACAGGTACGCTACGCCAGACACAGGTATGCTACGCCAGACACAGGTATGCTACGCCAGACACAGGTACGCTACGCCAGACACGGGAAAGCTACGCCAGACACGGGTAACCTACGCCAGACACGGGTAACCTACGTCAGACACGGGTAACCTAAGCCAGACACGGGTAACCTACGCCAGACACGGGTAACCTAAGCCAGACAGGGGTAACCTAAGCCAGACAGGGGTAACCTACGCCAGACACGGGTAACCTACGCCAGACACGGGTAACCTACGCCAGACACGGGTAACCTACGCCAGACACAGGTAA
This sequence comes from Cherax quadricarinatus, assembly GCF_038502225.1. Taxonomy (NCBI): domain Eukaryota; kingdom Metazoa; phylum Arthropoda; class Malacostraca; order Decapoda; family Parastacidae; genus Cherax; species Cherax quadricarinatus. Next base: position 38,910,252 of record NC_091302.1, on the reverse strand, counting down.
GTTATGCCAGACGCAGGTAAGCTATGCCAGACACACGTAAGCTACGCCAGACACAGGTAACCTACGCCAGACACAGGTAACCTACGCCAGACACAGGTAACCTACGCCAGACACAGGTACGTTGCGCCAGACACAGGTATGCTACGCCAGACACGCGTAAACTACGCCAGACACGGGTAAGCTACGCCAGACACGGGTAAGCTACGCCAGACACAGGTAAGCTATGCCAGACACAGGTAAGCTACGCCAGACACAGGTACGCTACGCCAGACACAGGTACGCTACGCCAGACACAGGTACGCTGCGCCAAACACAGGTAAGTTACGCCAAACAATGTAAACTACGCCAGACATAGGTAAGCTACGCCAGACACGGATAAGCTACGCCAGACACGGGTAACCTACGCCAGACACAAGTAAGCTACGCCAGACACAGGTAAGCTATGCCAGACACAGGTAAGCTACATCAGACACGGGTAAGCTACGCCAGACACGGGTACACTACGCCAGACACAGGTACGCTACGCCAGACACAGGTACGCTACGCCAGACACAGGTAAGCTACGCCAGACACAGGTACGCGACGCCAGACACAGGTACGCGACGCCAGACACAGGTACGCTACGCCAGACACAGGTACGCTACGCCAGACACAGGTAAGCTACGACAGACACAGGAAACCTACCCTAGACACAGGTAACCCATACTAGACACAAGTAACCTACGCCAGACACAGGTAAGCTACGCCAGACACAGGTACGCGACGCCAGACACAGGTACGCGACGCCAGACACAGGTACGCGACGCCAGACACAGGTACGCGACGCCAGACACAGGTACGCGACGCCAGACACAGGTACGCGACGCCAGACACAGGTACGCGACGCCAGACACAGGTACGCTACGCCAGACACAGGTACGCTACGCCAGACACAGGTACGCTGCGCCAGACACAGGTAAGCTACGCCAGACACAGGTACGCTACGCCAGACACAGGTAAGCTACGCCAGACACAGGTACGCTGCGCCAGACACAGGTACGCTGCGCCAGACACAGGTACGCTGCCCCAGACACAGGTACGCTGCGCCAGACACAGGTACGCTGCGCCAGACACAGGTACGCTGCCCCAGACACAGGTACGCTGCCCCAGACACAGGTAAGCTACGCCAGACACAGGTACGCGACGCCAGACACAGGTACGCGACGCCAGACACAGGTACGCTGCGCCAGACACAGGTACGCTGCGCCAGACACAGGTACGCTATGCCAGACACAGGTAAGCTACGCCAGACACAGGTACGCTGCGCCAGACACAGGTACGCTACGCCAGACACAGGTACGCTGCCCCAGACACAGGTACGCTGCGCCAGACACAGGTACGCTGCGCCAGACACAGGTACGCTACGCCAGACACAGGTAAGCTACGCCAGACACAGGTACGCTGCGCCAGACACAGGTACGCTATGCCAGACACAGGTACGCTGCCCCAGACACAGGTACGCTGCGCCAGACACAGGTACGCTGCCCCAGACACAGGTACGCTGCGCCAGACACAGGTACGCTACGCCAGACACAGGTACGCTGCGCCAGACACAGGTACGCGACGCCAGACACAGGTACGCTACGCCAGACACAGGTACGCTGCCCCAGACACAGGTACGCTGCGCCAGACACAGGTACGCTACGCCAGACACAGGTACGCTGCGCCAGACACAGGTACGCTGCGCCAGACACAGGTACGCTACGCCAGACACAGGTACGCTACGCCAGACACAGGTACGCTGCGCCAGACACAGGTACGCTGCGCCAGACACAGGTACGCTGCGCCAGACACAGGTACGCTGCGCCAGACACAGGTACGCTGCGCCAAGTAAGGTGGGCCACTGTAGCGCGCAATGTTACCTAAATATTAAAGTGGGACACAACTAACAGCCACGTTACACAAATACTGTAAGGTAAACAATGGTGACCACTACCGTTACCGTTACTCCTGTTGCTGCTATTTTTACTGTTGCATCGGCTTCTGTTGTTGATGGTGGGATTTTTTTTTTTTTTGGTGCTGCTGCTGTTGCTCCTGCTGCACTTGTGCTGCTGCTGTTGCTCCTGCTGCACTTGTGCTGCTGCTGTTGCTCCTGCTGCACTTGTGCTGCTGCTGTTGCTCCTGCTGCACTTGTGCTGCTGCTGTTGCTCCTGCTGCACTTGTGCTGCTGCTCCTGCTGCACTTGTGCTGCTGCTGTTACTCCTGCTGCACTTGTGCTGCTGCTGTTACTCCTGCTGCACTTGTGCTGCTGCTGTTGCTCCTGCTGCACTTGTGCTGCTGCTGCTGTTGCTCCTGCTGCACTTGTGCTGCTGCTGCTCCTGCTGCACTTGTGCTGCTGCTGCTGTTGCTCCTGCTGCACTTGTGCTGCTGCTGCTGTTGCTCCTGCTGCACTTGTGCTGCTGCTGCTGTTGCTCCTGCTGCACTTGTGCTGCTGCTGTTGCTCCTGCTGCACTTGTGCTGCTGCTGCTGTTGCTCCTGCTGCACTTGTGCTGCTGCTGTTGCTCCTGCTGCACTTGTGCTGCTGCTGCTGCTGTTGCTCCTGCTGCACTTGTGCTGCTGCTGCTGTTGCTCCTGCTGCACTTGTGCTGCTGCTGCTGCTGTTGCTCCTGCTGCACTTGTGCTGCTGCTGTTGCTCCTGCTGCACTTGTGCTGCTGCTGTTGCTCCTGCTGCACTTGTGCTGCTGCTGTTGCTCCTGCTGCACTTGTGCTGCTGCTCCTGCTGCACTTGTGCTGCTGCTGTTACTCCTGCTGCACTTGTGCTGCTGCTGTTACTCCTGCTGCACTTGTGCTGCTGCTGTTGCTCCTGCTGCACTTGTGCTGCTGCTGCTGTTGCTCCTGCTGCACTTGTGCTGCTGCTGCTCCTGCTGCACTTGTGCTGCTGCTGCTGCTGTTGCTCCTGCTGCACTTGTGCTGCTGCTGTTGCTCCTGCTGCACTTGTGCTGCTGCTGTTGCTCCTGCTGCACTGCTGCTCCTGCTGCACTTGTGCTGCTGCTGTTACTCCTGCTGCTCTTGTGCTGCTGCTGTTACTCCTGCTGCACTTGTGCTGCTGCTGTTGCTCCTGCTGCACTTGTGCTGCTGCTGCTGTTGCTCCTGCTGCACTGCTGCTGCTGCTCCTGCTGCACTTGTGCTGCTGCTGCTGTTGCTCCTGCTGCACTTGTGCTGCTGCTGCTGTTGCTCCTGCTGCACTTGTGCTGCTGCTGCTGTTGCTCCTGCTGCACTTGTGCTGCTGCTGCTGTTGCTCCTGCTGCACTTGTGCTGCTGCTGCTGTTGCTCCTGCTGCACTTGTGCTGCTGCTGCTGTTGCTCCTGCTGCACTTGTGCTGCTGCTGTTGCTCCTGCTGCACTTGTGCTGCTGCTGTTGCTCCTGCTGCACTTATTCTGCTGCTGCTGTTGCTCCTGCTGCACTTGTGCTGCTGCTGCTGTTGCTCCTGCTGCACTTGTGCTGCTGCTGCTGCTGTTGCTCCTGCTGCACTTGTGCTGCTGCTGCTGCTGTTGCTCCTGCTGCACTTGTGCTGCTGCTGCTGTTGCTCCTGCTGCACTTGTGCTGCTGCTGCTGCTGTTGCTCCTGCTGCACTTGTGCTGCTGCTGCTGTTGCTCCTGCTGCACTTGTGCTGCTGCTGTTACTCCTGCTGCGCTTGTGCTGCTGCTGTTACTCCTGCTGCACTTGTGCTGCTGCTGTTGCTCCTGCTGCACTTGTGCTGCTGCTGCTGTTGCTCCTGCTGCACTTGTGCTGCTGCTGCTGTTGCTCCTGCTGCACTTGTGCTGCTGCTGCTGTTGCTCCTGCTGCACTTGTGCTGCTGCTGCTGTTGCTCCTGCTGCACTTGTGCTGCTGCTGCTGTTGCTCCTGCTGCACTTGTGCTGCTGCTGCTGCTGCTGCTGCACTTGTGCTGCTGCTGCTGCTGTTGCTCCTGCTGCACTTGTGCTGCTGCTGCTGTTGCTCCTGCTGCACTTGTGCTGCTGCTGCTGCTGTTGCTCCTGCTGCACTTGTGCGGCTGCTGCTGCTGTTGCTCCTGCTGCACTTGTGCTGCTGCTGCTGTTGCTCCTGCTGCACTTGTTCTGCTGCTGTTGTTGCTCCTGCTGCACTTGTGCTGCTGCTGCTGCTGTTGCTCCTGCTGCACTTGTGCTGCTGCTGCTGTTGCTCCTGCTGCACTTGTGCTGCTGCTGCTGCTGTTGCTCCTGCTGCACTTGTTCTGCTGCTGTTGCTCCTGCTGCACTTGTGCTGCTGTTGTTGCTCCTGCTGCACTTGTGCTGCTGCTGTTGCTCCTGCTGCACTTGTGCTGCTGCTGTTGCTCCTGCTGCACTTGTTCTGCTGCTGTTGCTCCTGCTGCACTTGTGCTGCTGCTGTTGCTCCTGCTGCACTTGTGCTGCTGCTGTTGCTCCTGCTGCACTTGTGCTGCTGCTGCTGCTGTTGCTCCTGCTGCACTTGTTCTGCTGCTGTTGCTCCTGCTGCACTTGTGCTGCTGTTGTTGCTCCTGCTGCACTTGTGCTGCTGCTGCTGCTGTTGCTCCTGCTGCACTTGTTCTGCTGCTGTTGCTCCTGCTGCACTTGTTCTGCTGCTGTTGCTCCTGCTGCACTTGTTCTGCTGCTGTTGCTCCTGCTGCACTTGTGCTGCTGCTGTTGCTCCTGCTGCACTTGTGCTGCTGCTGTTGCTCCTGCTGCACTTGTGCTGCTGCTGTTGCTCCTGCTGCACTTGTGCTGCTGCTGTTGCTCCTGCTGCACTTGTGCTGCTGCTGTTGCTCCTGCTGCACTTGTGTTGCTGCTGTTGCTCCTGCTGCGCTTGTGCTGCTGCTGTTGCTCCTGCTGCACTTGTGCTGCTGCTGTTGCTCCTGCTGCACTTGTGCTGCTGCTGTTGCTCCTGCTGCACTTGTGCTGCTGCTGTTGCTCCTGCTGCACTTGTTCTGCTGCTGTTGCTCCTGCTGCGCTTGTGCTGCTGCTGTTACTCCTGCTGCACTTGTTCTGCTGCTGTTGCTCCTGCTGCACTTGTGCTGCTGCTGTTGCTCCTGCTGCACTTGTGCTGCTGCTGCTGTTGCTCCTGCTGCACTTGTGCTGCTGCTCCTGCTGCACTTGTGCTGCTGCTGTTGCTCCTGCTGCACTTGTGCTGCTGCTGCTGTTGCTCCTGCTGCACTTGTGCTGCTGCTCCTGCTGCACTTGTGCTGCTGCTGTTGCTCCTGCTGCACTTGTGCTGCTGCTGTTGCTCCTGCTGCACTTGTGCTGCTGCTGTTGCTCCTGCTGCACTTGTGCTGCTGCTGTTGCTCCTGCTGCACTTGTGCTGCTGCTGTTGCTCCTGCTGCACTTGTGCTGCTGCTGTTGCTCCTGCTGCACTTGTGCTGCTGCTGCTGTTGCTCCTGCTGCACTTGTGCTGCTGCTGGTGGTGCTGCTGCTGTTGCTGCTGCACTTGTGCTGCTGCTGCTGTTGCTCCTGCTGCACTTGTGCTGTTGCTCCTGCTGCACTTGTGCTGCTGCTGTTGCTCCTGCTGCACTTGTGCTGCTGCTGCTGTTGCTCCTGCTGCACTTGTGCTGCTGCTGTTACTCCTGCTGCACTTGTGCTGCTGCTGTTACTCCTGCTGCACTTGTGCTGCTGCTGTTGCTCCTGCTGCACTTGTGCTGCTGCTGTTGCTCCTGCTGCGCTTGTGCTGCTGCTGTTACTCCTGCTGCACTTGTGCTGCTGCTGTTGCTCCTGCTGCACTTGTGCTGCTGCTGTTGCTCCTGCTGCACTTGTGCTGCTGCTGTTGCTCCTGCTGCACTTGTGCTGCTGCTCCTGCTGCACTTGTGCTGCTGCTGCTGTTGCTCCTGCTGCACTTGTGTTGCTGCTGTTGCTCCTGCTGCACTTGTGCTGCTGCTGTTGCTCCTGCTGCACTTGTGTTGCTGCTGTTGCTCCTGCTGCACTTGTGCTGTTGCTCCTGCTGCACTTGTGCTGCTGCTGTTGCTCCTGCTGCACTTGTGCTGCTGCTGTTGCTCCTGCTGCACTTGTGCTGCTGCTGTTGCTCCTGCTGCACTTGTGCTGCTGCTGTTGCTCCTGCTGCACTTGTGCTGCTGCTGTTGCTCCTGCTGCACTTGTGCTGCTGCTGTTGCTCCTGCTGCACTTGTGCTGCTGCTGTTGCTCCTGCTGCACTTGTGTTGCTGCTGTTGCTCCTGCTGCACTTGTGCTGCTGCTGTTGCTCCTGCTGCACTTGTGCTGCTGCTGTTGCTCCTGCTGCACTTGTGCTGCTGCTGCTGCTGTTGCTCCTGCTGCACTTGTGCTGCTGCTGTTGCACCTGCTGCACTTGCTGCTGCTGTTGCTCCTGCTGCACTTGTGCTGCTGCTGTTGCTCCTGCTGCACTTGTGCTGCTGCTGTTGCTCCTGCTGCACTTGTGCTGCTGCTGCTGCTGTTGCTCCTGCTGCACTTGTGCTGCTGCTGTTGCTCCTGCTGCACTTGTGCTGCTGCTGTTGCTCCTGCTGCACTTGTGCTGCTGCTGCTGCTGTTGCTCCTGCTGCACTGCTGTTGCTCCTGCTGCACTTGTGCTGCTGCTGTTGCTCCTGCTGCACTTGTGCTGCTGCTGTTGCTCCTGCTGCACTTGTGCTGCTGCTGCTGCTGTTGCTCCTGCTGCACTTGTGCTGCTGCTGTTGCTCCTGCTGCACTTGTGCTGCTGCTGTTGCTCCTGCTGCACTTGTGCTGCTGCTGTTGCTCCTGCTGCACTTGTGCTGCTGCTGTTGCTCCTGCTGCACTTGTGTTGCTGCTGTTGCTCCTGCTGCGCTTGTGCTGCTGCTGTTGCTCCTGCTGCACTTGTTCTGCTGCTGTTGCTCCTGCTGCACTTGTTCTGCTGCTGTTGCTCCTGCTGCACTTGTGCTACTGCTGTTGCTCCTGTTGCACTTGTGCTACTGCTGTGCTACTGATGATGATGCTGTTCTTCTTGCTGTGCCTAGAAATCGAGCCTTATACCGTATGGGTAAGAGCCTTGGCCCGTCTGATGACGGGCAAGACTGAACTGGTCTGGTCTAGTAGACAGGGAGGATGGTCTGGTCTGGTAGTGTAGACAGGAAGGATGGTCTGGTCTGGTAGTGTAGACAGGAAAGATAGTCTGGTCTAGTAGTGTAGACAGGAAGGATGGTTTGGTCTGGTAGTGTAGACAGGGAGGATGGTCTGGTAGTGTAGACAGGAAGGATGGTCTGGTAATGTAGACAGGAAAGATAGTCTGGTCTAGTAGTGTAGACAGGAAGAATGGTTTGGTCTGGTAGTGTAGACAGGGAGGATCGTCTGGTAGTGTAGACAGGAAGGATGGTCTGGTCTGGTAGTGTAGACAGGAAAGATAGTCTGGTCTAGTAGTGTAGACAGGAAGGATGGTCTGGTCTGGTAGTGTAGATAGGAAGGATGGTCTGGTCTGGTAGTGTAGACAGGAAGGATGGTCTGGTCTGGTAGTGTAGAGAGGAAGGATGGTCTGGTCTAGTAGTGTAGACAGGATGGTCTGGTCTGGTAGTGTAGACAGGAGGGATGGTCTGGTCTGGTAGACAGGGAGGATGGTGTGGTGTGGTAGACAGGGGGGATGGTGTGGTGTGGTAGTGTAGACAGGAATGGTCTGTTCTGGTCTAGTAGACAGGGAGGATGGTGTGGTGTGGTAGTGTAGACAGGAAGGATGGTCTGGTGTGATAGTGTAGACAGGACAGTCTGGTCTAGTAGTGTAGACAGGAAGGATGGTCTGGTAGTGTAGACAGGAAGGATGGTCTTGTCTGGTAGTGTAGACAGGAAGGATGGTCTGGTAGTGTAGACAGGAAGGATGGTCTGGTAGTGTAGACAGGAAGGATGGTCTGGTAGTGTAGACAGGAAGGATGGTCTGGTAGTGTAGACAGGAAGGATGGTCTGGTAGTGTAGACAGGAAGGATGGTCTGGTAGTGTAGACAGGAAGGATGGTCTGGTAGTGTAGACAGGAAGGATGGTCTGGTCTGGTAGTGTAGACAGGAAGGATGGTCTGGTAGTGTAGACAGGAAGGATGGTCTGGTAGTGTAGACAGGAAGGTTTGTCTGGTAGTGTAGACAGGAAGGATGGTCTGGTCTGGTAGTGTAGACAGGAAGGATGGTCTGGTAGTGTAGACAGGAAGGATGGTCTGGTAGTGTAGACAGGAAGGATGGTCTGGTCTGGTAGTGTAGACAGGATGGTCTGGTCTGGTAGTGTAGACAGGAAGGATGGTCTGGTCTGGTAGTGTAGACAGGATGGTCTGGTCTGGTAGTGTAGACAGGAAGGATGGTCTGGTGTGGCATGCAAAGATTTTGTTGCAATTTATTCGGCATATGGCACACACAGGCTGCCTCCCAACCAGCTTACCGGGTACTAAGTGTTTAACGATCAATAGGGTACCCGTAGTTAAATCAGTACCTTGGTTCGTTGACCAATCACAGGCAAGCCCTCCAAAGCTGAAGCACTGGCAGACTTGCCTACCTGCTGGTTGAGTATGGTGCACTCTGACTTCTGCTTTGCCATCTGTCACCGTGGTGTACACTTATTATTCTATCTGTACATATTGTACACTGTACATATTGTACACTGTACATATCTGTATATAGTGAGTGACGGCAAAATATACATTATAGACTACTGTTGAGTTTTGTTTGCTCCAATTCCCATTACGACCAGATCTCACAGGCCATTCTTTACCTGTGTTCGTAATATCTGGTCTGGTAGAGAGGGAGGATGGTCTGGGCTGGTAGACAGGGAGGATGGTATGGTCTGGTAGACAGGGAGGATGGTATGGTCTGGTAGTGTAGGCAGGGAGGATGGTATGGTCTGGTAGTGTAGACAGGGAGAATGGCCTGGTCTGGTAGTGTAGACAGGGAGAATGGCCTGGTCTGGTAGTGTAGACGGAGAATGGCCTGGTCTGGTAGTGTAGACAGGGAGAATGGCCTGGTCTGGTAGTGCAGACAGGGAGAATGGCCTGGTCTGGTAGTGCAGACAGGGAGAATGGCCTGGTCTGGTAGTGCAGACAGGGAGAATGACCTGGTCTGGTAGTGTAGACAGGGAGAATGGCCTGGTCTGGTAGTGTAGACAGGGAGAATGGCCTGGTCTGGTAGTGCAGACAGGGAGAATGGCCTGGTCTGGTAGTGCAGACAGGGAGAATGACCTGGTCTGGTAGTGCAGACAGGGAGAATGGCCTGGTCTGGTAGTGTAGACAGGGAGAATGGCCTGGTCTGGTAGTGTAGACAGGGAGAATGGCCTGGTCTGGTAGTGCAGACAGGGAGAATGGCCTGGTCTGGTAGTGCAAACAGGGAGAATGGCCTGGTCTGGTAGTGTAGACAGGGAGAATGACCTGGTCTGGTAGTGCAGACAGGGAGAATGACCTGGTCTGGTAGTGTAGACAGGGAGAATGGCCTGGTCTGGTAGTGTAGACAGGGAGAATGGCCTGGTCTGGTAGTGTAGACAGGGAGAATGGCCTGGTCTGGTAGTGTAGACAGGGAGAATGGCCTGGTCTGGTAGTGCAGACAGGGAGAATGGCCTGGTCTGGTAGTGCAGACAGGGAGAATGGCCTGGTCTGGTAGTGTAGACAGGAAGAATGGCCTGGTCTGGTATTGCAGACAGGGAGAATGGCCTGGTCTGGCAGTGCAGACAGGGAGAATGACCTGGTCTGGTAGTGTAGACAGGGAGAATGGCCTGGTCTGGTAGTGTAGACAGGGAGAATGACCTGGTCTGGTAGTGCAGACAGGGAGAATGACCTGGTCTGGTAGTGTAGACAGGGAGAATGGCCTGGTCTGGTAGTGTAGACAGGAAGAATGGCCTGGTCTGGTAGTGCAGACAGGAAGAATGGCCTGGTCTGGTAGTGTAGACAGGGAGGATGATCTGGTAGTGTAGATTGGGAGAATGGTCTGGCCTGGTAAGCAGGAATGATAGTCTGATCTAGTAGACAGGGAGGATGGTCTGGTCTAGTAGACAGGGAGGATGGTCTGGTCTAGTAGACAGGGAGGATGGTCTGGTCTAGTAGACAGGGAGGATGGTCTGGTCTAGTAGACAGGGAGGATGGTCTGGTCTAGTAGACAGGGAGGATGGTCTGGTCTAGTAGACAGGGAGGATGGTCTGGTCTAGTAGACAGGGAGGATGGTCTGGTCTAGTAGACAGGGAGGATGGTCTGGTCTAGTACTTTAGACCGTGACCCTTGTGAGTTTATTATAATCAAAAAGAAGCGCTAAACCACAAGGGCTATACAGCGACCTTGTGAGTTTAGCGCCTAGTTTTGACCGTAATAATTCTTAGCCGTTCTGGAGTGGTGGAGTAAATAAGCAAGAAAGGGGTGATGACTGAGGGACTGGTCACTACATGTAACTGTTGCTGTAGCAGCAGCACCAGTGGAGGACCCTAGAATAGTTACTTAATGGTCATAAATTATAATCATACTTTTTAAACGGGTGGGCCTTGATAAGCCAGCCGAAGGTCTCTGTCAGATGACCCCAAGCTCCAGCTGCGGGTAATCATATGACCCGAGTCAGGAAACACCTGTCCTGTTTCCTGACAAACCTTACGTAAAGTCGGTGTCGAATCAGCAGGGCTGTAGTTCGTACGTTGGACTACGTGCGGCCTGCATTAACAGCTTGATTGATCAAGCCCTGATCCACCGGGAGGCCTTGTCGTGGACCGGGCCGCGGGGGCATTGATCCCCGGAATAGCCTCCAGGTAGAGTCCAGGTAGGAGCCGTGTCTGGGTGTCAGCTTCCCTGCTGCTCCACGCGCTCTGTATCAAGATGTTAAGATACCATCGTAAAATAACTTTCACAAGTACTGTTACCCGTAAGTACACACACCAAGGTCTGGCATGAAGAAAAAGAAACAGCAGCAGCAGCAACTACCAGTACCTCCACTACCATAAACACATTGTGATGTGAAGAACTGATGTGTACACTCATGTTAACATGTTCTCACATGCTACACCACCACCACAGTTAACTCACATCAAGTAGGTACCACCGCAGTTAACTCACATCAAGTAGGTACCAACACCACCGCCACAATCAACTCACATCAAGTGGGTACCATCACCATCACTACAGTTAACTCAGACCAGACAGGTACCCTTTCCCCCAGTAGGTATCCAACAATAAACAATAATATCTTTACGTACTACAAGTACAAGTACAAGGTATACAGTCCTAGCTGACATCTATGACATACTACTGTATAAAAAGCCCCATGATATGCAGAGCATTTCGGGCAAATTAGGTCAGTTTTGTGAAATAATAATAATAATAATAATAATAATAATAATAATAATAATAATAATAATAATAATAATAATAATAATATAGCGTCTACTCCAGGTAGCCCAGAAATATAACTTCCATATACAAGAAAACAATTTTGAAGGCTGTTTTTTTATAAGTTATTAAATAAACGTGTTTGACAGGTGGCAAAGTTGCTGACAGTTGGTAAAATGTTAGATGGCAACCTTCCCGACAGATGGCTACGTATGACAGAAGGGCTACGTTTCTGACAGGGTAGCAGTCTTTCTGACAGATGGCTATATTTCTGATAGGGTAGCAGCAACGTTTTAGACAAACTGGCAACGCTTCAGACAGGGTGGCAAAGTTTCAGACCGAGTGGCAACGTTTCACACCGGGTGGCAACGTTTCTGTCAGTGACAACACTTCTGGAAGGGTGGCAACGTTTCTACCAGCTGATGTTTGGTGTAGTCCTGGCGACAGGTGGACTCTGCACACCAGGTGGGGGTCTAATGCCTCTCATCCCCGACCCCCAACCATCAACAAGATGATTGACAACATCCTCATCAACCTACTGAAGTCTGCCAGCTCAGACTGACACATCAACCTACTGAAGTCTGCCAGCTCAGACTGACACATCAGCCTACTGAAGTCTGCCAGTTCTGACACATCAGCCTACTGAAGTCTGCCAGCTCAGACTGACACATCAGCCTACTGAAGTCTGCCAGTTCTGACACATCAGCCTACTGAAGTCTGCCAGCTCAGACTGACACATCAGCCTACTGAAGTCTGCCAGCTCAGACTGACACATCAGCCTACTGAAGTCTGCCAGCTCAGACTGACACATCAGCCTACTGAAGTCTGCCAGCTCAGACTGAAACACAAACACTATGTAACCCATTCTATGTAATTAGAACAGTGTAACTATCATAACAGAATAGTTTGATTATCATGACAGAATAGTTATCATGACAACAGTGTAATTATCATGACAGAATAGTGTAATTATCATGACAACAGTGTAATTATCATGACAGAATAGTGTAATTATCATGACAGAATAGTGTAATTATCATGACAACAGTGTAATTATCATGACAGAATAGTTATCATGACAACAGTGTAATTATCATGACAGAATAGTGTAATTATCATGACAACAGTGTAATTATGACAGAATAGTGTAATTATCATGACAACAGTGTAATTATCATGACAGAATAGTGTAATTATCATGACAGAATAGTGTAATTATCATGACAGAATAGTGTAATTATCATGACAACAGTGTAATTATCATGACAGAATAGTGTAATTATCATGACAATAGTGTAATTAACATGACAGAATAGTGTAATTATCATGACAGAATAGTGTAATTATCATGACAACAGCGTAATTATCATGACAGAATAGTGTAATTATCATGACAACAGTGTAATTATCATGACAGAATAGTGTAATTATCATGACAACAGTGTAATTATCATGACAGAATAGTGTAATTATCATGACAACAGTGTAATTATCATGACAGAATAGTGTAATTATCATGACAACAGTGTAATTATCATGACAGAATAGTGTAATTATCATGAAAGAATAGTGTAATTATCATGACAATAGTGTAATTATCATGACAGAATAGTGTAATTATCATGACAACAGTGTAATTATCATGACAGAATAGTGTAATTATCATGACAGAAGTGTAATTATCATGACAGAATAGTGTAATTATCATGACAACAGTGTAATTATCATGACAGAATAGTGTAATTATCATGAAAGAATAGTGTAATTATCATGACAATAGTGTAATTATTATGACAGAATAGTGTAATTATCATGACAACAGTGTAATTATCATGACAGAATAGTGTAATTATCATGACAACAGTGTAATTATCATGACAGTGTAATTATCATGACAGAATAGTGTAATCATCATGACAGAATAGTGTAATTATCATGACAGAATAGTGTAATTATCATGACAACAGTGTAATTATCATGACAGAATAGTGTAATTATCATGAAAGAATAGTGTAATTATCATGACAATAGTGTAATTAACATGACAGAATAGTGTAATTATCATGACAGAATAGTGTAATTATCATGACAACAGTGTAATTATCATGACAACAGTGTAATTATCATGACAGAATAGTGTAATTATCATGACAGAATAGTGTAATTATCATGACAGAAGTGTAATTATCATGACAGAATAGTGTAATTATCATGACAGAATAGTGTAATTATCATGACAGAATAGTGTAATTATCATGACAGAATAGTGTAATTATCATGACAGAATAGTGTAATTATCATGACAGAATAGTGTAATTATCATGACAGAATAGTGTAATTATCATGACAGAATAGTGTAATTATCATGACAGAATAGTGTAATTATCATGACAGAATAGTGTAATTATCATGACAGAATAGTGTAATTATCATGACAGAATAGTGTAATTATCATGACAGAATAGTGTAATTATCATGACAGAATAGTGTAATTATCATGACAGAATAGTGTAATTATCATGACAGAATAGTGTAATTATCATGACAGAATAGTGTAATTATCATGACAGAATAGTGTAACTACCATAACAATAGTGTAACAACTAAAATATATACTATTCGCCTCTCTCTCCTTCCATAGCTTCCCCGTGTCCCGTAGCTGGGCTGCTAGTGCACTCAGCTCACACTAAGGTCCGTGGTTCGATCCCCAGTACGGGTGGAAAACATTAAGACACGTTTCCTTAAGACACCTGCTATCCCTGTTCACCTAGCAATAAAATAGGTACCTGGGCATTAGCAAACTGGTGTGGGTCGCATCCTGGGGACAAAATTTACCTGAAATACTTTGTGTAACAAGGGGCTTTCTATATGTCACTGATGTCAAGTATGGTTTCTATAAGTTGTAAGTTGTATTAGTATTACTGCTGTTCTCACTCCAACACCACCTCGTTCCTCTAATCGTCCCTCTCTTTGCTCTGTCACTCACTCTCCCTCCGTCACTATCACCACACTGCTGTCACCATAAACCCCTCCACGCCAGGCTAGACTCCAATTCCTCCTCTACCACTACTTCACCCCATCCCCTCCTATAGTACCAAGAGGGTACTTCATCCCATCCCCTCCTATAGTATCAAGAGGGTACTTCACCCCATCCCCTCCTATAGTATCAAGAGGGTACTTCACCCCATCCCCTCCTATAGTATCAAGAGGGTACTTCATCCCATCCCCTCCTATAGTATCAAGAGGGTACTTCATCCCATCCCCTCCTATAGTACCAAGAGTGTACTCCATCCATCCCAACCCTTACTCCAGTACTACAAGAGTGTACTGGTAAAACTTTCAGCCGACCTCCTCCATCACTACCACACTACTATTACCACACCATCACTACGACCACCACTACACCCGAGTGTTCACCCCCTCTCGACATACACTCAGACTAGAGTCCAGGAACTGAAACTCAACACCTACAAACTCTCACAAGATAACCTAACAATAGAGGTTAACATCCCCAACAGAAAGTAACGCCCACAACAGAAGGTAACACCCACAACAGAAGGTAACACCCACAACAGAAGGTAACGCTTTAGTAACGCCCACAACTAAAGTAACGCGGAAGTAACGCCCACAACAGAAAGTAACGCCCACAACAGAAGGTATCACCCACAACAAAAGATAACGCCCACAACAGAAGGTATCACCCACAACAAAAGATAACGCCCACAACAGAAGGCGTCACAGTCCACCTTCACAAACGCACTTATTAGGCTTGGGTTTTTGCGTCAGGTTTCTGTTGCTGAAGGCATTGCTGTAATCACCGTTACTACTGTTATTTTCTGGCTGCCAACGCAGATGTGTTATCCGTTTTACAGTTCTTCTGAAGAGGTTCTGTTGTTGAAAGTAATGTAGTTAATTACTGCACTTAGTGTGTTGTGGTTAAGTGTGTGTTCTAGTAGGCGGGTTGTAGTCACACTTATTAAGAACTAGCACCGCGTAGTGTGTCTGTTATAGTGTTCTAGACGGTGTGCTAGTGAGTGTTCTGGACAGTGTACTAGTGTTCTTGTGAGTGCTCCTCTAGCTCGTTTAACAACGTACATAACTAGCTGTTATTGCGTAGGTATACACAGTGTTGTAGTTATAATTATCATTCTTCTCCCTCGCATACTGAGCATCATAAGGTATTGTGGTTTCTCAAAGTGACCAAAAAAAAACAAAAAGACATCTGCCAAGACTCACAAAATAGCTGCAACACACAAACGTGCCATGGAAACTTGCACTGAATTAAAAACCAGAAGATAACTGGGTCAAGGATCCAAAATATAATGGACGCTGTACACTTAAAGATCTTTCTTGCTCGGGTTAGTTTGTTGCCAAATATTTTTTATTCATATATGAGACTGTTAGACTCAAAATGCATTACTTTACACTTGACTACGTTGAAACTAAAAGGGAGAGAGGGAGAGAGAGAAACAAAGGCGTAATAGTGATAGAAGAGAAGCAACATCATTATAGTTGTTGCCAGCCTCGGAGTGCCAAGACTCCCTGGCCAGGGTGGCCACGGGAGATACAGAAGGGTACACTAGTGCAGGGAAGTACACACGAGGGTGGGACGGGAAGTAGAGAGATGGGAAGGAAGGAGGGGGAGGAGGGAGGGAGTGAGAGCGGGGAGAGCAGCACACCTGCTAAGTGTCATATATATATATATATATATATATATATATATATATATATATATATATATATATATATATATATACACACACACACACACACACACCTCTCAACAAGAGAGGTGAGTACAGGGAGGGAGCAAGTGTAGGTATGAAAGAGATAAAGAGGACAGTCGATGACTAAGGCAGAGGGAGAAATTAAGTAATGGAAAGAGAGGAAGGAACGGAAGGAGGGATGGGAAGAGAGGGATGGGAAGAGAGTTAGGAGGCATTAGAGGGAGGGAGGTGTAGACAACACCTTAGTAGTAATATCAGATGACTGGTCATTCACTGATCTACCTAATACTACCATACCCAGCCAGCCAGCCAGCCACATCCAGCTAACCACAGCCAGCCAGCCCACCAACCAGCCAGCCAAGTCATTCTGCTTGCCAGTCAGACAACTAGTCATTTTGCTTGTCAGCCAGCTAGACACAGCCATCCAAACTGTCTGCGTGACAGACAGCCAAGCCCAGCCAAAGATAGACGAGAGACACTGAAGACAGAAGCAGTCAAGCCACACTCAACACTCACCAAAGAACCAGTCAACGCATCACCACACACATCAACACATCACTAACGTCACTACAGATATCAACACACGTCAACACATCACCACACTATCAACACACCACCACACACGTCAACACATCACATCACTAAGTCATCAAAAATATAACCGCACTTCGTAAGTTTAAGTCACATCATGACTTGCTGGGCTGCTGGCAACAACAACCTGACTGATCAGGATATTAAGCCTGGTGTTAAATCGGGCTGCGGGGGCGATGACCCCCAGAATAGACTAGAGGTATGTAGGCTGGTATCAGAGATGAACCATAAATAAAACTAAGAGTATAGGAACCTTATGACTGTATCAGAGCACAACGAAAGAAGATATGACAACGACATACAAAATCTTCTGGAACGAAGAAAAGGATACTGGTCGGCAAGGAAGCTGCCCAAACAAGGGAATACAGGTATAACGTGAGAGACATCAAGAGGAACCTGTATTGCGTGACACAAACACAGGAGCTGTGATTCAACCCCTGCAACCATAAATAGGTGAGTACACACAGTTCAAGTACACTTCAGTAAATTCCCCAGGAAAACCGGTGGGAAATCTTCATGTAGAACACAGGTAATTTCGCACACGACTTTCAGTAAAAAATGTATATATTGCGGTCCGCTGGAGAGAGAAAGTAGCCGCCAGTAATTTCCAGCTAAGAGCCAGGAATTTTTTCTGTGCAGTGAATGTAGTAACGTTCCTGTCACGCGCACGCGCGCGCGCACACACACACACACACACACACACACACACACACACACACACACACACACACACACACACACACACACAATCAGTGAAGAGGCGGGGCCAGGAGCTATGAATCGACCCCTGCAATCACAAATAGGTGAGTACAAATAGGTGAGTACACACACACACACATCTCAGTAGTATCAGTCACCAGTAGTATCAGTCACCAGTAGTATCAGTCACCAGTAGTATCAGTCACCAGTAGTATCAGCAAGTCTTTTCAAGAGCGTATCCACGTCTTCAGACATGACAATTTCGTCATCTAAGTACACAACAAGTATTGAGAAATCCTCAAGTATCATTTGTAAATACCAATTCAGATCTGCCTCAACCACGGCATGAGTTAGCCATTGCAACAGTTTGATCCTCCCAGAGATGATACCCATTCTGCATACGTAAATCTCATCCTAGCAGAGTTGGGGTTAAATGTAAATAACCTGTATAGATGAATAATATAGTTTAAAATGTATTTCAACTGTCTGACTATATCAACTTATTAATATTCAAGATTTTTTGTGTTCACGTTCTCTCCGAATTCTGAGATTTAAGTCTAGATTTGAGTGCACCAAGTCTGCCTTTTCTGTTAGACACTTCTTTGTACATATCCTTTCTCAGAATCCATAGATCACATGAATACAGATTGATCGATCAATTTTTTATCACTTTTATTGTATAATCCCATCGCTGAATCTATTACTTCTATGAACTGTGATATATCATACCTTGTAATGCATTACAATAAGTTCCATTACATTAACATCCATTCCAATAACATCCTTATGCATGTTATAATGTTCAATTGTTATGTACTTCGACATTGTATAGAATCAGCCCCGAGCCATATGTCTGTCACCTCTAGTTTGTATTAGCTGTATGTCGAGATGCCATACGTTAGGGTCGCCGAGCTCTCGGTAGTATCAGTTACCAGTAGTGTCATAGTGACTCATACCAACCGTTACTGATTCACCGTCCCCCCTATGTGATCACTGACCATTACTGAGTCATTTCTGCTGACCATAGCATTATGTTTGAATGCCGCTCACTCTCCGGGCACAAGATAGTTCAGAATAGAGTAGCAGAGACGAAGGTTCAGGCTTGGTGGTTCCTCCTACAGCACTCCTAATTATAAGTTACCAGCCATCGGAAATGTGCGTTTATTACCCAATCCATGTTCGAACCTCCACAAGACACCCACACACCCTCATATACAACAGGCCTAGTATCTAATCGACATGTGCCTAGGACAAAATGGTAACTAACACATACACGCACTCACGCATATACAACAGTCCTAGTGTCTAATCGACATGTGCCTAGGACATGGTAACTAACACACACACACACAAGAGGAATCAGGGCCAGGAGCTGTGACTCGACCCCGGCAACCACATATAGGTGAGAACGTGTACACACACACATGCTCACCACAACCCACCAAATAACCATAAGCACCCTCCCCACCGACCCATCTCCCCCCATCTGGCCTAATTCTCCCTCTGTAAGACAAACATTATGTAATCATGACCGCAGTTTGTTTACACAAATCTGAAGTGTAAACATCCAAGCAGTCCGTCAAGCATAATGAATCTTGATTTATAAACCACCAACCCACACTTCCCCTCTCTCTCCTTCCTACCACCAGCAACCCCCTCCCCAATTTCTGCACCTACCCCTCCCCTCCCAGATATCATTTCTCCCTCCACCTCAGTAGGTACATTGTGGGAAGCTCTGAGATGTAGAGACTATTGGCCAGTTTTTGTTACTATTATGTTACTATCATATATAACAGTGTAGCAGCACACTGCTGGTGTTATCACTGTGCAACTATCATATATAACAGTGTAGCAGCACACTGCTGGTGTTATCACAGTGTAATTATCATATATAACAGTGTAGCAGCACACTGCTGGTGTTATCACTGTGCAACTATCATATATAACAGTGTAGCAGCACACTGCTGGTGTTATCACAGTGTAATTATCATATATAACAGTGTAGCAGCACACTGCTGGTGTTGTCACTGCAACTATCATATGTAACAGTGTAGCAGCACACTGCTGGTAGTTAAGGTGCTTGACAGAACTTATACGTGCAGTAAAGAATCTCTGTACACTCTCTAGATCTGCGATTTCAAAGCAGGTGAAATCGTAGATCTAGAGAGTGTGCAGAGATCCTTTACTGCACGTACAAGTTCTGTCAAACACCTTAACTACTGGGAACGCTTGGAAGCACTTGACTTGTACTCGTTGGAACGCAGTAGGGAGAGATATATCATAATCTACACTTGGAAAATCTTGGAAGGAATGGTCCCAAATCTGCACACAGAAATCACTCCCTACGAAAGTAAAAGAATGGGCAGGCGATGCAAAATGCCCCCAATAAAAAGTAGGGGCGCCATTGGTACACTAAGGGAAAACACCATAAGTGTCCGGGGACCAAGCCTGTTCAACAGCCTCCCATCAAGCATTAGGGGAATTGCCAATAAACCCCTGGCTGCCTTCAAGAGAGAGCTGGACAGATACCTAAAGTCAGTGCCAGATCAGCAGGGCTGTGGCTCTTACGTTGGACTGCGTGCGGCCAGCAGTAACAGCCTAGTTGATCAGGCCCTGATCCATCGGGAGGCCTGGTCATGGACCGGGCCGCGGGGGCGTTGATCCCCGGAATAACCTCCAGGTAACCTCCAGGTTATCACAGTGTAACTATCATATATAACAGTGTAGCAGCACACTGCTAGTGTTATCACAGTGTAACTATCATATATAACAGTGTAGCAGCACACTGCTGGTGTTATCACAGTGTAACTATCATATATAGCAGTGTAGCAGCACACTGCGGGTGTTATCACAGTGTAACTATCACATATAACAGTGTAGCAGCACACTGCGGGTGTTATCACAGTGCAACTATCACATATAACAGTGTAGCAGCACACTGCTGGTGTTATCACAGTGTAACTATCATATATAACAGTGTAGCAGCACACTGCGGGTGTTATCACAGTGTAACTATCACATATAACAGTGTAGCAGCACACTGCGGGTGTTATCACAGTGCAACTATCACATATAACAGTGTAGCAGCACACTGCGGGTGTTATCACAGTGTAACTATCATATATAACAGTGTAGCAGCACACTGCGGGTGTTATCACAGTGTAACTATCATATATAACAGTGTAGCAGCACACTGCTGGTGTTATCACAGTGTAACTATCATATATAAGTGTAGCAGCACACTGCGGGTGTTATCACAGTGTAACTATCATATATAACAGTGTAGCAGCACACTGCGGGTGTTATCACAGTGTAACTATCACATATAACAGTGTAGCAGCACACTGCTGGTGTTATCACAGTGTAACTATCACATATAACAGTGTAGCAGCACACTGCTGGTGTTATCACAGTGTAACTATCACATATAACAGTGTAGCAGCACACTGCTGGTGTTATCACAGTGTAACTATCATATATAACAGTGTAGCAGCACACTGAGGGTGTTATCACAGTGTAACTATCATATATAACAGTGTAGCAGCACACTGCGGGTGTTATCACAGTGTAACTATCACATATAACAGTAGCAGCAGCACACTGCTGGTGTTATCACAGTGTAACTATCATATACAAGTGTAGCAGCACACTGCGGGTGTTATCACAGTGTAACTATCACATATAACAGTATAGCAGCACACTGCTGTTATCACAGTGTAACTATCACATATAACAGTGTAGCAGCACACTGCTGGTGTTATCACAGTGTAACTATCACATATAACAGTGTAGCAGCACACTGCTGGTGTTATCACAGTGTAACTATCACATATAACAGTGTAGCAGCACACTGCGGGTGTTATCACAGTGTAACTATCATATATAACAGTGTAGCAGCACACTGCTGGTGTTATCACAGTGTAACTATCACATATAACAGTGTAGCAGCACACTGCTGGTGTTATAACAGTGTAACTATCACATATAACAGTGTAGCAGCACACTGCTGGTGTTATCACAGTGTAACTATCACATATAACAGTGTAGCAGCACACTGCTGGTGTTATAACAGTGTAACTATCACATATAACAGTGTAGCAGCACACTGCTGGTGTATTTAGGCTTGTAAACAAACAAGAAAAGTGAAAATAATTAAGGAATTAATGAAGGCTAAAAATAAAGAGGGTAACAGAGTATTAAGAAAACAAAACAAAAGAACATTATAAAAAATGGAAAGAAGTATGAAGAAAGAACTGTAATGAAAAACCGATAAAAAAGAATGAATGAAAAGGAATAAGTGGAACATGAAAATACGCAATAAAGGAATACTTGACACCATAGGCAGCAAATAATGACTAAAGGAGGAAAATAATGAATGATGAGAACCATTAAATAACGAGATGAAATGCACTTAGTGGACACTTTATTAGGTACACCCTTCAAGTACTAGTTAGGTCCCCACTTAGCCCCCGGAACAGCCTGAATTCTTGGTGGCATGGATTTAACAAGGTGCTGGAAACATTCCTTAGAGATCCTAGTCCATGTTGACATGATCGCATTACACAGTTGCTGCAGATTTGTCGGCTGCACATTCGTGCTGCGCATCTCCGGTTCCAGTACATCCCAAGAGTGCTTTATTGGACTGAGATCTAGTGACTGTGGAGGCCAGTGGAGTACAATGAACTGTTATCTTCGTGGAACCACCTTGAGATGACGTGCTTTGCGACATGACACGTTATCCTGCTGGTAAGATGGTAGACTGTGGTCATGAAGGCATGTGCACGCTCAGCAGCAATACTGAGGGAGGTTGTGATATTTAAACGATGCTCAGACGGCATTATGGGGCCTAATGTGTGCCAGGAAAACATTCCCCAACACCATTACAACACCACCACCACAACTTGTCTGAACCATTGATACACGACAGGATGAATCCATGGATTCACGATTAAGCCAAATTCTGACCCTACCATCTGCATGTCGCAGCAGAAATCCCGATTTGTCAGAACAGGCAACGTTTTTTCCTATCTTCAACTGTCCAGTTTTTGGTGAGCCTGTGCCCACTGTAGCCTGTTTCTTGTTTTTAATTGACAAGAGTGGAACAGGTGTGGTCTGCTGCTGTATACCATACACTTCAAGATTCGACATGTTATGCATTCTGAGATGTTCTTATGCATACCACTGTTGTAATGCATGTTTATTTGGATTACTGTTGCCTTCCTGTCAGCTTGAACCAATGTGATCATTCTCCATTGATCCCTCTCTCTCATCAACAAGGCGTTTTTGTCCACAGAACTGCCGCCCTCTGGATGTTTTGTGTTTTTTTCCACACCATTCTCTATAAACTCCATAAACTGTTGTGCGTGAAAGTACCAGAAAATCGGCAGTTTCTGAGACACAAATCGGCCCGTCTGTCTGGCACCAACAATCATTCCACGGTCAAAGTCACTTAGATCACATTTCTCCCCCATTCTGATGTTGGGTCTGAATTAACAACTGAACCTCTTGGCCATGTCTGCATGCTTTTAGGCACCGAGCTGCTGCCACTTGACTGGCTGATTAGATAGCTGCATTAAAGAGGTGTACCTAATAAAGTGGCCAGTGAGTGTACAATAAAAACGTGACACATTCAGAATGAAGGAGAGACAGAACGAGCAATAGAAGGAGAATGACAGACTGGATCAGTGGGGGAAATAAATAGATGGATGACAATAAATGGATGGCTGAACAGGTGGATGAATAACATTACGAAATGAACGATTGAATACATGAATGACTGAATAAATGAATGGATCTATGGAGGTCTGGACGATTAAATAGAAATGGATCAATGAAGAAATGGATAAATGACTGAACAGACGGATGAGTGGATGAATTCCAAGCGTAAAGCACGGGAAAAAATTGGGTACACACAATGTTGAAGAATACTTTCTCTCTTCCCTCCCTCCTCCCTTACTTTTGTTCTCCCTTTCCCTACCCTCCTTCCCCACCTCCTGTCCCAATCTTCCCCTTGAGTATCACCCATCACCGCACTCTTGATCCTTTGATGGGATGGGATGAAGAGAGAGAGGGGGGGGAGGGATTGAAACCCTATCAGGGAAGGAGTGTGAACATATTCTCAGAGAGGTTTCCTGTCAACGATTCCAGAGGTCACCACTCCGTACCTCGGTTCCAAACCGAGTCTGGTTGATGGCTTGATAAGGTTGTTGATGCCGGCCGCAAAAGTCTAACGTAGAGCAAGAACTATACATTACACAAACCTCCCCCATCTACGCACTTCCCGCCTCTCCCACACACTTCCTCACCCTAACTCTCAGTGTCACAATTTGAGCCCACCATAAATGTCGTAAGCCACTCAGCCATGTGGCTTCCCACCACATGGCTGGCTGCAGGTTCCTCCTTACCGTAAAGACCCGAGTATCCACACTAAGCACACCCACACACACAACCTTAGACACAATTATTCGGTACACAGACCCAGCATGGTGACCACACCTGAGAGACCTAAATGAGGGAAAGAACCACGAGGAGAGGAAGAATTTAACATGATAACCTTGACGTAAAAGACACGACACAATTATGACAAAAAAATATCCTAAGAAGGATAGGGCAAAGAGGGACAGTGTGTCTGAATTAAGAGGACTAGGATCAAGGACACAGGTGGAAACTGAAGACACTAATGAACCATAGTTATATAAAAAGCATTTCTTGAGACTCAGGATGATAAATTAGACACATGTGCAGCACTTGGATATCTTTAATGAGGAAACGTTCCGCCACACAGTGGCTTCATCAGTCCAAAGAAGAACGGTGAAGAACAGGAGTAGTATGAGGTAATCAGTCCCTCAGCCTTGAATCGATGTGGTCAGTCTACTAATCTTGAAAAGAATACAGCATATGTGCTAAGTAGCTTACACACTGTAGGCAGGAGAGGTGCAGCAGTTGTAGGTGGTATCACATTTGTTCAATGTGGAAGTAGGTCATGCCCAAGGATGTGTCTAATTTATCAACTTGTCGGTTCTCTGAACCATTCATCTACAGACTCAGGATGGTTAAAAAGTGGAATGACTTGAATGAGGCTATGGTGGAGGTAAACTTAATACACAGCTTTATGAGCAGGTATGATGAGCTCCACGAAGCCAGATATCTGTGATGCCGATCAAAGTAGTCTAAGAAGTGGGACCAGGAGCTAAGTCTCGACCCTGGCAAACAAATCGGTGAGAACTCTATGACTAATGCACTACTTCCTGCGATAAGATAATATATAATCTAGCTCAGTCAGCTGATAGTGAGTCAATTTATCTAGGTTTCTAGGGTGCTGTTCCCCTCACCTATACATCAGTGTTCCCCCTCACCTATATATCAGTGTTCCCCCCTCACCTATATATCAGTGTTCCCCTCACCTATACATCATTGTTCCCCCTCACCTATATATCAGTGTTCCCCCCTCACCTATATATCAGTGTTCCCCTCATCTATACACCAGTGTTCTCACCTACATACCAGTGTTGACACCACTGGTGAAAGGTTACACCAGTTGACCCCCACTGTTGAAAGGTATATATACAACACCAAGTGACACATCAGTAGTGAGGCAATGAGTGCTGGTGGAGGAGGCCAGCTGTGAAGTAGGTAACAGAAATATGGTGACGTAACTACCCACTTGTAACACACTGCCTGACGGCTACTCTGTACACACCACTGCAGTGTACACTTAACTTTCATTATCTACATCAATTCAAACTTCATAATACGCTCTTGCGTTATCCTCCACAGGACAGATATGGCGGCGCACAATAAATTACCCGCTTCGGCGGCGAAATCTAATCTAAATATCAAAACCACTGGGAAGGCCTTATATCCCCCTCCCCCATATTCCACTTCCTGGAAGGTAGGCGAGAATGAAGCATCATGGTATGCGTTCAGGAATTGCTTAAATGATGTAAATAAATGAAAAAAGTTTTGGTGATACAGACAAGATGTGGAAAATGACACTTATGTACAGTTCAGGACACTTGTTAAAGGAAATGTTTCACCACGAGTGGTTTCTTCAGTCCTAATACAGAGATAACTAAGAACGAGTAAATATATAATGGCAGAAGTCAGGTGGTAAGCTGCGAAATAATAATAATAATACCGAATTTTTCCAACTTAAAATCATTGCTGCGAGTCCCGTCTTGGCTATTTATTTTTAGCAAGCTATTTACATCCCTTTATTTATTCTTGTTTTCCATTTATACATCTCAATCATATCCCCCCTAATTCTACGCCTTTGTAGAGAGTGCAGATTCAGGGCCCTCAGTCTATCCTCATAGGGAAGATTTCTGATACATGGGATCAACTGGTTAACAGTAATCTAAAACCAAGACAACAGTGCATAAGTGTTCGCAATAAAGCGAATAGAATCCTTGGCTTCATATCAAGGAACATAAATAACAGAAGTCCTCAGGTTGTTCAACTCTATATATCTTTGGTTAGGCCTCATTTAGGTTATGCTACACAGTTTTGGTCACCGTATTACAGAATGGATATAAATGCTCTGGAAAACGTACAAAAGAGGATGACAAAGTTGATCCCATGTATCAGAAATCTTCCCTATGAGGATAGACTAAGGGCCCTGAATCTGTACTCTCTAGAAAGGCGTAGAATTATGGGGGATATGACTGAGACGTATAAATGCAAAACAGGAATAAATAAAGGAATGTAAATAGCTTGCTAAAAATAAATAGCCAAAACGGGACTCGCAGCAATGGTTTTAAGTTTGAAAAAATTAGACTGAGGAAGGATATAGAAAAGCACTGGTTTGGTAACAGAGTTGTGGATGAGTGGAACAAACTCCCGAGTACCGTCATAGAAGCTAAGACGTTGTGTAGTTTTAAAAATAGGTTAGATAAATACATGAGTGGGTGTGGGTTGGTGTGAGTTGGACGTGACTAGCTTGTGCTACTAGGTCTGATGCCGTGCTCCTTCTTAAGTGAATGTGACCTGACCTGACTAGTTGGCTTAAGCTGGTGGGAGACTTGGACCTGCCTCGCATGGGCCAGTAGGCCTACTGCATTGTTCCTTCTTTATGTTATCAGTTTGAGGCCCATTGTTGTTCATAATTTACATTAATGACCTAGATAAAGGAATTGCAAGTGACAGCAAATTTGCTGACGATACAAAAATAGGCCGTATGATTCATTCTGAGGAGGATACCAGTGAACTCCAGGAGGATTTGGACAAATTAATGTCTTGGTTTGAAAAATGGCAGATGAAGTTCAATGTGGACATTGAAAATAACCCTCAAAGTCATAAACTAGGTGAAGTAGAGCTTGATCATACAGAATGTGAAAAAGACTTGGGAGTCATGGTAAGCAAGAATCTAAAGCCAAGACAACAGTGCCTGAGTGTGCACAATAAGGCTAACAGATTACTAGGATTTATTTAAAGAAGTATAATTAACAGAAGTCCAAAAGTTATTTTACAGCTCTATACATCACTAGTGAGGCCTCATTTGGATTATGCCGTTCAGTTTTGGTCTCCTTACTACAAGATGGATATAGACTCATTGGAGAACATAGAGAAGAATGACTAAAATGATTCATTGTATAAGGAATCTCTAGTATGAAGATAGACTTAGAGCCTTGAATCATTACTCTCTGGAGAGACGTATAACGAGAGGAGATATCGAAGTGTATAAGTGGATGGTGGGGATAAACAAAGGTGATAATAAAGTGGAATTAAAAGTACTGAGGATTTCGAACTGGGTAAGAACCAGAAATAACGGATTTAAGTTGGATAAATTTAGATTTAGAAAGGGCATAGGTAAGTACTGGTTTTCGAACGAGTTGTGGATATCAAAGTGGCATACAATACCGACAGGTTGGTAAGACATAGGCAACAGTTAGGTATCTCTATTCCGAAACGTTTCGCCTACGCAGTAGGTTTCTTCAGTCGAGTACAGAAAGTAGGCAGGAGCAGTAGAGATGTGAAGACGATGTAATCAGTCCATTATCCTTGAAGATGTAGATTTGAGGTTGTCAGTCCCTCAGCCTGGAGAACAATTCTGTTCCATAGTCTGAAACAATGTGAGGATCAAGCGACAGTGTAGAGACTTTTATACTGTCGGAAGATGAGGTGTAGACTAGTAGACAAATGTAATCACTGAGGTCACGTCCCTCTCAGATACAACCATTCTCTCCTGGCTGGCTTGGCTGGCTGGCTGGCTGGCTGGCTTGCTTGGCTGGCTTGCTTGGCTGGCTTGGCTGGCTTGGCTGGCTGGCTTGGCTGGCTGGCTTGGCTGGCTGGCTTGGCTGGCTGGCTTGGTTGGCTGGCTTGGTTGGCTGGCTGGCTTTCATAAGACGAGACCTAAGATTTACCTATCATCTCAAGTTCACGAGACAAGACCCGAGAGTTACCTATCTTCTCAAGTTCATGAGCTACAAGGATGTGATGAGGGATGTGTCAAGCCATGTTGAGCAATACTGAATCAATCATGACACTTTTCACTTGATTCCAACTTATCATACTGGAATACTGAAGCTCCCTCTCTCTCCCCCTTTCCCTCACATCTCTTTCTCCTGCCTCCCCACACATCCTTCTCTCCCTCTTCCCTCACATGTCTCTCTCCCCCTCCACTAATCCATCGCCCCCTCCCTCCACTCACATGCATCAATCAACAAACTACTGTATATCAATCAACACTGGTGCTCGTAAGAGAATTAGTCAATCACTAAGGGACATCCCATGACTGAACTAACCAATCAACAAAGGAAAATAAAACAAAGTGGTTGAATCGACCAATGAACATAGCTAGAAAATCACGTGGGAGAATCGGCCAATCAGAAAGGCAACTAGAAACTAC
Organism: Cherax quadricarinatus; assembly: GCF_038502225.1. NCBI lineage: Eukaryota > Metazoa > Arthropoda > Malacostraca > Decapoda > Parastacidae > Cherax > Cherax quadricarinatus. Next base: position 38,882,145 of record NC_091302.1, on the reverse strand, counting down.
GAGAGAACTGACCAATCACGTAGCAGCGCCGAGCGCCCAGTTAAGAGAATTAACCACTCAGGTTGCTGCGCAGAGCGCCCTATGACAGCACCAACCAATGAGCCTGCTGCGCAGAACGCTCCGTTAGAAACAGCCAACCAGCGAGCTGCGCAGAAGGCCCCACACCAGGTCAGTACCCAGGGAGTCCCACCTGAAAGTCCCGTGGTCCATAACAATCATCCTTCAGTGCATGACGCGCTACAATGAACACCAAAGAATATTCAAATACACTTGCCCCATGTGATTTATTTATATATATATATATATATATATATATATATATATATATATATATATATATAATAATCCTCATGGATACAAACTCAGAAAATTAATTGGTCTGAATATTTTGACCCACTGCTGGGGTCCTCTTCAGGTGTATATTTTGACTTCAGCAGGGATGGGGGGTCGAAATAGATGGATCAGTTAATTTTCCGAGTTTTTGTTTCCATGTGGGTTATTTACCTAAAAAGAAAACCAAAGTTTTTCTGTTTTAAATTTAGTAATGTATACAGGAGAAGGGGTTACTAGCTCCTTGCTCCCAGCATTTTCGTCACCTCTTGCGACACTCATGGCTTAAGGAGAAAGAATTCTGTTCCACTTCCCCATGGAAGTATATGCAAAGAAATGTAGCAGCCAGCATGATTCCAACTCAGATCAACTGCTCTCCACGAATGCAGCTAGTTTCCAATCTGACGCCTTAAGCCACTTAGCTACAGATGCCTCATAACGTTAGGTAGCTTGCTGGGCTGCAAGCCATTTTTCTCCTAACGCCGGGCACACCAGTGAGTCTCAGGCATGGTCTCCAGCTATTTCATTTTCTCCCTGTATGCTATGGCCTCACCAGTGATACTATATGAAAACACCTCGCAGAAACAAGTCAGTGCAGGAATATACAGAAAAAGATAGCGGTCGGCAGGATTCTTCAACACTGTGCTTGGTTGTCCACTGACTGAATAACAGACACAGTAAGTAACTAACCGACATGTCAAGGTATATTATACATGAAAATATGACACAAGACATTTTAAGCAAATCTTCAAAATTTTCCTGCAACAGATGAAATATATATCTAGATGTACACCTGTGAATCATTTAGCGACGTAGTTCCTAGACCGTCTACACGATAGTGGGATGCCGAATAATGTAGACTCTTCCATGGCCAATCTCAATTTCACCAGAAATCTCTTGTACCTTTCCTTATATAACACACATACACATACACACACAATTAGGTGAGTACGCGCGCGGGCACAAACACACACACACACACACACACACACGCTTTAGTAGGTAGATGTTCCATGCTGGGCTACATACTCCATGATGGTCTTCAGGTACGTTGTGTACAGTGTCTGGAAAAATAAACACAGAAGCAGTATAATGTGATCCTTTATTGACAACGTTTCGCCCACACAGTGGGCTTTATCAAGTCACAAACAGATCTGTTTCTTATCTGTTTGTGACTTGATACAGCCCACTGTGTGGGCGAAACATTGTCAATAGAGAATCACATTATACTGCTTCTGTGTTTATTTTTCCATTGTGTCGGTATTTTAAACCATTTATTTCCGTGTACAGTATATGAAATTCCTTTGGATTCATGATTTACAATGTTCACTTATGTGACAGAGGATGCAAAGAATATGTGAACCTTTGGTGATGTGTTTACAAAGGTTTTCCGCTCTTACCCAAGGCTGTTATGCCGTCTTAGGTCTAACTACAATTAATTTATACTCTTATATTTGTTTGGGCATAACTCCAGTAGCCAAGTGTCTAACCACCCCTTCTGCCTGTCCAAGTCTAACACCTCTCACCAGCTTTACATCATTATAAAATATGGATATACAAGACTCGATCCCCAATGGGAGATAATTAGCGAAAATTAGGAACAGCAGGGGCCCTAATACTGTTCCCTGAGGGATCTCACTCGATAAGCACTACCCCTTCAAAACACCACCTCCCTCACTCCTCACCTCTCATTACACAATCCCTCCCCACCTCACTTCTCACACCTGTCAAAATCTTGAGAGAGACAGAGACAGGGAGAGAGACAACAATTGGCAGGGTAGTGTGAACACATGCTGGTGCACCAGATGTCTCAACCACTCAGGGACACACAAACACAACGCCTCAACTCTAACCACAAATAATAACCAAGTTATTCTGCAACATCAAACACCTAACATTCCTCGCTCTAATAGCACTGAACCCGGAGGGGTCACGCAGCTCCTGGTAAATCCCAAGAGTAATAAGTTAAAATTATTTTCATAAATTATTATAATCAAAAAGAAGCGCTAAGCCACAAGGACTATACAGCTATTTTCATAAAAAGTTGAAAACTATCAGTGAATAAAAATTTCGCATGTAACGAGCAAAAGTTGCATGGAATTTCACGGACAACCGATAACATTACAGAGGCTAAACAAGGAAATTATTATTATTATTATTTAAATCAAGTGAAACGCTGAACCCGGGATGTATCTGTCTATATATACACACACACTGAGAGGTGTGCATTTCTCAGTACTATATACGGTACACTGGCATTAAAATATTTTTGGTTCTAATGCACAGGTCAAGTGCATTCATACGAGGCTTCTCCAACAGGCCTATTATTATAGTCATTGCAATCGTTAAACCCGTAAGGATCATGTAGCATCTGAGGAATTAAGTATGATTTAAAGAATGGGACGGTAGCTCCAATTCCTTCGACGAAGAACTCTTCATTAACATCAACCCCCCCCTCCCCCCACCCAGAAGAGCCGAGTTTGGTCGGTTTTAATATTTTTCATAAGTAGGAAACTGTAGTATGTATGCATTTATTATTATTATTCGGAAAGTGGTAAACCGGTATGGGGGACAACGGTGAGTGTGGTGTGGAGTATTACAGTAGACAAGGTGTTTGAAGCCAGGCGAGTGTGATCACCACGTCGGTCACTCCTATCATCCTCTCCTCCATACTCTCAACCTAACCTGTTCAACATTATCACCATCTCTTTCTCCTCTCCAACCACCCAAACTTGACACCAAATTTTTACCCCATTTTTACTTAAATTTGCTTCAACGCGGAAACTTTTCTCTATATTTCTTTGGAAGTTGGTGTAACGCGGTAAGAGGAAACCCACGTGTATACAAAGGAAAAACAGGTGAATTTGTATATTTCGATCTCTGCAGCGAAAGTAGGAAGATGAAGGTCTCAGACGGAGATGGAAATATACAGGTTAACTGTTCTCAACTTTGCTTGTAGGTTTCTTTCTACCATCGACTAGTGTTAATTAGATGCTCCATCACTGGTGTATTATGCATGCTAAGGCATCTTGAAGAGGTGGTGGGGCACACCTTACCGGCTCCATATACAACCCTAACCACCTTGAGAAGTCGATACATCACCTTGCTTTGCACACCTGTCAAATGTGATGGGTACCAAGTGCGACTACCTACCGCCGGGGACTTCTTGAATGACTGATGGGATAACTAACACATTGTGATAAGCATTTGACAGCTTGTCAGTCAAACACGATGGAACTTCTACAGTCTCAATACTGACTTCTCGTGAGTATATGGGGAAGGGGCGGGGATTGAAACAATGATATAATTAACGATGTACCTTATCTTTGATAAGTTTCGAGTGTTTTCATACTCACGGAGCCCTGCCATGGGTCAGGCTCGTCTGGTGCTAGCCTGGTCAATCAGGATGTTGCTGCTGGAGGCCCGCCGCCCCACATATTGATTACAGCCTGGTTTATCTCATACCAACAGACTTCTACACTTCTTTCAGCAGTGTTTCTGATATCTTCTGGCAAGATGTTGAATAATCTAGCTGCAGAGGTACGCCTAGATAGCTGTAGGCCTATATAGCTGTAATGGTAGGCATATGTAGCTGTAGTGTAACCTATACACTTGTAATGGTAGGCCTATGTAGTTGTAATGTTAACTATAGGCCTAATTAGTGGTAGTCCCAAGCGGCGTTAGAGCTAATCCTATGCAGTTAGTGGTAGGCCTATGGTATAATAGGCCTATATACTGTAATAAGATAATGTAGCCGCAATGATAGGCCTATAATTGTAGACCGTGGCTGTAATGGTAGGTTTGTAGCTGTAGTGGCAGGCCTATATAGTTGTCGTGGAAGGCCTAGGTAGCTGTATGTGATTTTTTTAACCTTCAATAATTAGGTTTTTCAAAAAAGCGACAATACCCCCATAAGAAACTTCAGTAACTTCAGAGTAAAACATCAATAATAAAGCTTCAGTAACTTCAGAATAAAACATCAGTAATAAAGCTACATAAGCAAATTTGCAGATGACACCAAAATAAGAAGTCCAATTCATTCTAATTAGGACATCAGAGCACCCCAGGAAGATTTGAACAGACTGATGCAGTGGTCGGAGAAGTGGCAGATGTAGTTTAATATAGACAAATGCAAATTTCTAAATGTTGGACTGGAAAATAACCATGCCACATATAAACTAAATAATGTAGATCTTAATTATTGATTTCGAAAAGAATTTAGGAGTTCTGGTTAGCAGTAATCTGAAACCAAGACAACAGTGCATAAATGTTCGCAATAAAGCGAATAGAATCCTTGGCTTCATATCAAGGAACATGAATAACATTAGTCCTCAAGTTGTTCAACTCTATATATCTTTGGTTAGATTTGGTTTAGATTATGTTGCACAGTTTTGGTCACCGTATTACAGAATAGATATAAATGCACTGGAAAACGTACAAAGGAGGATGACAAAGTTGATCCCATGTATCAGAAATCTTCCCTATGAGGATAGACTGAAGGCCCTGAATCTGTACTCTCTAGAAAGACGTAGAATTAGGGGGGATATGATTGTGTATAAATGGAAAACAGGAATAAATATAAGGGATGTAAATAGCGTGCTAAAAATATCTAGCCACGACAGGACTCGCAGCAATGGTTTTAAGTCTGAAAAATTCAGACTGAGGAAGGATATAGGAATGCATTGGTTTGATAATAGAATTGTGGATAAGTGGAATAAACTCCCGAGTACCGTCATAGAAGCTAAGACGTTGTGTAGTTTTAAAAATAGGTTAGACAGATACATGACTGAGTGTGGGTTGGTGTGAGTTGTAGATGAATGGTTCAAAGAACCGACATGTTAAATTAGACACATGTGCAACTCTTGGGTATCTTTATTGAGGAAACGTTTAGCCACACAGTGGCTTCATCAGTCCATACATAGGAGAAACTTGAAGAACAGGAGGAGAATGAGGTAATCAGTCCCTCAACCTTGAGTCGATGTGGTCTATCCATCAATCTTGAATAGAATCAAGATTGATGGACTGACCACATCGACTCAAGGTTGAGGGACTGATTACCTCATTCTCCTCCTGTTCTTCAAGTTTCTCCTATGTATGGACCGATGAAGCCACTGTGTGGCGAAACGTTTCCTCAATAAAGATACCCAAGAGTTGCACATGTGTCTAATTCGGTGTGAGTTGGACGTGACTATCTTGTGCTAGTAGGTCTGATGCCGTGCTCCTTCTTAAGTGGATGTGACCTGGACCTGGCTAGGTTGGGTCAATGGCATAAGCCGGTAAGTGACTTGGACCTGCCTCGCATGGACCAGTAGGCCTGCTGCAGTTCCTTCTTTATGTTATATAACGTCAGTGTTCCTTCTTTCTTATGTAACTTCAGAGTAAAGTATCTGTAACGTTAGCGTAAAACATCAGTAACGTAAGTGTAAAGTATGAGTAACGTTAGCGCAAAACTTCAGTAACATTAAATATCAGTAGCATCAGTAACGTTAGAGCAAAACTTCAGTAACGTCAACGTCAGTGTGATTTGCAACTGACTGGCTTTGGCCAGTAGCTTAGGCCGGTAGACAGCTTTGACCTGCCTAGCATGGGCCAGTAGGTCTGTTGTAGTGCTCTTACCTGATGTTCTTGTAAAACATCAGTAACGTTAGTGTAAATTACCAGTAACGTCATGGTAAATTATCAGTAACATCAGAGTAAAACATTAGTTACATCAGTATAAAACGTCGGCAACGTCAGTGTAAAGCATCAGCAACGCCAGTGCAAAACTTCAGCAATGTTAGTGCAAAACATCAGCAAAGTTAGTGAAAAGACATCAACAATGTTAGTGAAAAGACATCAACAATGTTAGTGAAAAGACATCAACAATGTTAGTGAAAAGACATCAGCAACGTTAGTCCAAAACATCACCAAGGTAACGGCTTGACAAAGCTCCTGGAGAGCGAAACGTTGCCACAATAAAAATGCCACATTAGTTGCACTTGTGTCCGTTTACTTTACATCACCAACGTTGAAGATTGATCACTTATGCATTATATGGGAATCTTTAGTGAGGAAACGTTTCGCCACATAGTGGCTTCATCAGTCCAATACAAAGCAGAAAGGTGTAAGGAGAGGAGTTTGAGGTAATCAGTCCCTCAGTCTGGAGTCCAACCTTTGGACGAAGACCTACTTCGACTAGTGGATGGTACCACTATGACCCCGCCTCCTCCTGCTTCGCCTCACCTGACTACAGTATATAAGCCACGTCTACGGCCCTATGCTGTACATTCTACAAGATTGATGGACTGAACACATCGACTCCAGGCTTAGGGACTGATTACCTCAAACTCCTCTCCTTACACCTTTCTGCTTTGTATTGGACTGATGAAGCCACTGTGTGGCGGAACGTTTCCTCACTAAAGATTCCCATATGTTGCATAAGTGTCTCAATCTTCAACTTGTCGGTTTTCATAACCATTCATCATATCACTAACGTTATTGCAAAACATTAACATCATTGCAAAAATCACCAACGTTAGTACCAAACATCAGTAACGTCAGTACAAAACATCAGCAACGTTAGTACAAAACATCAACAATATTAGTGCAAAACTCAGCAATATCAGCACAAAACATCAGTAACCTCAGGAGTACCTCAGCATAAAAACTTGCATACAACAAAAACTATAACATACCGTTAAGGACTTGCGTGAGCCTAGTGTTAAGAATAACTTTATTTAAGTCAAGACTTTAAACATCCTAAATGTGCACAATGGTCCCAGTAAGAGTATGATTGTTATAGTCATGCACTGGTGTCAAGTCATGCAGATTTAACTACGATAACCCATGAAAATTAAACATTTAGTGTTTAGACTTACCTGGAAGTGTTAAGCCTGTACCTGTCATGCCTCGCCTGGGAAAATGGAAGATAATCAAGTTTGATACAAGGAAGGGTAAGCTCTACTACCTTGGATCACGAGTTGTTCACCGGCATGCAGGCAATTGAAGGGCTGGACTTAAAAAATAAAATGTGACTTACCCTGTTAGATTCAAGAGCCTCTGCAGAGTGCTCCTCCCGCTGACGGAAACAATTGGTGCATTTACTCTTGTTGAAGATGTTGGGTTGAAATTTCCTGCAGTCAGACTTGTAATTCGACATCTTGACTTACATACACTTTATGTAGTGTGTTCACGCGGTTTCTTCTACTTATTATATAGTTGGTGGGTGGAGGGTCGTCCCTTGAGACCCCGTCACAGGAATAACTTAAAACATTCCTGTGTGACGGAGGGAAGGGTTGTCTAGCGCCTCCCACAACTAACCCTCGCTAGTTACACACAACACTTCAACATCCACCAAATTTCATTACCTTTTCTCTTTTTTTTTTTTTGTACACTGTTCTTACGATGCCTACCGCGTTCGTTCATATACACTCCAGGCGTAAATTTCTAAGAGCTAATTAACTACAAAAAAGCACTTGACGGGTATAAGTATAGCAAAGTAGAATTTAACACAACAAAATCACGTAGATTTTGTGTGAAAACTCGGTGTTGTCACCTCACATGCCTGTACACTTGTGAACTCTTGTGTTATTAAGGCAGCTCCCGCGGCCCCACACCACCAGCCTCACACCACACACTACATTACTACTACGTTTTCTCTTACATTTGTCGCTTAAAGCCTCTTCTTTTCTCTCTTATTATCACTAACTGATACCATTCTACGTACTTATTTGAACAAAACCATGCTATATTATTATCCTAGTACAATAAACAAGGTTCAGAAGATATAAAATTCATCAGAAGCAACTCTCCTGAGCTCGACCGCACTACCACCCTCCCCACAAGAAATTAGTGCTGCTCACCTTTACTACTTACAACCTATTAATAAAGCGTAGCGAATTTCCTGTATAAAATCCATTGCCTATTTCCATTTACTACAAGTCAAAGTACGCACCCTTATACAGGTGGCGTTCGTTAATCGCTGTTTAAAAGTTTCTTAAGAGTTGGGGCAGGTATTTATTCATCCGCGTTAAGTTCTTGAAATCTCTGACCAGATGTAATACAAGAAATACTACGAACTAACTACTAATTCACATATTTAGGTTTTAATACTTTGCATATATTCAATAACCAGTGAAGCGTGATTACGTATAGGAAATAATTCAATGCATCAATAACTTTAGCACATATTAAGACTCATAAAGTGTAGCTTGGCATCTAAGTTATCTAGTGACAGGTAGATGTATAACTTACAGCCTCAGGATAGGCGGATGTGTGTTTGTCAGGTGTTCATGTTAGGCTCTTACTGCCTGCCTAGGAACGCATATCCACTGATAAATCTCAATGAACCCAGCCCTCCAGTCGTGTTTCAGGATTGTGTTAGCCCTGCAGACAGTTCTCAAGGAAGATGAATGTGGAAGGGCCGATGTCTTAGCCCTACCCTCAAAATTGTACATGAATGGTATACAATACCGGCAAGATGAAAATTAGACACATGTACAACATCTGGGTATCTTTACTGTAGATGTCTACAATAAAGATACACAGATGTTGTACGTGTGTCTAATTTTCACCTACCCTCATAGGCCTAGCCTGACTGCGGCCTAAACCGCTGAATGGGTTGGGCTCGGGTACCTATACACACGTGCATACACACACGTACACCAACCACACCTACATGCTGCCTCCATACAAGTGTTTGAGCATAAATATAACCACGCTAATCTTGGTGGACTTAGGTACAAATAAGCAACACTGACATGTTTGTGGTATGCTTGGTTTTTATTCTGCATAATTTACCACCAATGTTCAGCTGGTTTATAAGTTTTAAAGTTTATTGACGTCACCTTGTATAGAAACCAAGTTTCTTCTTTTTATTATTAAGATAATTCACGTCAAGCAATACTTAAGTAGGCCCAAGAGCCAGAGCTCAACCCAGGCAACTCAAACAGACTCTTAACGTGCACACAAAACAGAATTATGCGGCTTATGGCATTTTAAGTAAAAGGACACAAATGCAACTAATATGACATTTTATTGTGGCAACGTTTCGCTCTTCAGGAGCTTTATCAAACCGTTACAAACGACATTTTATTGAAAAAACATTTCGCCCACCGTCCCAGGTCTTAAATGCCATAAACCTCATATCTTACTAGTATACTTGTAGGTATGTACAATAATACTACTGATATGCCTATCGTATTTGTTTTTAAATTAGAGCAGCGTAAGTTAGAGCCCACAAATTATTTAAATAAATACATTACGATATAATACAATAAGATGAGATAAATGGTTTAAAACCGACAAGTTGAAGATTAAGACACTTATGCAACATATGGGAATCTTTGTTGAAGAAACGTTTCGCCACACAGTGGCTTCATCAGTCCAATACAAAGTAGAAATGGGTAAGGAGAGGAGGAGATTGAGGTAATCAGTCCCTCAGCCTGGAATCGATGTGTTCAGTCCATCACTCTTGTAGGAAGTACAGCATAGGTATGTATGTATAATGTTTGCCAAGACCGGAGTCCTGGCACGTGTCTTAATCTTGTGATGACCCGTCTCTGGCTGGAGAAAGGTTTCTGCAATGTTGCAACGTATGCTGCTCAAGCACTGTTCTGGTCGTTCATCTGGTGCGTCTCATAAGCGACAACACCGTATGTACTTCTAACTGTGGACACTAGCGAGGAGGAGGATATGTCGTTATCACGGGCAACAGCTTGTCTATTTCGTTGACTCCATGGTATACTAGTGTAGCCGCAATCCTCTCTGGGTCTTCTTCGGAAGGGGACGTTAGTGCTAGTTGCCTGCGGAGTGTCTCAGTAGCTCAGTGTTCAGTGGTCAGTCGTCACGTGAGGTCACAGACCCTGAGCTGCTTTGGGGATTAGCGTGGACGGTTACAAAGCATGGCTTGCTTCTGCAGTGTTTTAAAAACTGAGGTTGGAGAGTTGAAGGAGGAGGTCTTGCTTCTCCAGGAGGAGATTAGGAGGCTGAAGGTCCACCTCAATGGGCCTGGGAGAGAGTGTGAGGTGGTTGGAGATGTGGGGAATGAGGCTTCTAGCAGTGAGGTGCAGTCTGTCTCTCACTGTGAGGAGGCTGTAGGTGGGGAGGTAGCAACGGCTACCAGCAGTGAGGTGCAGCCCAGCACCTGCTACAAGTGGCGAGTTGTTCACAGTAATGGGAGGCGCATCAGAGTAAGGAAAGTTAAGAGTGAAGATCTGAAGGTAGGAAATCGCTTCTCTGTTCTCCAGGATGAATGTACTTCAGTGGCCAGTGAAGGTAAGGGTACTACTGCCCCTGCTAATGAAGGTAAGCGCATTCTTGTGGTTGGTGACTCTCAGGTAAGATATGTTGACCGTGCTTTTTGTAATAGGAATAAGAAGATGAGAGATAGAGTGTGCTTCCCTGGAGCTGGTGTTGGGGACATTGTCAACAGGCTGGATAATATCATGTCAGGTAATGGGAACAAGCCCATTATCTGTCTCAGTGCTGGTGGAAATGATATTGGGAAGGGTAGGAGAGAAGAGCTGCTAGATAAGTACAGGTCAGCTATAGATTTCATTAAGTCTAAGGGAGGGATCCCAATCATATGTAGCATCTTGCCTAGAAGGGGAGTAGGAAATGAATGGTTGTCTAGGGCAATTGGTGTAAATTGCTGGCTAGACAGATACTGCAAGGAACTTGCAATCCCATTCATTGACAACTGGAACAACTTTTATGGCAAACATGATATGTATGCAAGGGATGGGGTACATCTCTCTGGGGCAGGGGTGGTAGCACTTGCAGACTCGATTGAGAAGGCCATTGGTGAAATGCCTATGATTTTAAACTGATGGAAGATAGAGGTATGGGTGTGTGGGGGAAACAAGCAGGTTGCAACACTAGGGTTGGAAACAGTAAATGTATAAAAGGCATTCAGCATGAAGTTATAAATAAAGACAATAGAACAGGTCAGCAAACAAAGGGGGACAGCAGAGGGCAGCAAGGGACTAGCTCCCTTAAGGTTTACTATACTAATAGCAGGAGTGTTAGAAATAAGATAGATGAGCTAAGATTAATTGCAAGTGCAGGAAACATAGATATTATTGCTATAACAGAGACCTGGCTCAATCTGAAAGATAGAGAGATGCCCTCTGAATGTCACATACAAGGCTATAAATTATTCCACACTGACAGGGTCAACAGGAAAGGTGGTGGAGTAGCGATGTATGTCAGAGACAATTTAAATTGTTGTGTTAGACAAGATATTAAATTAGAAGCGTCAGCCACTGAATCTGTTTGGTTACAGCTTCTCGAGGGCCGAGAAAAACTAATTTTGGGTGTGATTTACAGGGCCCCAAATCTTGATAGGGAGTGCAGTAAACTTCTATGGGACGAAATTCGTAAGGCATCTACATACGAAAATGTTGTGCTAATGTGAGATTTCAACTATAGACAGATTGACTGGAGCAATTTGACAGGAAATTTAGAGTCGGGTGACTTTCTTGATACGATCCAGGATTGTTTTTTAAAACAGTTTGTGACAGAGCCAACTAGGGGAAATAACCTCCTTGACTTGGTTCTTGCCAGTAGGGAAACACTAATTAATAATCTTGAGGTTAATGATGAGCTTGGGGAGAGTGATCACAAATCACTCAGTTTTAACATATCATGGAATTCCCCTAATAATGGCAATCAAGTCTCCGTCCCTGACTTTCGCTTGGCTGATTTCATAGGACTGAAAAATTACTTAGGTGGGCTGAACTGGAATGACCTGACTAAGGGTCAGGTAGGTGGTGATGGTTGCCGATATGATGCTTTCCAGGGCATAGTTCTAGCTGCTCAGTCAAATTATGTTCCAAATAGGGAAATCAGATCAAACAAAAATGATCCTAAATGGATGAACAATAGATTAAAATATCTGATTGGTCAAAAGAGAGGCATATATAGGCAAATCAAAAGAGGAGAGGGGCAATTAAGAAATCGATATATTCAGTTAAAGAGAGAAATAAAAAAGGGAATTAGAAAAGCAAAAAGAGATTATGAGGTTAAAGTTGCAAGAGAATCGAAGACTAACCCAAAAGGATTCTTTCAGGTATACAGAAGTAAGATCAGGGACAAGATAGGCCCACTCAAAAGTTCCTCGGGTCAGCTCACTGACAGTGATAAGGAAATGTGTAGAATTTTTAACACATACTTCCTCTCAGTTTTTACACAGGAGGATACCAGCGATATTCCAGTAATGATAAATTATGTAGAACAGGACGATAATAAACTGTGCACTATTAGGGTCACAAGTGACATGGTCCTTAGGCAAATAGATAAATTAAAACCTAACAAATCCCCAGGCCCTGATGAACTGTATGCAAGGGTTCTAAAGGAATGTAAAGAGGAGCTTAGCACACCTTTGGCTAATCTTTTCAACATATCACTACAAACTGGCATGGTGCCAGATAAGTGGAAAATGGCAAATGTGATACCTATTTTCAAAACAGGTGACAGGTCCTTAGCTTCGAACTATAGACCAATAAGCCTAACCTCCATAGTGGGAAAATTTATGGAATCAATAATTGCCGAGGCAGTTCGTAGCCACCTTGAAAAGCATAAATTAATCAACGAATCTCAGCATGGTTTTACAAAGGGGCGTTCCTGCCTTACGAATTTATTAACTTTTTTCACTAAGGTATTTGAGGAGGTAGATCATGGTAATGAATATGATATTGTGTATATGGACTTCAGTAAGGCTTTTGACAGGGTCCCACATCAGAGACTATTGAGGAAAATTAAAGCACATGGAATAGGAGGAGAAATTTTTTCCTGGATAGAGGCATGGTTGACAAATAGGCAGCAGAGAGTTTGCATAAATGGGGAGAAATCTGAGTGGGGAAGCGTCACGAGCGGTGTTCCACAGGGGTCAGTGTTGGGCCCCCTGCTGTTCACAATCTACATAAACGACATAGATGAGGGCATAAAGAGCGACATCGGCAAGTTTGCCGACGACACCAAAATAGGCCGTCGAATTCATTCTGACGAGGACATTCGAGCACTCCAGGAAGATTTGAATAGACTGATGCAGTGGTCGGAGAAGTGGCAGATGCAGTTTAATATAGACAAATGCAAAGTTCTAAATGTTGGACAGGACAATAACCATGCCACATATAAACTAAATAATGTAGATCTTAATATTACGGATTGCGAAAAAGATTTAGGAGTTCTGGTTAGCAGTAATCTGAAACCAAGACAACAGTGCATAAGTGTTCGCAATAAAGCTAATAGAATCCTTGGCTTCATATCAAGAAGCATAAATAATAGGAGTCCTCAGGTTGTTCTTCAACTCTATACATCCTTGGTTAGGCCTCATTTAGATTATGCTGCACAGTTTTGGTCACCATATTACAGAATGGATATAAATTCTCTGGAAAATGTACAAAGGAGGATGACAAAGATGATCCCATGTATCAGAAACCTTCCCTATGAGGATAGACTAAGGGCCCTGGAACTGCACTCTCTAGAAAGACGTAGAATTAGGGGGGATATGATTGAGGTGTATAAGTGGAAGACAGGAATAAATAAAGGGGATGTAAATAGTGTGCTGAAAATATCTAGCCTAGACAGGACTCGCAGCAATGGTTTTAAGTTGGAAAAATTCAGATTCAGGAAGGATATAGGAAAGTACTGGTTTGGTAATAGAGTTGTGGATGAGTGGAACAAACTCCCAAGTACCGTTATAGAGGCCAGAACGTTGTGTAGCTTTAAAAATAGGTTGGATAAATACATGAGTAGATGTGGGTGGGTGTGAGTTAGACCTGATAGCTTGTGCTACCAGGTCGGTTGCCGTGTTCCCCCCTTAAGTCAATGTGACCTGACCTGACTAGGTTGGGTGCATTGGCATAAGCCGGTAGGAGACTTGGACCTGCCTCGCATGGGCCAGTAGGCCTTCTGCAGTGTTCCTTCGTTCTTATGTTCTTATGTTCTTATGTGAGGAGTAGTCCGTGAAGGGAGTTAGATCTTGTGTCATGGTTGTCAAAATCCGTCTTCTTAGTGAGGTACCTTGCTGCCGGTGCAGAATCGTGGCTACTTTGCAGGCGTTTATGTATCTTACTCTGTCAGCCAGGGAAGGAAGCCGGGCCTCAGATCTGAGACATACTGTGTTGGTCCAGATGGGGGCCCCAAGCATAGTTCTTTTCGCCTGGTTTTGTACAACCTCCACCCTTTGCCTGCTCTGCGGGAAGAGATGAGTTAACGCTGGTGCACCGTAGTCAATGAGCGATCGTATAGCTTGTATATAGTACAAACGAAGTACATCTTTGCTTGCCCCTGCATGGCTCTCATGGCGTTGAGTCTGAGTAGAGCACGGGATCTGACATACTCGGCCTGTTTCTGAAAGGTCAGCTTTTTTATCAATGTAGATTAGGTAATGGCTTGATAAAGCCATTACCTAATCAATGTAGGTAATGGCTTGATAAAGCTCCTGGAGAGCGAAACGTTGCCACAATAAAAAGTCACATTAGTTGCACTTGTGTCCTTTTACTTTACATACTGTCGGTAATTCTACCAACTTTATTACAAACGTAGGCCTGTTGGCCTACTGCAGGACACTTATGTAGGCCAACAGGCCTACATAAGTATTTTTTCCACGACTATATGGGATCTTCAACACTTGTCCAATCTTTGGACAAAGACCTACTTACACTAGTGGATGGTTCTACTGTGATCCCGCCTCCTCCTGCTTCGATTCACCTGACTGCAGTACATATGCCACTTCTCCGGCCCTATACTGTACTTCCTACAAGAGTGATGGACTGAACATATCGATTCCATGCTGAGGGACTGATTACCTCAACTCCTCCTCTCCTTATACCTTCCTGCTTTCTATTAGACTGAAGCCACTGTGTGGCGAAACATTTCTTCAATAAAGATTTCCATATGTTGCACAAGTGTCTCAATTCTTCATATAGTAGGTCTACTGGACCATGGCAAGAAAACATTTTATTGGGTTATCCAAGGTTAAATTTACATAATGTAAGTTTTGTGCCCATAACATCTGCGTGCCAAAACCATCGTAAAAAAATAGTATATTTACCCAAATTATTATTACTTTCATGGGAAAGCACTAAACGCGTAGGGGTCTAGCAGCGCCTATGGAAGGAATGAGTCGTTCAGATTTGACCCAAAGAAGAGCAGACCCGTTTCCTTGGATTAAGAGCCCCTCACCGGAATCAAGGAATTGTTGAAAATTATATAAAATACCAACAAGTTGAAGACTGACACATCAGCAACAGTTGGGTATCTTTATTAAGGAAACATTTCGCCACACAGTGGCTTCATCAGTCCTATACAAAGAAAAATGGTGAAGATCAGGAGCTTGACATAATCAGTCCCTCAGCCTGGAGTCGATGTAATCAGTCCATCAATCTTGAAACGAAAACAGCATATGCGCGAATAGGTGGCTTATATACTGTATTATTGTTGGTAGAATTACCAAAACGTTGCCAAAATAAAATGTCACATAAGTTGCACTTGTGTCCTTTTACTTGGCTTATATACTGTAGGCAGGTAAGGTGAAGCAGACGTAGGCCATATCATAATGGGCAAATCCACATGTGAAAGTTGGCCATGCCTATATGTTAGGCATGAAACGTTTCGCCTACTCAGTAGGCTTCTTCAGTCAAATACTGTTTATATCTTTATTTCACTATTATTACACCCGCTCCCTCTGTATTTGACTGAAGAAGCCTACTGTGTACGCTAAACGTTTCATCAATAAAGATACCCAACCGGGAATCAGGAAAGTTTTCACACGCGGGGGGAAGGTGGATGCTTGAAGTACAGGTCCCACGCACACTCAACCGTGTACTTGTCTAACTTATTTTTACAGGTACCCAAAGTGCTCACTTCGATGAATACTTTAGGTAGCTTTAACAACAAAAACAAATAAAGCATAACAATAAATGAACAGAACAAAACCTGGAGATGCGGGGTATCGATCCCCGTACCTCTCACATGCTAAGCGAGCGCTCTACCATCTGAGCTACATCCCCACACGACGGTCCTTTTACCAAAGGTATATAATAACAAGATGATAAATAAGATATATTTAAAAAACTAGACACATGTACAATATATATGATAAATGGTTTAAAACCGGCAAGTTGAAGAACGAGACACTTACGCAACATATGACACTTATGTTGCATAAGTATTCTCATTCTTCAACACCTACAATGTATGTTTAATACCTGAGCATCTTTATTTAAAAGACGTTTCGCCCATCAGTATAAACAGAGCATATTTATCTCGTGCTTAGCGGACGGGATAAGATAAGGTAAGATTTCGTTTAGTCACTGTCTGACTTTTTTGGGTTATCCTAGGTTCTCTACACATATGCTGTTATGTATCATAATCTATGTAACTGTATTTGTGTATACCTGAATAAACTTTCTTAGAAACGCTGTGCGTCATCGAGGACTGTCTTATTTCCATTGGGGTCCTCAATCTTGTGCCCCAGGATGCGACCCACACCAGTCGACTAACACCCAGGTACCATACCCCGGCCGTTTCCATCTCGCCGGGAATCGAACCCGGGCCCTCCGCGTGTAGAGCGAGAGCTTTGCTGACCAGGCCATGGGGCCACCTCATGCCTCCTCTACTCCATGAACTGATCGACCCACACAGGTTTAGCTCTTCCCATAACAATAAAAAATACAACAACCAGTGGCGTCGCTAGGGTTGGTGTCACCCGGGGCGGAATCTTTGGTGTCACCCCATGAAATCCAAGGGCGGGGTGATGGGGGGTAGTAAACTCCAGTTACGTCACTACTGCATGACCAATGGCTAATGTTTAGCAATGAGAACGTTCAAGGGCCATAAACCGAACAGGAGAATACTTCTCAACTTTATTAATGATAAAATAAATAATAGTAATATTGAGGAAACAACTCAAAAACCACTTTAAGTACAGACAACAGATCCTACATTTATTCATCTTCAACAATGCAAAAAAAAAAGAACTTGAAAAATAAAGAAAAACATTGCAATATCAGAGAAACACTAGTTCCGATTTGACCTTGAGTACAGGTAACATCTCAGTGAATCTGA
The DNA here is from genome assembly GCF_038502225.1 of Cherax quadricarinatus. Classification (NCBI taxonomy): domain Eukaryota; kingdom Metazoa; phylum Arthropoda; class Malacostraca; order Decapoda; family Parastacidae; genus Cherax; species Cherax quadricarinatus. The sequence goes on along the minus strand of NC_091302.1, from coordinate 38,864,763 downwards.
CCTTATATTTGACCTTGAGTACAGGTAACATCTCAGTGAATCTGACCTTACATTTGACCTTGAGTACAGGTAACATCTCAGTGAATCTGACCTTACATTTGACCTTGAGTACAGGTAACATCTCAGTGAATCTGACCTTACATTTGACCTTGAGTACAGGTAACATCTCAGTGAATCTGACCTTACATTTGACCTTGAGTACAGGTAACATCTCAGTGAATCTGACCTTACATTTGACCTTGAGTACAGGTAACATCTCAGTGAATCTGATCTTACATTTGACCTTGAGTACAGGTAACATCTCAGTAAATCTGATCTTACATTTGACCTTGAGTACAGGTAACATCTCAGTGAATCTGACCTTACATTTGACCTTGAGTACAGGTAACATCTCAGTGAATCTGACCTTACATTTGACCTTGAGTACAGGTAACATCTCAGTGAATCTGACCTTACATTTGACCTTGAGTACAGGTAACATCTCAGTGAATCTGACCTTACATTTGACCTTGAGTACAGGTAACATCTCAGTGAATCTGACCTTGAGTACAGGTAACATCTCAGTAAATCTGATCTTACATTTGACCTTGAGTACAGGTAACATCTCAGTGAATCTGACCTTACATTTGACCTTGAGTACAGGTAACATCTCAGTGAATCTGATCCTGTAAAATCATCTATCACATCATCAAAATCAATGATTTCCCCTTTATAGGCCTATTTGTACTCTGTAGTTATATAATAGGCTATATAGAAACGAAGGATTTTTCTCTTATGTTGGTTCAGCACTGTTTTGTGCATTAGTGTCACCTTCTTTAGAGGCTCTATAGTGTCACCCCCTAAATGGTGTCACCCGGGGCAGTCCCCCCCCCACCCTTACGACGACATTGACAACAACAGAAGGTATTTGAGGCCTGGCCACTTACTGTAGATGCTGCAAAACTGTGTCGACTTCTGGAGTACCAGAGGTGGCACTAAAATTTCTTTACTGGGGAGGCATAGTAGTGGCTATCATGTCGGATGGTAGGGAGGGCTTGGGGACTCTTGTGTTTACAGAACAAGTACTCTGTTTTCTCCCCCTTAAAGTGTATACTTCACTCGCACTTTAGACCGAGAAAACAACTGTCCAGATCAAAAAAAGAACAATAACTGCATGAAAACACATCAATGCATATTTTATCAAAATAATGATGTTCACCTTAGACAAACAAAAACAAACTTTTATTTCTTTCTGCAGTATACAAAATGTAGTTTACATGTAATATATATATATATATATATATATATATATATATATATATATATATATATATATATATATATATATTAACAAGTTGGCCGTCTCCCACCGAGGCAGGGTCACCCAAAAAGAAAGAAAATCCCCAAAAGAAAAATACTTTCATCATTCAACACTTTCACCTCACTCACACATAATCACTGTTTTTGCAGAGGTGCTCAGAACACAACAGTTTAGAAGCATATACGTATAAAGATATACAGCATATCCCTCCAAACTGCCAATATCCCAAACCCCTCCTTTTTAAAGTGCAGGCATTGTACTTCCCATTTCCAGTACTCAAGTTCCAAGTCCGGCTATATAAAAATAACCGGTTTCACTGAATATATATATATATATATATATATATATATATATATATATATATATATATATATATATATATATATATATATATATATATATATATATATAGATAATAATATATTCCTTACACAGACGGATGATAGTATGACCCTATTTTTTTTCCTCTCAAGAATACGCCACACTTGAAGCTAACATGCAAATTTTCCTCTTCGATAGAGCTAACTACCATCTCCAGAATATAAGGTTTCTCTTGAAATAAAGCATAGTGAAGATTTAATGCTGATGAACCTTTTTAATATGCTACATGGGTTTGAAAGCTGCCTCTTTAATTCGTTGACTAACGTGTATTTGACAGGAAAATAAGCATGTATACAGAATTCATGAGAAAGAGCCATATTCTGACGATCTCTTAAGTTGAGAATCAACAAGAGCTTTGTTGCATTTTTTTCTTGTTGCACATCAGTGCCAGGCGCTGCACACAAATGAGCTGCACCTTACAAGGTACTCTGCCACGAGTTTTCACAGCGTTTTTCCTGAATGTCAGACAGGAATGATTTAACAGGATCCACAGCAGAAGCTAGCTGGAAGTGAAAGGACTAAAGGTGGTCAGACAGTGACTTAGTGATTTGGAGTAAAACCGTCATCACTAATGTCCACTCGGGTTACAGAAATTGCTGATAATGTTAATTTGACAGAAGAGCAAGCAGTGTCCTGATAGGACCATCTGGGTTTGATATCCTCTTTAATTTTCTCGGCTGTTTTGAAACATTAAGCTTCCGCTGTCTTTCATAAACATGTTGTGTACAGCTGATTCAGGAAAAAAAAGTTGCACAACTTCTTGACTGTGGCAAAGAAGTCGGCCACTGTCTGGGTGAAAGCAGTCTCACTACGATCCCAATTCTCCTGACTAAATTGGCGACAGGCAGAGCAATATATTAAAACCTGCACAACTGAATATTTCAGCCAAGAGTTCAGATCATACCTGTTGTTAAATGATCTAATTTGTGCATCATACACACGTAAGGAATACATTTTTTTAGAACGGGTCAGCGTGAGCCATCATCTGGGAACTTAGTTTAGATATCCTTATTATGTACCCTATATCCATCGTGTGGGTGATAGTCAAAAGATCAGAGGCATATAAAGGGCCTAGAGACTGGGGATCAAAGTTCTGATAGCCAAACAAGTTACATGATTATGAACTATTACATGTTTATATCTGGTTACAATCGCAATGATTTATTTATGTTTACCTGGAGAGAGTTCCGGGGGTCAACGCCCCCGCGGCCTGGCCTGTGACCAGGCCTCCTGGTGGATCAGAGCCTGATCAACCAGGCTGTTACTGCTGGCTGCACGCAAACCAACGTAGGAGCCACAGCCCGACTGGTCAGGTACCGACTTTAGGTACTTGTCCAGTGCCAGCTTGAAGACTGCCAGGGGTCTGTTGGTAATCCCCCTTATGTATGCTGGGAGGCAGTTGAACAGTCTCGGGCCCCTGACACTTATTGTATGGTCTCTTAACGTGCTAGTGACACCCCTGCTTTTCATTGGGGGGATGTTGCATCGTCTGCCAAGTCTTTTGCTTTCGTAGTGAGTGATTTTCGTGTGCAAGTTCGGTACTAGTCCCTCTAGGATTTTCCAGGTGTATATAATCATGTATCTCTCCCGCCTGCATTCCAGGGAATACAGGTTTAGGAACCTCAAGCGCTCCCAGTAACTGAGGTGTTTTATCTCCGTTATGCGTGCCGTGAAAGTTCTCTGTACATTTTCTAGGTCGGCAATTTCACCTGCCTTGAAAGGTGCTGTTAGTGTGCAGCAATATTCCAGCCTAGATAAAACAAGTGACCTGAAGAGTGTCATCATGGGCTTGGCATCCCTAGTTTTGAAGGTTCTCATTATCTATCCTCTCATTTTTCTAGCAGCTGCGATTGATACAATGTTATGGTCCTTGAAGGTGAGATCCTCCCACATGATCACTCCCAGGTCTTTGACGTTGGTGTTTCGCTCTATTTTGTGGCCAGAATTTGTTTTGTACTCTGATGAAGATTTAATTTCCTCGTGTTTACCATATCTGAGTAATTGAAATTTCTCATCGTTGAACTTCATATTGTTTTCTGCAGCCCACTGAAAGATTTGGTTGATGTCTGCCTGGAGCCTTGCAGTGTCTACAATGGAAGACACTGTCATGCAGATTCTGGTGTCATCTGCAAAGGAAGACACGGTGCTGTGGCTGACATCCTTGTCTATGTCAGATATGAGGATGAGGAACAAGATGGGAGCGAGTACTGTGCCTTGTGGAACAGAGCTTTTCACCGTAGTTGCCTCGGACTTTACTCTGTTGACTATTACTCTTTGTGAGGAAATTATAGATCCATCTACCAACTTTACATTTTAGCAAGGTGTGGAAAATGGTTTATATCTGCAGATCTAGGAGCTGATCAATATAGTGACTGTCTCCTTCGCTACTGCACATACTACTGGATGACAGAGCATTTTTTTGCATCCTCTTTTGGTGCTCTCTTGCTTGGAATTAAAAAGTGATTAAATTTGACTGAAAATGGTACTTTAACAAATAGTTCTGAAATATTTTACACAATCACACTTATCCAGTAAGAAATAATTACAAAACTCCTACTATAACACATTTGTTTACCTGATACTTGAGGGATGCCATCTTCTGTTATTGTGTCATTTGTCACTACCGAACAGAGATTATCAGGTAAGGGGAAAGTGGGGAATGGGTAACTGGCGAAGAGCCCTGGAGAGCAGTGTCTCAGTGGTAGAAACTACCAGGGCTTAACCCAGCAGCAGAGCGTTGATAGCAATAGACGAGGACAGTTAGTTAGTTCAATATCTTTATTATGCAGCCCATGCCCATTCTGTGGGCGGTAGTCAAAAGATTACAGAGGCACATAATGGGTCCAGGGACTGGACCCAAAAGTTATGATAGCTGAATTAGTTACAAAGGTAATGAACTCCAGGTAGATCTGGTCACAATCATGACAAGTTACAAAGGAAATGAATCATCTACACTCCTATACATGGTTACAATCATAAACAAATTACAAAGTAATGAGCCACTGACACATCCACACCCGGTCACAATTGTGAAGAGTTTTTTTTTTTTTATTATTATCACACTGGCCGATTCCCACCAAGGCAGGGTGGCCCGAAAAAGAAAAACTTTCACCATCATTTACTCCATCACTGTCTTGCCAGAAGGGTGCTTTACACTACAGTTTTTAAACTGCAACATTAACACCCCTCCTTCAGAGTGCAGGCACTGTACTTCCCATCTCCAGGACTCAAGTCCGGCCTGCCGGTTTCCCTGAACCCCTTCATAAATGTTACTTTGCTCACACTCCAACAGCACGTCAAGTATTAAAAACCATTTGTCTCCATTCACTCCTATCAAACACGCTCACGCATGCCTGCTGGAAGTCCAAGCCCCTCGCACACAAAACCTCCTTTACCCCCTCCCTCCAACCTTTCCTAGGCCGACCCCTACCCCGCCTTCCTTCCACTACAGACTGATACACTCTTGAAGTTACTCTGTTTCGCTCCATTCTCTCCACATGTCCGAACCACCTCAACAACCCTTCCTCAGCCCTCTGGACAACAGTTTTGGTAATCCCGCACCTCCTCCTAACTTCCAAACTACGAATTCTCTGCATTATATTCACACCACACATTGCTCTCAGACATGACATCTCCACTGCCTCCAGCCTTCTCCTCGCTGCAACATTCATCACCCATGCTTCACACCCATATAAGAGCGTTGGTAAAACTATACTCTCATACATTCCCCTCTTTGCCTCCAAGGACAAAGTTCTTTGTCTCCACAGACTCCTAAGTGCACCACTCACCCTTTTCCCCTCATCAATTCTATGATTCACCTCATCTTTCATAGACCCATCCGCTGACACGTCCACTCCCAAATATCTGAATACATTCACCTCCTCCATACTCTCTCCCTCCAATCTGATATCCAATCTTTCATCACCTAATCTTTTTGTTATCCTCATAACCTTACTCTTTCTTGTATTCACTTTCAATTTTCTTCTTTTGCACACCCTACCAAATTCATCCACCAATCTCTGCAACTTCTCTTCAGAATCTCCCAAGAGCACAGTGTCATCAGCAAAGAGCAACTGAGACAACTCCCACTTTATGTGTGATTCTTTATCTTTTAACTCCACGCCTCTTGCCAAGACCCTCGCATTTACTTCTCTTACAACCCCATCTATAAATATATTAAACAACCATGGTGACATCACACATCCTTGTCTAAGGCCTACTTTTACTGGGAAATAATTTCCCTCTTTCCTACATACTCTAACTTGAGCCTCACTATCCTCGTAAAAACTCTTCACTGCTTTCAGTAACCTACCTCCTACACCATACACCTGCAACATCTGCCACATTGCCCCCCTATCCACCCTGTCATACGCCTTTTCCAAATCCATAAATGCCACAAAGACCTCTTTAGTCTTATCTAAATACTGTTCACTTATATGTTTCACTGTAAACACCTGGTCCACACACCCCCTACCTTTCCTAAAGCCTCCTTGTTCATCTGCTATCCTATTCTCCATCTTACTCTTAATTCTTTCAATAATAACTCTACCATACACTTTGCCAGGTATACTCAACAGACTTATCCCCCTATAATTTTTGCACTCTCTTTTATCCCCTTTGCCTTTATACAAAGGAACTATGCATGCTCTCTGCCAATCCCTAGGTACCTTACCCTCTTTCATACATTTATTAAATAATTGCACCAACCACTCCAAAACTATATCCCCACCTGCTTTTAACATTTCTATCTTTATCCCATCAATCCCAGCTGCCTTACCCCCTTCATTTTACCTACTGCCTCACGAACTTCCCCCACACTCACAACTGGCTCTTCCTCACTCCTACAAGATGTTGTTCCTCCTTGCCCTATACACAAAATCACAGCTTCCCTATCTTCATCAACATTTAACAATTCCTCAAAATATTCCCTCCATCTTCCCAATACCTCTAACTCTCCATTTAATAACTCTCCTCTCATATTTTTAACTGACAAATCCATTTGTTCTCTAGGCTTTCTTAACTTGTTAATCTCACTCCAAAACTTCTTATTATTTTCAACAAAATTTGTCGATAACATCTCACCCACTCTCTCATTTGCTCTCTTTTTACATTGCTTCACCACTCTCTTAACCTCTCTCTTTTTCTCCATATACTCTTCCCTCCTTGCATCACTCTCCTCGTCCTCATTCGTCGGACACAATCTTTCCTCCTGCGCTTCTTGCGGAGCCCAGGTTGGAGCATCTCCCTTCAGTGGGTTCCTGCTCATGTTGGAATCTGGGGCAATGAAGTGGCAGATCGGGCGGCCTCCCTCGTGCACACACTTCCTGCTGTTACCCCTCTTGCCCTGGGCCACAGTGATTTCACAAGGGCTGTTTGGAAGGAAATCAAAGAGTTATAAATACAAATATTAAGTGGGTCATACACCCACACGACCGCGAGCGCACGCACACGAGCGCGCACACACACACAAGGGTGCATGCACAGACACAGTCACATGCACACGAGCGTACAAACATATACACACACACAAGCATGCACACACACACACACACACACACACCTGTGCTGTTTTTGGTATATGTGAATGACATAACGGAAGGGATATATGGCTTGGAATGGTCCTTCCCCCCTTCTACATCATCTGTGGCCTTCTTTGCTAATCTCTCTCTGTGTCAAACGTGGTGGTTGGACCCTGCTCATTCTATTCTGGCAGGGGAGATCTTCGCCATTCACCAGGCTCTGGCTTTTGTCCTAGATCACATTCCCCCACAACCACTGGTTCTCTTCTCTGATTCCCAATCTTCCCTGGCACTTTTATGCTCTGCCCGGCCACAATCAATGTGCGTCCTCATTCGTCGGACACAATCTTTCCTCCTGCGCTTCTTGCGGAGCCCAGGTTGGAGCATCTCCCTTCAGTGGGTTCCCGCTCATGTTGGAATCTGGGGCAATGAAGTGGCAGATCGGGCGGCCTCCCTCGTGCACACACTTCCTGCTGTTACCCCTCTTGCCCTGGGCCACAGTGATTTCACAAGGGCTGTTTGGAAGGAAATCCATCATCAGTGGCAAGAGGGCCTTGCACACTCCCTCTCTTCTTTGGCGTTGGGCTCTGTCCGAACTTTTAATGGCCCCTGCCCTTGGGCTCGCCATCCCAACCGCTCGGTGGACGTTGCACTGACTCGCCTTCGAGTAGGGCACTCGCGACTCACGGCTCATCTGTATCGCCTTCAGATGACGGACTCTCCGTACTGCCCGTGGTGTCCCTCACAGCCTGAGACGGTGGAATACTTCCTGCTGTGGTGCCCACATTATCACTCTGCACGGACTACTCTCCGTGCGGCCTTGTGCACACTTGGGGTGCACACTTTCACTCTACCTGTCCTTCTCAACGGGGAGGGGTTTCGCCCTCTGGACCGTCAGGAGATATTGGCTTGTACCTGCTCCTTCCTGCTGGCTTCAGGGTGTATCAGAGACATATGATACTTAGTTATTAGTCAAGACATTCTTCCACTTTGGTCGATATTCCCTCTCCTAGCACTGGACGGCCGGGCTCGATACGGCGTATGCTGTCAGTGGCCCTGAAACCCAACAGAAGAAGATGATGTGACGTTAATGAGGAAAATCAAATCGGTCGAAGATCAGGCAGGACTACAAAGAGACCTGGACAGGCTACAAGCCTGGTCCAGCAACTAGCTCCTTGAATTTAACCCTGCCAAATGCAAAGCCATGAAGATCGGGGAAGGGCAAAGAAGACCACAGACACAGTATAGTCTAGGTGGCCAAAGACTACAAACCTCACTCAAGGAAAAAGATCTGGGGGTGAGTATAACACCAGGCACATCTCCTGAGGTGAACATCAATCAGATAACTGCTGCAGCGTACGGGCGTCTGGCAAACCTAAGGATAGTGTTCCAATACCTCAGTAAGGAATCGTTCAAGCCTCTGTACACCATTTACGTCAGGCCCATACTGGAGTTTGCAGCACCAGTCTGGAATCCACACCTGGTCAAGCACGTCAAGAAATTAGAGAAAGTGCAAAGGTTTGCAACAAGACTAGTCCCAGAGCTAAGGGGATTGTCCTACGAAAAGAGGTTAAGGGAAATTGGCCTGACGACACTGGAGGACAGGAGGGTCAGGGGAGACATGATAACGACATATAAAATACTGCGTGGAATAGACAAGATTGACAAAGACAGGATGTTCCAGAGATGGGACATAGAAACAAGGGGTCACAATTGGAAGTTGAAGACTCAGATGAGTCAAAGGGATGTTAGGAAGTATTTCTTCAGTCATAGAGTTGTCAGGCAGTGGAATAGCCTAGAAAGTGACGTAGTGGAGGCGGGAACCATACATTGTTTTAAGACGAGGTTTGATAAAGCTCAGGGAGCAGGGAGAGAGAGGACCCAGTAGCAGTCAGTGAAGAGGTGGGGCCAGGAGCTATGAATCGACCCCTGCAACCACAAATAGGCGAGTACAAATGGGTGAGTACACACACACACACGTGGTAATGCTTTATTTACAGCTAGCAAAGTCAGGGTATTTTTCCAGAATGGTCTGTAATATACCACTGGCTAAAATACTTTGCCATTTCTTGAACATTTCTGAGTGAATCGTCTCTAAATTCATTAATTTTATCGCACTCCAGTACATAATGACGCAGGGTGTGACAATAGTCCATCTGGCAAAGTTTACATTTTGTTTGGTCTACATCTGGTGGTGGTGATTTAACCTGCCAAAGATATACTTGTAACCCAGAGGAAGATGGGTAGTAGTGACATTCAAAAGTCTGCTTATCTTGTTGGATGCATCATAGATATGTAGTTCCTCCTGCATGATGGAATGATGATAGATGGACTGACTTGTGTCACTCTCCCTCAGTCTTAAGTCAATAAAGTTTAATTGAAGAGAGAAGAAAAAAAGGGATTAGAAAGGCTAAACATGACTATGAAATTAGAGTTGTTAATGAATCAAAGATCAATCCAAAGGGGTTCTTTCAAGCGTATGGGACGAAGGTGAAGGAAAAAGTAGGACCTCTGAAAATTGGGAATGGACAGCTGACAGATAACGAACTGGAAATGTGTTCCTTATTTAATGACTATTTTTTGTAGGTTTTTACACAGGAAGACATAAATGAGATTCCAGAAATTAACAATTACTCAGTTCCTGACGAATTCAAATTAACTAATATTACTGTCACGAGGGGCATGGTTATCAAACAGATAGACAAACCGAAGCAAAATAAGTTCCCAGGACCTGACGAGTTATTTTCCAGGGTACTTAAGGAATGCAAGATGGAGCTTAGTCAGCCATTAACGAGTGTGTTTAATGCTTCCGTCTTTACCGGTGTTGTGCCAGAGTTGTGGAAAATGGCTAATGTGGTTCCTATATTCAAATCAGGGGATAAGTCCACTCCTTCAAATTACCGTCCAATAAGCCTGACATCTATAGTGGGCAAGTTATTAGAATCAATTATAGCTGACATTATTAGAAGTCACCTTGAAGAGCATAACTTGATAAATGAATCTCAGCATGGGTTCACAAGAGGTCGTTCCTGCCTGACAAATTTACTGACATTCTTCAATAGAACATTTGAGGCAGTAGACAGTGATAAAGAATATGATATTGTTTATTTGGATTTTAGTAAAGCCTTTGATAGAGTACCTCACAAGAGACTTAAGAAAAGTGGCAGCTCATGGTATAGGAGATAAAGTTCTGGCATGGATAGAGGCATGGTTTACCAATAGAAAGCATTGAGTTTCCATTAATGGGGTCAAATCTGAATAGGGATTAGTCATTAGTGGCATTCCCCAAGGATCAGTTTTAGGCCCTCTCTTGTTCATAATTTACATTAATGACCTTGATGAAGGGATTACGAGTGACATGAGTAAATTTCCTGATCATACAAAGATAGGCCGTATAATACATTCTGAGGAGGATAGCAATGAACTCCAGGAGGATTTGGACAAATTAATATCTTGATCTGAAAAATGGCAGATGAATTTCAATGTCGATAAGCGTAAGGTACTAACCCTTGGTAATGAAAATAACCCTTGAAGCTATAAACTAGGTGAAGTAGAGCTTGATCGTACAGAATGTGAAAAAGACTTGGGAGTCATGGTAAGCAGAAATCTAAAGCCAAGACAGCAGTGCCTTAGTGTGTGCAACAAGGCTAACAGATTACTTGGATTTATCTCCAGAGGTATAAGTAACAGAAGTCCAAAAGTTATTTTACAGCTCTAAACATCACTAGTGAGGCCTCATTTAGATTATGCCGCTCAGTTTTGGTCTCCTTACTACAGGATGGATATAGACTCATTACAGAACATACAGAGAAGAATGACTAAAATTATTTACTGTGTAAGGAATCTCCCGTATGAAGATAGACTTAAAGCCTTAAATCTCCGCTCTCTGGAGAGACGTAGAATGAGGGGAGATATCATTGAAGTGTATAAGTGGATGACGGGCATAAACAAAGGAGATATTAATAAAGTACTGAGAGTGTCGAACCAGGTAAGAACCAGAAATAATGGATTTAAGTTGGATAAATTTAGATTTAGAAAGGACATAGGTAATACTGGTTTTCTAACAGTTGTGGATGCATGGAACAATCTTCCCAGTAAGGTGATTGAGGCTAGGATCTTGGGTAGCTTTAAAAAGAGATTGGACAAATATATGAGAGGGAGGGGCTGGGTTTGATTTGTGTCATTGGGTACAGGTGTAAATTCTTGGGTAGCTTTGCGTAGAGGTCATTTTGATAAGGACCTGCCTTGTATGGGCCAGTAGGCCTTCTGCAGTGTTCCTCCATTCTTATGTTCTTTTTTTTTTTTCAACAAACCGGCTGTATCCCACCGAGGCAGGGTGACCCAAAAAGAATAACAAAAGTTTCTCTTTTCAAATTTAATAATTTATACAGGAGAAGGGGTTACTAGCCCCTTGTTCCCGGCATTTTAGTAGCCTCTTACAACACGCATGGCTTACGGAGGAAGAATTCTGTTCCACTTCCCCATGGAGATAGGAGGAAATAAACAAGAACTAGAAAGAAAATAGCAGAAAACCCAGAGGGGTGTGTATATATATGCTTGTACATGTATGTGTAGTGCGACCTAAGTGTAAGTAGAAGTAGCAAGATGTACCTGAAATCTTGCATGTTTATGAGACAGAAAAAAGGAGACCAGCAATCCTACCATCATGTAAAACAATTACAGGCTTTCATTTTACACTCACTTGGCAGGACGGTAGTACCTCCCTGGGCGGTTGCTGTCTACCAACCTACTAGCTAGGTCTTATGTTCTTATGTTCTTATAATTGTTCTCAAACTGCTAACTGACAACTCAAGATTGTAATCTACTCCCTCTTTGAAAGCATACAGCTTAGCCAATTTATCAGTTCTATCATGTATCTGGAGACCAATGTGAGATGGAATCAACAGCATGTGCACTCTTATTCCACTGTCCACAATCTTACCATACCTATGTCTGGCTTCTGACACAAGCATGCTACAATTTATACTTAATGACTTGAGAGCATTTATGGATGACAGAGAATCAGTTACAGTTAAAGTGTCAGCCTTAGATACATGGATGTATTTGAGTGCAATGAGTATGGCAGCCAGTTCTGTTTGAAGGGTAGAGGCCCAGTTATTGATGCGTGCTCCAATTTCTTTATGAGAGTCATCACTCTGTATGACAACAGCAGCACTACCAACCTTGAAAAATTTGGTGGATTCATGGTTGAGGAACCATTCCTGAGCCTTCTGAAGGTTTCCTTGGGCAGGTGGTATAGGTCAGACGGAATATCACCTTCGGTGATGTGTCATTGGATAAAAGCAATCACTTAGCAAATTCAAAAGATGTAGGATAGGTTTCAGGTGAAATTTGCTTTCACTGTAGTCTTGTGTATAATTCTTGGGAGTACATGGTGTTTCTGCCTTAGATTTTTCCAGTCAAGGCCAAGTCGTGATTGTCAGATTTATTCTCTAATGCAACATTGACAATGAATTAAACAGTAGTGAACACAGTACCTGCTTCATGTGGAGGGAAGCGTCCCCACCAAGTGGACATACGTGCAGAGGGTGTGTCTGCATTTTGGAGAGAGCACAGCTTGATGGTCAGCTGTTCACATAAACTGCAACATGTAATGTGTCATGAAATGTGATTAAAGTGTGCCTCTGAAGCTGAAGTATATTTCACATGATAATTTGTTATTACACACTGCCTTTATATACTTTATATATCCCCAGACATCGCTACCCTACCCCAAATGCAAATTGGCTATATAGCTCTTAATACTACTAGTTCACATAGGATAATTACTTAAGCAGGTGCATCCCATCCTCTTGAGGACCTGACCCACTTTTCCTACAGTGGTTTCATCAGGGTGGTTGTTGTCCTAGGAAGGATTATGTACAGCAAGGGTTTTGCCCTGCACCCACTCGCTTCATAATAATAATAATAATAATAATAATTTATTTCAGCATGATACAGTGTGGGTGTGTACAAAGGAGAATGACATTTGGGTGTTCATGCCGAAAGCCCCTCTATATGCAGAGCATTTCGGGCAAACTTAAGACTAACTTTAGATTAATAAGGTAATAACAGTAATGTCAAAATGTGATTATTATAATTAAAACTAAGCACTAAACCAACAAGGGTCATAGAGCTGTTAAAACTTGAACACAGAAGCAAACTGCAATGTACCAATTACATGTATTAGACTTCTTGACCCATATTTGGTACAGGCAGAGATTTATATGTAAGAATAAGTTGAATAACATGACTTGCATCACAGGGCAGGCTTTGAGGGCTCAAGCCTTCCTTGGCACTACAGCTGCTTAGTACTGTGGCTTTGGCTCCTAACCTTTATAAAATTTGCAGCAAGATAGTTGTTAGCAATTTATTATACATGTTTGAGTTTCAGTTAACTTACTCTGCCATATTAAGCATTTCCAATTTTGGAATTTCATCTTGGATCCAAGTCCAGGATGAATCTCACTATATCATTTTGGGTAATTTGTAGATTATTTGCTAGGGCAGAGTACCATGAAGAACAAGAATAACCTACATGAGATAGCATGAGCTGATATAGGGTCTTGCATGCCTAAGCAGGTATACAATACAGAGGAACCTTGGTTGTCGAATTTAATTTGTTCCAGATGTCGATTTGACAACCAGTATCAATGACAATCAAAGCAATTTCTCCCACAAAGAATAATGTACATTGTAAATAGAATTAATCCATTCCAGACCCCAAATGACAATGTAATAATTTATAATAATATATTAACTACTACATAAAACAATGTACATACATGTATAAAATTATACAGCACAATGAATACTAAATGAATATTTAACTGAAATACTGTACAGTAAATGAAAATTTAACTTCTTTTTACCTGTCAGAGGAGAGCTAATGGCATTCTGGAGGCAGAGAGAGTGGGGATGTTACTGCTTGGTTGGATAGCCACCTTCTGTTAATATGCCAGGCAACTGTCCTTCTGGTGTTGTTTCTCTTTGTTTCTTTTTCACCACTAACACCTTGTTCTGGCTCACTGGTTCTTTGTCTCCCTAAAAACCTATCCAATGAGGTTTGTTTCAGGCTCCATTTTAATACTTGTCTAAATTGAGACATGACACTGTCATTGTACATGTTAGAGAGATGGATGGCCACTACTTTGTCTGGATGGTATTTTCAGCAAACTCCTGCACTTTACACCATTTAGCACACATTTCCTTGACAAGTGCAATTCAATTCAATTCAATTCAAGCTTATTCTCTATAATGGTTACAATGTGGGGTTTACAGGTTTTGGGTATTTTGCGGTTTACATGTTATAAAATACTAATTACAGAGGGGGCCACTAGGACACCTAGCATGGCTAGGCATTTCGAGCAGACTTAGATTAATTCTTAACATTAAATCCTTACGGATTATAGTATTAAGGCTAAGTGACTACATCATAATTCGTGAGTTTAGCAATGTGAATGCTTTTGTTTTGGCACAATACAATGGGCACATCATCCCTTCCCTCCTCTTCCTCTGATGACAGCTCCTCTGCTGCAATCTGCTGCAGTTCCTTCTGAAGGTCTAGAAGTTCTTTTGTGGTGAGTTCAGTTATATGCTGCTCCACCAACTCCTCCACATCATATTCAGTCACCTCTAGGCCCAAGGTCTTTCCCAGGGACACAGTATCCTCTACTGGCTCATGCTCATCTTCAAAGCCTTCAAGATCCCTGGCTGCCACAAAGTCCGGACACAATTTCTTCCATGCTGGCTGTATGGCCCTGGAAGACACATTCCCCCAGACTTTGTCTATAAGCCTCAAGCAGATGAGGATATCAAAATGATCCTTCCAGAAGGGTTAAATTTGTTTCTCAAGTGACTTCAAAACACCTTTCAAAAAGTGCTTTGATGTAGAGTTTCTTGAAGTTAGAAATGACCTGCTGGTCCATGGGCTGGATGAGAGTAGTGGTGTTAGGAGGCAAGAACTTCAAAGATATAAAACTGAACTCCTCCAGCAACTCATTTCCAAACTTGGAGGGTGAGCAGGAGCATTATCCATAAGTAAAAGGGCGCTGGGTGGCAATTCTTTTTCATGAGATACTTTTTGACAGTGGGAGCAAAGATCTCCACGACTATGGTGCTGTTCGCACCTACTCCTAGGTTGAGGGACTGATTACCTCATCTTCTGTACATAGTTCTACTGTCTTCAAGTTATGTCCTAGAATTTGTATTGATAAAGCCACTGGATGGCAAAACGTCTACAATAAAGATACCCAGATGTTGCACATGTGTCTTACTCTCAAAGATCTCATGAATCCACTCAATAAAAAATTGTCTTGTTACCCAAGCTTTTGTGTTGGCCCTCCACATTACAACCAATTTGTTTTTCATAACATTGTTCTTAAAAACTTCTGGATTTTTGGAATGATAAATAAGTAAGGGCTTCAATTTCAAGTCCCCACTTGCATCACCACACAATAACAGAATAAGCCTGTCTTTCATTGGCTTGTGTCATGGCACTGACTTTTCCTTTTCAGTTATGTAGGTCCTCTTGGGCATATTCTTCCAGAAGAGGCCTGTCTCATCACAATTAAACACTTGTTGGGGGACAAACCCCTCAGCTTCTATGTACTCTTGGAATTCAGTAACATACTTTTCAA
This sequence comes from Cherax quadricarinatus, assembly GCF_038502225.1. Taxonomy (NCBI): domain Eukaryota; kingdom Metazoa; phylum Arthropoda; class Malacostraca; order Decapoda; family Parastacidae; genus Cherax; species Cherax quadricarinatus. The sequence goes on along the minus strand of NC_091302.1, from coordinate 38,848,924 downwards.
TAACCACTTGGTCAGTCCTGGCAACATCCCTATGCCTAGCTACACTAGAAATGCTACTTCTTTTCTTAAAATGATCAAACCAACCCCAACTGCCCTTGAAGGATTGAGTTTCAGCACTTGTTCTGGATTTTTTTTTTCCAGGAGGTCATCATGCAATTGCCTTGCTTTTTCACAAATAATGGCCTCTGAAACACTATTACAGTGTAACTGCTTTTCATTTATCCAAATCAACAGGAGTTTTTCAATCTTCTCAATAATTTGTGGCCTTTGCATTAATATCACTTTTGCACCTTTTGCAAGGTCTGCTGCTTTAATTTTTCCCCTTTGGCCCAGTACTGTGCTAATGGGAATCACTGATTTACCATAAGTTTTGCAATATTAACCACACACAGCTATCTTCTTCATACTTTCTAATATGTAACTTCTTTTTTAAACTCGACAGTGCTTTTACAACTTTTCTTTTTGCTTTCATCTCTTTATCCTTCTTTGGACTCATGATGGCTTATCTAAAAAAAAAAAAAAAAAAAAAAAAAAAAAAAAAAAAAAATTGCACCACAAAGTAACAAAAAAGTTCACAAGATGCACAACAAAAGCTCAAGAGATGTTTACTTATGCGAGTTAGTGGCTATACTGACTCAGACTCAAGCTGTCAACATTAAAATCGACAACACTCTAATTGCCAGGCATAATGAGGGCAAATTCCTAGGCCTATACCTCGACAACAACCTGAACTTCAGCACCTTTATCCAACACATAACCAAAAAAGTATCCAAAACGGTAGGGATCCTCTCCAAGATACGATACTACGTGCCGCAAACTGCCCTTCTCACACTATACCATTCACTTACATATCCATACCTCACCTATGCTATCTGTGCTTGGGGTTCAACTGCAGCAATACACCTAAAGCCAATAATAACCCAACAAAAAGCCGCAGTAAGAATAATCACTAAATCCCATCCCTGGCAACACAACCCCCACTCTTCATAGATCTAAACTTACTCCCTGTTCAGTACATCCACACTTACTACTATGCAATCTACATCTACAGGACCTTAAATTCCAATATTAACCTTGACGTAAAACGCTTTCTTGATAGTTGTGACAGAACCCACAGGTACAACACCAGACACAAACATCTCTATGACATTCCCCGTGTCCGACTAAACCTTTACAAAAATTCAATGTATGTCAAAGGCCCTAAAATCTGGAACACCCTACCTGAAAATTCTAAAACTGCAGACACATTCATCACCTTCAAAACTACCATCAGAAAACATCTTATCTCCCTGATACACCCTGTCAACTAATTACACGAATACCACCTGGTGGTTAACACTTACACTCATTCACCCATTTGACCATAAACAGAAATATCAATCTCAATCTCAAAATAATGAATCTTAACTAGTCATAAGTTGGCCTGTGATACTCCAATACTGAAACTATGTATAGTGACAAAACAAAAGCATTCACATTGCTAAACTCACAAACTAGTATTTAGTCACTTAGCCATAATACCAACTTACCTCATAATTTTGTAATATTTTAAACCTAAGATTTAATCTAAGTCTGCCCGAAATGCCTAGCCATGCTAGGTGTTCTAGTGGTACACTCTGTAATTATTATTTTACTACATGTAAACCACACAATAACCAAATTCTGTAAACTCAGCATTGTAATCCTTATAGAGAATAAACTTTGAATTGAATTTGAATTTGAATTGTCCAGTGTGCATTCTGTGAGCACGTGAACTGAGCTGTTCTGTCCCGTTCACATTGTCCATCGACAACCAGAGCACATACGAAAACCAGGACATTTTTTTTTGAATTCCTCATTCAAAAACTGATCTGTTTGACAAGTAATGCAATTGACAACCGAGGTTCCGCTGTATTGCCCAGTACTGTAATGTATATTCAAACTGGCTTTTAGAAATTCTAATAATGAATTTGCACTCTGGAAAAAAAATCAGTAGCTGCTTAATAAAAATAAAAAGCAAGCAATACAGTGGACCCCCGCCTTACAAATGCATCGCGTTACGTTAAATCCGCCATACAAAGCATTTGAATGTAAAAATTTTGCCTTGCCTCACGATAAAAAACTCGCCTTACGTGATTCGTCCAGGACGAGTCCCATGTGTGGCCTCAGCACCAGTGTTTACAAGCCAGCCACTGAGGTCGCATCTACGCATACATTCGGTACATTTCACATTATCCCAGTGTTTTTAGTGCTTGTAACTGCAAAATAAGTCACCATGGACCCCAAGAAAGCTTCTAGTGCCATCCCTGTGGTAAAAAGGGCGAGAATTAGTATGGAATTGAAAAAAGAGATTAAGGAAATGTGTGCAAAGTGGGCTGAACTGCAAACCTTTACGGATGAAAATCACCCTGACACAGCTACTGCAAGCCGTGTTGGCAACCTGTACAATGACAATGTTATGGCCCATTTTAGGAAAGTCTTAAAGGAACGGGAGGTACAGAGCTCTATGGACAGATTTGTTGTGTGACAGAGGTCCAGTGACTCTCAAGCTGGTCCTAGTGGCATTAAAAGAAGATGGGGAGTAACCCCAGAAAATGACTTGCTACCTCAAGTCCTAATGGAAGGGGATTCCCCTTCTAAACAATAACTTCCACACTCTCCCCTCCTCCCATCCCATCAATCATCACCAGATCTTCAATAAAGGTAAGTGTCATGTATTCTATTCTTAGTAGAGTAGTAATTGTGCATGTCTTCTTCAGTTTGTGTGTATTAAAATCAATATTTCATGTGGTAAAATACACCTACCATCCGACTTACGACCGAGTTCGGTTCCGAGAAACTGGTCGTAAGTCGAAATGGTCGTAAGTCGAACTTTACTACTGAATATCAACAAAACATTTTTGTAATGACTTTATTTTATTGTTTTATTTTGGTATTTCATGTTTTACTTTACTTTTTATGTTGTTAGTACTGTATTTTATACTGTAAGGTTTAGGATAAACACTGTGTACAACACAAATAGTTGTTTATTTCCAAGAAATTTGGCATAAAAAACACGGTCGTAAGTCGAGTGGTCATAAGTCGAGCAGGTCGTAAGTCGGATGGTAGGTGTAATTTTTTTTTTCATACTTTGGGGTGTCAGGAACGGATTAATTTGATTTCCATTATTTCTTATGGGGAAAATTAATTCGGCTAACGATAATTTCGGCTTACGACGAGCTCTCAGGAACGGATTAATATTGTAAGACAGGGGTCCACTGTACATGTAAGGGTCATTCAGTATTATATTACACATCATAGGGAAACAAGAGAGATGATGAGGAAGGGTAAAAAAAAGAGAGAGTGGTACCGAGGGAAGGTCATCCATCAGCTAAAAGGATGAGGGAACTACACTTTATGCAACAAAATAGTACCAGCTATGAAATCAAAGAAAGGGTTTGTAAGAAAGATGGAACTGTCAAAGATAAAGGACAAAGTAAACATGTCAAGGTAACAAAGGTGTCTGAAATAAAAACTGAATGCACTGTGCTACTACATAAAACAGTAGGTCCAGTGTTAATTCAGAAACTGTTGGTCAGACAACTTTCATGGGGAGGGGTCTATTTAATGCTTTGTGCTCACTACTTATTCTAAATACCTTAAGTGCACTGTTCAGTGCAAACTGTTCAGCAACACAAATATAGATTTTACTCTAAGAATACATCAGATCCAGGTTACCTATACAGTATTTAGGGCAAGAATGCAAGATTAATCAAGTTAATGGTATGGAATAGAATAAAAGAAAGTTACATCTACAAATTTTATTGGAAAAAAAAATGAGCAAGCATTATATACAATTGCTAATTTTTTACCAAATCAATTAATGTTCAAATAAAATGAAACAAAATATGTTATGCACTTCGGAGTTTCTTCTTCTCCCTATAAACGCTCTCCATCCGAACTGAAAAATTAAGAGGAGACCCATTAGCTATTTTCCACATACTGTAACGCAGAATTTATACAGCCTCTCCTCATTTAGCAACATACTTGTTTACCGATGCCTTGGACTTATGACAGGCTCTCTAACCAGTATTTATACCTAAATAATGTATATTAGAGCTGATTTCCTCAATTCTGTTATTACAATATACAGTACATGGCTCTATAAACATTTAAAAATATAACAGAAATGTTATAAATGGTATAAAGGTGACATTAAAACAGTGTCAAAGATGGCCGACACAAATGCACTACCATTATAGTATGCTCCTCGTTTAGTGACAAATTCATTTACTGACGGGGTCTTAGGTCCCTATCTCTGTCGTTAAGTGAGGAGAGGCTGTACCAACTCTGATAATAATAATATTAAAAAATGTACTAAACCCATATAGGTTAATGGAGTCAGGGATTAGTGTAGGTGCAAAATTTGTCAAATTTAGTGAAATGTTTGAATGAGTGCGCAGGTTAGTGTTCACTCAAGCATCAACAAAGCCAGACTGCTCACGACGCCTGCGCAGGGGTGCAGACAGAGTGGGCTGGTGGACAGGTCCAGTACCTGTCCACCAGACGGGTAGAGTTCAATACTCAGAACAAAATTGGTTTGAAAAAAGTGGTTGAAACTTGAAAAGTTTGATAATTGGTAGGTTTATAACTCAAAGGTCCACTGTACTCCACTTTATAGAAATAAAATTGCTTGCCTTGTCTGTTTGAACTCTTAACTTAACCTTGTAAAACCCTTGTGTAAATAAAAAAAATGAGCCATACCATGGGTGGGGTTAAAACCCACGATCAGTCTCTCAAAACTCCAGACCGTACCTTTAGCCACTGGGCCAGTTGGCCCAGTGGCTAACGCGACGATCTGGAGTTTTGAGACTCTCTGATCGTGGGTTCTAACCCCACCTGTGATATGGTTTGTTTTCAATCGTGTCATTACGATTTCGGGAGTCATAAAAATAAATGGGGGTTCAATGACACATGCACCACCCAAATCTTAAGATAAATGAATTTCATAAGAAAGCGTTATGAGAGAATTTTAACATTGTACATGTATAATGTAAATGTAACATTCTTTTGCACTGAAAGTGAGATGAGGGGAATTTCGGGTGGGAGGAGGATGGAAGCTGCTTGCCCATATTGCCACTCCAAAATTTTACTGACAGTTCAGTCCTTCACTCCTTCACAGCCATAGACTGGATGCACCCAGTATACTTTGCATATATTTTAGGAATAAGCACTGTACTGTAAATGCCATGTTATTGCAGAAATGTGTTATAAGGATAAAGGTTATACCTATCGTAATTATTAAATTGTTGAAACTGGTTTACTGAATGCACAGAAGAATATTTTAGGCACTAATATATGGAATGCAACATTCAAAAACAACTTTGCAACTATAGAAAATATAAACTAGTGAAAAACTTACTGTAGGGATCATAAGCAATGAACTCCAGCTTCTCTGCAAGTCGTGGCCTGATAACATTGAAGGTGTGGCCACTCACAATACTCTCCATTATAACCATTATTTTCCTGTCAAGACATTACTCACTCAACAAGTGTGTGGAAAAAGTAAGTTAATTTATACACAAGTAGAAAAAATTATCTAAAATTTAAACTAACTCGTGAACAGTAATAAGTGTGGCTGTTTTGTATGTTGAATGTGTGGTCTGGAACTTTAGCAGATTTTTGTTGAGTTATGATGGGTTCACATGAATTGCTATTGTAGATACCCATGCACATACACCAGAAGTAAGGAAGTACAGTGTGAGTAATGATGTTTGAGGTACATATTTATGTATTTAAAAAAAAAAAGCTCAATACTTTGGAAATTTTCTTAGATATGTGCTATATGTCAGTGTTGAATTGAAGCTTCCTGTCAGGGTGTATACCTAAGAATTTTCCAATCATCTCTTATGTTTATAATTTATCTTTATTTTCAACTGAACATCTCTGGCATTATTCCCAAACACTATGTAGTGGGTCTTATCAATACTGAGTTTAATTTTCTAGGTTGTCATCCTACCTGGAGTTTACCTGGAGAGAGTTCCGGGGGTCAACGCCCCCGCGGCCCGGTCTGTGACCAGGCCTCCTGGTGGATCAGAGCCTGATCAACCAGTAGATATATTTATGAGCAACTTTAAGAGTTGCTGAGGACAACCAAATATGGATATCAGAAAAGTTCTTATCTGTGAACAGAACTGATTAAAGTTCCTGGGAAGCATTAGGTAGGTCACTGATGTAGATGAGTAATAATAGAAGGCCTAGGATCCTGCTCTGCAGCTACTCTATGTTGACAAGTTGAGTTGATAAGGTTGTGTAATTAATGATCACAGGTTGGTGTCTGTTATTAGAACTTTATTTACGTAAGTGAAAGCATGAGTGTAGATAGTATGCCTACCTCACCTGTTTCACATACCTCTTGGTAGGGAGGAACTCCTGGCCTACAGCCTGTTTTCGACAGTGCCTTGCAGAGGGCAGGCACCTAGGTCTGTCCTTGTGCTCAGCACTCATCCTCACTCCCTGTCCCATTGCCCTTAGGACAACATCAGACTCACCCAAGGATCTTAGCTCTGGCTACCTCACTTGTGTGCCTGGTGGACCCATTAGCCAATAAACTATGATCTAGTTTACAATGTGTCTATGTAACCTGCATGCTACCACCCCAATATACTTTACAGCTAACACACTCAAGGTGAACTGCTTACGTGCCAGCAACCATCTATGCAAACATCAGGGCCGAATTTAGGGGAGGGGCCCTGGGGCCTGGCCCCCACCAGAAGGGGCCCCTCATCAAATGATGAAAAATATTATGACACACATATTTTTTTTGAACAGATCGCAAAAAGAGACAATGTATGCAAGAGTTTGAATTGTGGTGGGACTATCATGTTGAGTCATCTGATTACTGGTGTTACATCTTTGGTGCGAGTGCATCATCAGCTGCATGATGCAAGGATGACTCAGCACATCATCATCCTGGGTGTGCAGGGCTCTGCAGTATGAATAACTACTTGACCATGGTCAGTATGTGAACAACAATGTGGTAGTGAGGACGAAATACATTCCTCTTCAAAACTTAAACTTAGTGAGAACTGGCTACGAACGAGCACAAAGCAAGGGTGGCTTGTGAACCTGATGGTCATGAGCATAGAATCTGACATACTGCACTCACTGGATTTTGATGGAGTCATCAGAGACTTTTCCATCAGAAAAGCACAGAATGTACCTGGCTTATAATATTTTATCTGACTGAAGATAACTCCTCATAAGTCTGAAGATTACTTTTGAGTTACACTTGCAAATGAACTGAAAAGATGCTAAAATACACCATAAATCCAATTTGTTTTATTTCTTCATCTTAAGAGGATGGTACATATATTGAAAGTGGTGAAAGTTTTCCAAGGAGAAACTTAAAAGTCTTCTAACCATTAGAGTTAGACCTTTTAAATGCAAGGGGCCCCCCCACCAAACTGGGCCCCAGGCCCCCCCACCACCTAAATCTGGCACTGGCAAACATGACCTCTGATCTCATATTCTAGTTTAAGCAGGAATGCTGTTGTCTACCATATCAAAAACTTTTCTTTAATCAATGAAGAGGCTTATAGGGTGTACACTGTTTTCTGTGAGTATACTGAGTCAAACATTTTTATTATTGCATCATTGGTGCTTTTTCCTGAGCTGAAACTAAGATGTTAAGAGTTATAAATATTATGTTTAGTTATGAAGGCATTATTTATGCACTATTTTTTTTTTTATAATAATGGAAAGTCAGAAATTAACCTGTAGCTGCTGATTTCTGTTGGATCTCCACTTTTGTAGATTTGCATAACTCTTGCTAGCTTAAGTATGTATATTATTTTCAGTAACTCATGATAAAACATACTGTACAGTAAAGGAAAAGAAACACACGAGTCCTTAAAATTCAATGTACATATACAAGATATCATCTTGGGAAAAAATGATGGATACCAATGGTTTTTGTGTTCACCTGATAGCAAATTTATAGGGAAATTAATATTACTGAGCAAGACAAAAGTACAACAGTTGTGTAATTTTATTACTAAATCATTTTGCCTACTCTGCAGGCTTCTTCAGTTGAATAGAGATGACATTTCAACAATACAGATACCCAACGGCTGCATGTGCATCTTACTCATCTACTTGTTGGTATTGTATACCAATAATATAATAAAATTATTATAATTATGGGAAAGTGTCAAACCTGAAAGGGATCATGCATCACCTGGGGAATGGGACATAATCAGGTTTGATCCAAGGAAGGGGAGAATAGCTCTAAATTCCACAAATCAAGAGTCATTCACCAGCATTAAGGAAATCCCCCATGAACTGTTATGGAGAAAACCAAGTCCGTGTTGTTAGTTAAAGTAACAATTAGAGAAACTGAAGAAATCAGTAGATATCACATTCAGTACAATAAATTTATCATGGAATGTTGTCAATGAGGTGGAGACCCAGAAGCACAATTTATTATTATTATAACTGTGGTTAGGTTAGGCAAGGTTTGTCAGGACACAGGACAAACGTTACCTTACCTTACCACCATACTGGCTAAGACAAGTGTCTTAACTGATATGATGACCCACGGCTGGAGCTTTTGGTCATCTTACTGAGGCCTTCCACTGGCCTACTGTTCCACCCCTTAAAAAATTATGGATATGACTATAACCATTAGATACACAGAATATAAATGGAGGAAGCACTAAACCTGTAGGAATAATTTAAGTCCTAATGAATAGGAAGCAATCATTTTGATGAAAGGGAAATGTAGCTCCAATTCCTTGAATCGAGAACCCTTCACTAGCATCTTGGTATTCCCCTATAAAGGGTCAAAACCTCAAAGCTAGCACATTTTCTTAGAACAGGGAGAAATATATATACTTTTGTCAAGCTGGATGCAATTCTAATGCATTATTTAACCCTTTGAGGGTTTTCGTCGTACTAGTACGTCTTACGCGTAGGGGTTTTTGACGTACTAGTACTCATAAATTCTAGCGGCCTCAAATCTAGTGGGAGAAAGCTGGTAGGCCTTCATATGAAAGAATGAGTCTATGTGGTCAGTGTGCACAGTCTAAAAAAAATCCTGCAGCACACAGTGCATAATGAGAAAAAAAAAACTTTGACCATTTTTTTTGATTAAATCAGCGAATTTGCAGTGTATTTTCGTATGGTATTTATTGTTGTATTCTAGTTTTCTTGGTCTCATTTTATAGAATGGAAGACATATTACAGAAATTGAAATGATTTTGACTGGTTTTACAAAGAAAGGTGCCTTGAAATTGAGCTCAAAGTAGCAGAAATGTTCGATTTTTACCAAACTTCAAAAGTAAACAAATCGTGCCAAGCGTGCAATACACGTCAACTGGTGAGTCTAATATTCTTTCACAAATGCACCAATAATATTTATACCATTTTTTACACTAATGCAGTAGTCTGCATAACAGTAAATCTTATATTTTTTGTGAAAATAAAAATTCAAAGTGGAAAACAAAAGAATATAAGAAGGGCCTTGAGACATGACTAATGACTAAAGGAAATGTCATTTTAGTGCCAGGAATGTCTTTCTTGTTTATTCTGGACCCTATTCGGAAATTGGCATCTTTTGAAATTTGTGTGAAATTGGCAAAATTGCTAAATTCTGACCACTGTACTGGATAGCTGGATTTCATAAATGAGTGGTTTCTTGCACCCATTCGATAGAAAAAATGGAGTTCTAGCGAAATATTCATGTTTTTTGTCGACTAGTACAGTGAAATTGGCCGAAAATGGGGCTCAAAGTGGGCAAAATCGCCGATGCGTAAACATCGCCGAGACCGCTAACTTTGCGAGAGCATAATTCCGTAAGTTTTCTATCAAATTTCAAACTTTTGGTGTCTTTATGATCGGGAAAAGATTCTCTATCTTTTCATAAGAGAAAATAATTTTTTTTTTTTTAAATTTGGCCGACCCTGAGAACGAGTTTCGGAGAGGGCCTGTCGACCCTCAAAGGGTTAAACAAAAATATTCTAGTAACACAGTAAGTACTCACAGATTATGCAGACACTGCAGGTGAACCAAATATACTTTAAATTATAAATTAATTTATCCTATAGTAAATGAAATAATTTTGAGAAAACCATGAGAGGATTGGGAGAATCCATGAAAATAATACCATACTACTGCTTATAAAAGAAGTAAATTAACATAAGTTTTTACAGTCCTGTAAAATAATGATTATTTTTTTTAACTTACTTGGATTTGACTTTCTTCAACAGAATATTAGTCAAGAACATACTGGGAGTAATTTTAAAGATCCTTTTAACTAAACACACTACATCTGGAAAAAAAAGAGGATTTTATTTAGTTGATATTGCATGTAATTGATAATTTTGTCAATAATGTTC